>NC_090656.1:74546035-74884368 GCF_040937935.1 Hyperolius riggenbachi | reverse complement strand
AACATTTAGGCCTAGATATGAGGCGAAATCTAAAGCTGGAGAGATGTCCCCAGTGCAGACAGAGCTCAGATCTCCAAAGGAAGGTGCATAGGATATTCCATCTACGGACAAAAGAAAACATCAGCATCAGGATCGACTTTTTCCTTTTATGACCCCCCCCCCCTCCCCCACAGCTGTCCTAAAAGAGCACTTAAAATCTAAAAAAATAAAATATAATACATAATAATGAGAACCTGCCATGAGGAGATCTGTCAGCTTTTTACTACCAACAGCAATTTAGGGAAAATGTATTTAGAAATTTACATTTTATTTGCCTGTATTTTAAATTTTACAATTATTTGCAACAGTGGTCCTTTAACCACTTAATGTGGTCTGAAACTCTGACATAACATTCATAGTGTTTTCCTACTTTGTATTATTCATACAGTTATCATATTTGCTTTTGTGCACCAGTAATATTGTCTCTCTGCAAATTACAATTTCCAAAGTTTATCTTGCCCTGAAAGCTGCTATTGCATTTTATTCCAGCTGATTTTTATTATATATTAAAATCTTCTAGTGAGCTGTTCTGAGCTGTGTGTATGCTTGAAGCACAGAGAGCTTCTCAGAGAGTGTTTTCAGTTGTTTGCACACAAATGTAAAAACATTGGAATGTAAACAAAGATACTGTTTTCTCCAGTCTGGATGCAGATTTCAAGCTGAATATTCTTTCCATGGCAGGACAAGGTGCTGTTAAACTGTTTAAATGATGTTCAGCTACAATTTTTTTCTGGGATAGTAGCTTCAAAGCTGTAAGAAATCTTTTAGAGCAAAGTAGAAATGCTGGCTTTCAGACCACTTTAATCGGTAGCGTTAAGCAGGCACGCGTGTATGTGCACATGCATTTGTATGTATGGGTGCCCCCGTGGCACCCGCAGGCAGAATGCTATTATGATATTATTTACTAATGCAAAACAATCGTTTTTGTACATTTTGTGCAATTTTCTGACAGATTTACTGTCAGATCGATTTCCAACATGTCCGATCTGATTTCCAATTGATTTTCCATAAAAGTGAACGGGATATCGAATGGAAAATCATCGGAAATCAGATCGGGCATGTTAGAAATAATCTGACAAATCTGTCATAAAATTGCATTTTGTACCTAGCAGTCAATTGAAGGGGTGGGGGTGGGGGAGGGGGGTGGATTGGAATTAACCTATATGTATGTTTCTGGAAGGAAACCCATGCAAACATGGGGAGAACATACAAACTCTGTGCAGATAGTGTCCTGGTCCAGACATGAACTGGGGACCCAGCGCTGCAAGGCGAGAGTGCTATTCACTATACTACTGTGCTGACTACAATAATAGGTTTATATACCGTAGCTTGGATTTTCAAGACGCCAGTCTCTTTCTCTCCCATCTTTCCTCAGGCTTCCAATGATGATGGTGACACAGGACAAGAAAAGAACCAGTCCAATTACAATTCCTGCTACAACCAGTGGTGACACCAGCAAAGTAGAATCATGGCTGCTCCGGACGTAACCAAAATACTCAGGAAGAGAGTTACTCTGGTTTAAGTAGATCTCTGCAAGGCAAGAACAGGTAATTAGGATATTGCATCAGCCACAACATGTAAGGCCCAGTGCACACCAAAACCGCTAGCAGATCCGCAATACGCTAGCGGTTTTGGGAGCTGATTTCAGAGCGATTCTAGGTATGTTTAGAGAGGTTTTCTAAACATACCTAGCAGTTTTGGGTGCGTTTTTGTGTAGCAGATTACACATATTGTTACAGTAAAAGCTGTTACTGAACAGCTACTGTAACAAAAATGCCTGGCAAACCGCTCTGAAGTAGCGTTTTTCAGAGCGGTTTGCGTTTTTCCTATACTTTACATTGAGGACGAAACGCTTCCGAAATCCGCAAACGCGCAGCAGGAGGCACGTTTGCGGCTTGGCAAAAACCGCAAACCGCCGGTGTGCACCATCCCATTGCAATACATTAGACAATCGTTTTTATAGGCGGATGCGGCCGGCGGATCGCTCCAAAAACCGCTCGATGTGCACTGGGCCTCAAAGTTAATTGGCAGTAAGGCCTGAAACACACCAGAGGAGTTTTTCTGAGCGTTTTGAGTTTTTAAATCTGCTGCTAATGTTATCCTATGTGTCTGTGCACACTGGAGCAATGAGGTTTTGTAAAAAATCCCATAGCATTACATTGGGAAGAGGTTTTGAAACCTCTAAAAGCTCTTCCCAATGTAATGCTATGGGTTTTTTTACAAAACCTCATTGCTCCAGTGTGCACAGACACATAGGATAACATTAGCAGCAGATTTAAAAACTCAAAACGCTCAGAAAAACTCCTCTGGTGTGTTTCAGGCCTTATAGTCTATACAGACAGACATTGCTTAGCTGTAGTGACGGTTCAGACTGATTCTAAGGTGTAAAACACTATGAGAAGGGAGGATCCATTCCTCATTAGCAGCCATGCGGACAAATAATACTCACAGAGGTGTAGTCATGTACTTGTGGCAAAATTGCTGTTCTCACTTCACTTGTATTGTGCAACTCACCAGTAAAATTGCAGTGTGTACGCTATGTAACTTACCAGTAAAATTGCAGTGTGCACACTATGCAACTCACCAGTAAAATTGCTGTGCACACGCTATGTAACTCGCCAGTAAAATTGCAGTGTGCACGCTGTGTAACTCACCAGTAAAATTGCTGTGTGCACGCTATGTGACTCACCAGGAAAATTGCTGTGCGCACACTATGTAACTCACCTGCAAAATTTCAGTGTGCACACTATGTAACTCACCAGTAAAATTGCTGTGCGCACAGTATGTGACTCACTAGCAAAATTTCTGTGCGCACGCTATTTAACTCACCAGTAAAATTGCGGAGCAATGCTTTTCAGCGCTGCTAGATTTGAGCGCAGCCGGCGCCACCATAGACTATAATGGGAATCACATCTACATTACAGTGAGTAACGTCAGCACCGTCAGAAGACGGAGCCGAAGTTGCTTAAAAAACACAATAATTCGGCCTCCAGCAATCGCTGGAAGCCAAATTATATCATTCCCCCACTATCCATGGCGGCCTGGAGGGGGAATAGTAATTAACACGGCCTAGACTTGTGCAACAGCAGGATCAGCCATATACCAGCTGTATCCTGCGCCCAAGTCTACCGGCACCGATTTCAAATGTATGCGTAAAATTGCTGTGTGCACTCAATGTAACTCACCAGTAAAATTGCTGTGCGCACACTATGCAACTCACCAGTAAAATTGCCGTATGCACATTATGCAACTCATTAGTACATTGCACGCTATGTAACTCACCAGTAAAATTGCAGTGTGTATGCTATGTAACTCACCAGTAAAATTGCTGTACGCACGCTATGCAACTCACCAGTAAAATTGCAGTGTGTATCCTATGTAACTCACCAGTAAAATTGCAGTGTGTATCCTATGTAACTCACCAGT
The DNA here is from genome assembly GCF_040937935.1 of Hyperolius riggenbachi. Lineage (NCBI taxonomy): Eukaryota > Metazoa > Chordata > Amphibia > Anura > Hyperoliidae > Hyperolius > Hyperolius riggenbachi. The sequence goes on along the minus strand of NC_090656.1, from coordinate 74,880,903 downwards.
AAAATTGCAGTGTGTATCCTATGTAACTCACCAGTAAAATTGCAGTGTGTATCCTATGTAACTCACCGGTAAAATTGCTGTGCACACGTTATGTAACTTACCAGTAAAATTGCAGTGTGTACGCTATGTATGCGCACGTTATGTAACTCACCAGTAAAATTGCTGTACGCACGTTATGTAACTCTCCAGTAAAATTGCTGTATGCACGTTATGTAACTCACCAGTAAAATTGCTGTGTGTATGCTACATAACTCACCAGTAAAATTCGCGGTTAAAAACGTTTAATTGCGTGCGAACGCGAAAATTCGCGCGAAAAACGGCCGCGCTAACAGTTAGCACTCTTTTGTGAATCAAGCCCAATGTAACCCACCAGTAAAATTGCAGTGTGTACGCTATGTAACTCACCAGTAAAATTGCTGTGCGCACGCTATGTAACTTACCAGTAAAATATCAGAGTGTGTACGCTATATAACTCACCAGTAAAATTGCAGTGTGTACGCTATATAACTCACCAGTAAAATTGCAGTGTGTACGCTATATAACTCACCAATCGCTGCAAATCACCCAAGATTGCAAAACACAAACGTGTAGCCTGCACCATTTTCAGGCGATTTCCCGGCGATCGCGTTTCAGTGCTATAGGAGCGCTAAACGCGATCGTGGATAAATCGCTGCACTGTCCAGTGATTTTTCCACGTGAAATCGCGAAAAAAATCACTCCCGCAAAACCGCAGCAAAAATCGCTGCCGTTTTGCGCCTCTAAGTGTGAATGGGGCCTTACTCACCAGTAAAATTGCAGTGTGTATGCTATGTAACTCACCAGTAAAATTGCTGTGCGCACGCTATGTAACTCACCAGTAAAATATCAGAGTGTGTACACTATGTAACTCACCAGTAAAATATCAGAGTGTGTAGGCTATGTAACTCACCAGTAAAATATCAGAGTGTGTAGCCTATGTAACTCACCCGTAAAATATCAGAGTGTGTACGATATGTAACTCACCAGTAAAATTGCAGTGCACACACCATGTAACTCACTAGTGAAACTGCTATAAGGTGACAAATTGTCATCTGATTCCACACGGGGAAGGATAGACAGAGGTGGCCCCTCCTTTTGGTGGTGGGTGGGAGATTACTGAGTACATATGAAATCTGTGCCGGTAGACTTGGGCGCTGGATACAGCCGGTATATGGCTGATCCTGCTGCTGCACAAGTCCAGGCCGTATTAATTACTATTCCCCCTCCAGGCCGCCATGGATAGTGGGGGAATGATATAATTTGGCTTCCAGCTGGAGGCCGAATTATTGTGTTTTTAAGCAACTTCGGCTCCTTCTTCTGACAACGCCGACGTTACTCACTGAGCGCCGCTATAGACTGATTCCCCTTATAGTCTATGGCGGCGCCGGCTGCGCCCAAATCTAGCATTGCCAAAAAGCACTGCTCCGAGGTTACTCAGCTGACAGGGTGTTATACTTGAGAAATTAAAAAATTCCATCTTAAGAGGATCATTTATTGGGGTCGACTTATACACGATGTTGACTTATATTCGAGTATATATGGTAACTCACTAGTAATATTGCAATGTGTACACTATGTAACTTACCACCAGTAAAATTGCTGTGCATACACTATGTAAATCACCAGTGAAATTGTTGTGTGCACTTTATGCAACTCACCAGTACAACTGCCACGCGTTGCCTGCAGATGCTTAATATACCAGAGGTCTGTGCGAATACCCCAAGGATTAAAAAGTGACATGGTTTCTGCTGCTGTTACATGAATGAGAGTTTGCCGTTTTGAAGCATATTTTTTTTTTGCATAAGCATTTTTATCCTGCTCTTTTATGAGCAATGGGCTTCTCCTCTGGCAAAGAATGTGTCTGCAATTATTTTTCTTGTACAGCAATTTATTTCCATTTGTAGGCCCATTTGGATATTACAAGCCACAGATAAAGCAAATCCTGACACTTGTAATGTTTTTCCTGCAAGCTGCTAAGTGCTGCCATTAATGAATTCTATTATAAAATTAGCCAACTAATTACATGGGAAAAAAATACATTTTCTTGCTCCAAACACTCGGAGGGATCAGCCAGCAGCTGGCGGTTTTTGTAGCTTCTCCTCCCCGGGACAGATCACATCTCACTCTAAATACAGGCCATGCTGAGAGAGGAAACACTATCAGGGAAACACTATCAGGGACTCAACAGTACCTATTATCTTTTTATGTATGTTGTATTTCCGAGGGTGTTAAGGGATAAGCGCAGCTACGCTTGGATAAACCCCAATAAATGAATCAGGGCTTGCTGAAAGAAAATGAATTTGACACATCCTTCCAATCTTGTTTTCTGTTTGCAGGCTGCGTAGCAACATGGTCTGAATTTTTCAAAAGTGATGTTTTCTTCACCACGTTAAATATTGCAGACACCCAATCCTGTCTCTCTGAGCAGGGCCTGATTTCTGGAGAGGCCACAAAGGCCCGGGACAATTTGCCATGCTGTGGCGCAAGCGCCGTAGAGCCTGCAATATTTACTTTCCCCGTCTCCAGCGCAGGTGCAGTAACTGCTCCCCGATGGGCTAAGGCGTAAATAGCCAATCTCAATCGAGTCCGCTCTACTGCTCCGGCGACTTGTGCCTGGGATTGGCTATTTCTGCATGAACTTGAGCCAAGAGCGGGGAAGGTAAATATTTACATACCCGCTGTTCAGAGGGGCCCCATGAGACTAAAGGTGCGTACACACAAGACAAGACAAATAACATTTATATCGCGCTATTCTCCTGGCGGACTCAAAGTGCCAGAGCTGCAGCCACTAGGACGCGCTCTATAGGCAGTAGCAGTGTTAGGGAGACTTGCCTAAGGTTTCCTTACTGAATAGGTGCTGGCTTACTGAACAGGCAGAGCCAAGATTCGAACCCAGGTCTTCTGTGTCAGAGGCAGAGCCCTTAACCATTACACCATCCAGCCACTGTGTCGCACTACTGTCGGGTAAACGACCGCCCAGCGAGAGGGTCTGACGGACCCGTCGTTGCCGGATGTAGTGTGTGTGTACGCGCCTTCAAGTGGGATGGAGGAGGACGAGGGAAGACTTAATAGGATCCAGAGGCTTCCCCCTCCCGGAGCTAAGTACCCCATTTTTTTATGTTACAAGTTCACTTTAAGATACTTTTGTAATCTTCACTTAGGGCCTGTTCACACTAGAGGCACTGTGATTTTTTTTTAAGCGCTGGCAATTTTTCAAAATCGCCCTGCAAAAGTGCTTGTGCAACGATTCTCTATGGAAGAGTTCACATTTGAGCAGTTTGTTTCCGATCCACACAGAAAAGCATTGCATGTACCATTTTTGAGGCGATTTTGCCTCAATGGAAGTTATAGGAAAAAACGCAAAACGCTCACAAAATCGCTTTGTGCAGCGATTTGCGTGAGCGTTTTTAAGAATAAATACATTGTATTTACTCTTTTCCGGGTCAAAGAGTTCACTTCCTGACTTACGTCAGGGAGTGAATTAAAAAAAACGCTCTGGAAAAGCGCTTAGAAAAGTGCTTTTCACAAAAACGCAATGCCCACCCAAGCGCCGGGAGTTGAAAAAAAAATGCGTCACACATAGCCACTAGCGCGAGCAGAACGCAATGCGTACAGATAGCTGTGTGCTGTGTTACCTCTTCTGAGCACACAGGATGGCACATGAACTTAACAGGGTACTCTAGACTAGAGGTATGCAAAGAACCAAACTTACTTGTGCATGTGACTTTGATGGACATGTAATCTATCCAGAAGGCTGGGGAGCAAGAAATCGCCCAATGTCCAAGGTTTGGTTGCACACTTTCCTTCCTTCCTGGCGGATTGGTATTTTCTGCTCCCAGCAAGAGCTGAAACGACAGAAAATGAAAAGTTTATGGTCAGTATACCATTCAGATATGCAGCCATTTGTATTAAGGTGGGTACACACGTCAGATAAAAGTCTTTGGAAAATGAAAGATCACGTACCAATTTTACCTCCTTCCATGTAGTATGAGAGCCATACTCTACACAGTCTATTCTATGGAGCTGAACTCCCCATCAGATAAAAATCTTTGCAAGATGCTGCACACAAAGATGCTGTACACATGCAAAAGTTCAGTATCTGCAAAAGATCAGTTCCTGCAACTGATCTTTTGCAGGAACTGATCTTTTGCAGATACTGATCTGTTGCATGTGTACAGCATCTGGGAAGCAGGAGATTTGGGCGCATAAGACAAGTGGACAAAAAGGGCGCCCCATTCACTCCTATTATAAATATCGTTTACCGGGCGCCGAACAGGGAAAAAAAGGCGCCGGAGATTATTAACGTTTTAACAAACGGCGCCCGGAGATTTTTAAGGATTATAACTATGATTTAACTTTACAAAATGAGCCTGTGACGAATAACGTTTATAAAGATACTAAATCACTATTTCTAAAACATTTCTAAAACATTTTTCGCCCAAAAAAATTAATTACATTTTTTTATTTACATTTTTTATTTATTAAAGTGGTCTAACACCCAGCATTTCAACTTTGCTTTAAAAGATTGCTTACAGCTTATAAACTATTATGCCAGATTTTTTTTTTAGCAGAAATTCACTAAATGGATTAAACATGACATTTTAGTGCTGCATTTAGCTAGAAATCCTCCTCCGTGCTTGCTTGTTTAGTTACAAATGTATCTATCTACAATGTAACAAACAAACACTGCTTTGAGAGAACAAAGAGGGCTTCCCCGGCAGGCTTTTCAAAGGTCTATTTGTATTCCAAATAAAGATACATTTGTAACTAAAAGATAAGAATGGATGCGGATTCCTAGTTGAATCCAACACTAAAATGTCATGTTTAACCCATTCAGTGAATTTCTGCTTAAAAAAAAATCTGGCATAATAGTTTGTAAGCTGTAAGCAATCTTTTAAAGCAAAGTTGTAATGCTGGGTGTTAAACCGCTTTAATGTCTGTAAAACATTATTATCCATAGGGGGTTTTAGGTTTAAGCACCAACAGGGGGGTCTTAGGTTTAGGCACCAACAGGGGGGTCTTAGGTTTAGGCACCAAACGGGGGGGTCTTAGGTTTAGGCACCAACAGGGGGGTCTTAGGTTTAGGCACCAACAGGGGGGTCTTAGGTTTAGGCACCAACAGGGGGGTCTTAGGTTTAGGCACCAACAGGGGGTCTAGGGGTTAGGGATAGGTACAGGGAGGGTTTTAACAAACGTAAATATAAGTTTCAGTTTACAAATACGGAAGATTAACGTTTTAAGAATTGCCGATCTCATACACATTATTTAGTGATTTATAAATTCTTAAAACACTATTTCTAAACGAAATTCTACACAATATTTCAATAAACGATAATACTGTTTATCCTTTACACCACGCGCCCTTTTTTCCCGATGCCCTTTTTTGATGTACGCCAGCATCTGTGTGTGCAGGATCTTGCAAAGATTTTTATCTGATGGGGAGTTCAGCTCCATAGAATACACTGTGTAGAGTATGGCTCTCATACTACATGGAAGGGGGTAAAATTGGTCTGTGATCTTTCATTTTCCAAAGACTTTTATCTGACGTGTGTACCCACCTTTCAAGTGAGATGAAACTCAAAGTTCAATGTTTGCTCTAAACGATTAAACACGGTAAAAAAAAAAAAAAGAAAGAAAGTAAATTGGTCTGAAATCATTTGAAGACATACAGTATTTACAATTCACTGAAGCTAATTGATAATATTGTGGCTGCAGGACAGGATATCAGACTGACTTATAATTAAGTAATTACAGAGGAAATAGAGGAGAGTACTTTCTCTGACCCCCCCCCCCCCCTCTCTTACTACCTATGCTGGGGGTGTCCTCTCTGGCTACCTATGCCTATAATTTACAGATTCTCTCAAAGTATGTGAATACTAACATTTTGAAGAACTTTTTTTTTATTTATTTTTTAAAACCATTACAATTTCTAGACAAGCTGCAAGTTGCAACATGATGTGGCTCTAGATCAGGAGTGTTGAACTCAAATTCAAAGTGGGCTGAAAGTGATCTCTGGGACCAAGTCACGGGCCGACCTCAATATCTAGTGGCCATCTCCCTCCCTTATAAAGTTCCCTTGTGTCTGAGAGTCCCCCTCCATCCCCTATACAGTTCCCTGGTTTTTAATGCCTCCTCCTCCCTATACAGTTCTCTGATGTTTAGTGGTCCTGCCTCCCCTATACAGTTCCCTGGTATCTAGTGGCCCTTTTCCCTCTCCTATACAGTTACCTGGTATCTAGTGCTGTCCCCCTCCCCATATGGCTACCCTGGTGATCTATGGCTTAACCTCCAATATAGTCTGGTGATCTAGGTTGGGCCAACCTCAATGCAAAGTGGGGAAAACACCTGCGGGACAAATCTGTTTACTCAAAGGGCCAGATTTGGCCCACGGGCCAGAGTTTGACATGTTTGCTCTAGACGAAGACTCTGCAGATCCACTTTAAGTTCTAAAACCCTGCTTTGGTTAGTAAGTTTAAGGCCCTTTCCTATGTACTGTGTCACATTGAGTTGCAGTACTCTTTCCCACCACAGCTTGGTCCAGTAACCATTTATTTCTATGCGACATGCCACAGTACTGTGGTGCTACGCGATGCAACAGAAGTGCTTTGGGTGCCACAGAAGTAATGTACTGGCCTGCTGTGTGTTAAACATACGTATACATATTTGACATATTTGATGTCGCCTGTAGGGAATTGAGACATCCAGGTGCGTCGCTAGGGGGTTAGTTCTGAAGCACTTCCCTGGTTCTGTTTCCATGGTGCCCTGAATGTATTTCTTTGGGGCGCCCATGTAAGTGCCCTGAATGTTTTCAGGGAGACGGTGGCACCATCTTGTGGGCGGTGCTCAACGCTCATTAACTCGACGCTAATTGCACTTTACCCACATAATAATACCTTTTTTTGTATGGCGCTTTTCTCCTGTCGGACTCAAAGCGCTTGCGAGGCAGCCACTAGAGCGCACTCAGTAGGCAGTAGCAGTGTTAGGGAGTCTTGCCCAAAGAGCTCCTTACTGAATTACTGGCTTACTGAACAGGCAGAGCCAAGATTCAAACCCAGGTCTCCTGTGTCACAGGCAGAGCCCTTAACTAGTACACCATCCAGCCACATGGACCTGGGTCCGTTTTCCATACTGGGCTCTAGTGTGAACCCAGATGGTTACTATTGAACAGCATACAGGGTACTCATTGGAATTTGGAGGTGAGGTACTAGGTATTATATTGTATCCACACATATTGTGTTGTGGAATGTTGTTTGTATTTGAATTGATTTTAATATGTTGGTGTTCAATAAAGCATTTATATTCATTCTACTCATGGTGGTGCAGTAGTTTTATACCAGGATTTATTTTCTTTCTTTTTCCACTGGCCAGGCCAGCAGAGCATTGGCACCAGTCAGGCTAGCAGACCATCACCACCAGTCAGGCCTCAGCATCACCACCAGCCAGGCCAGGAGAGCATCACTACAGACTAGGCCAGCAGAGCATCACCAACTACCAGGCCAGCAGAACATCACCACCAGCCAGCCCAGCAGAGCATCACCACTAGCCAGCCCAGCAGAGCATCACCACCAGCCAGGCCAGCAGAGCATCACCACCAGCCAGGCCAGCAGAACATCACCACCAGCCAGGCCAGCAGAACATCACCACCAGCCAGGCCAGCAGATCATCACCACCAGCCAGGCCAGCAGATCATCACCACCAGCCAGGCCAGCAGAACATCACCACCAGCCAGGCCAGCAGAACATCACCACCAGCCAGGCCAGCAGAACATGACCGCCAGCCAGGCCAGCAGAGCATCACCGCCAGCCAGGCCAGCAGATCATCACCACCAGCCAGGCCAGCAGAACATCACCAGCAGCCAGGCCAGCAGAACATCACCAGCAGCCAGGCCAGCAGAACATCACCACCAGTCAGGCCAGCAGAACATCACCACCAGTCAGGCCCGCAGAACATCACCACCAGCCAGGCCCGCAGAACATCACCACCAGCCAGGCCAGCAGAACATCACCACCAGCCAGGCCAGCAGAACATCACCACCAGCTAGGCCAGCAGAATATCACCACCAGCCAGGCCAGCAGAATATCACCACCAGCCAGGCCAGCAGAACATCACCACCAGCCAGGCCAGCAGAGCATCACCACCAGCCAGCCCAGCAGAGCATCACCACCAGCTAGGCCAGCAGAGCATCACCATCAGCCAGCCCACAGCATCACCAGGCCAGCCGAAGACAACACTGAAGCCAAGTGAGGGGACTCTCCCTATTTATGTGTATTTATTTAAAATGCTACCTATTTATGATATTTTTACATGGGGGGGCATGCTGTCTAATTATGGATTTTGTGGGGAGGCGTTTGTATGATAACTAAGGCTTTTTTTATAATTATTATTAAAAGAGAGGGGGGTTCAGGAAATGTTTTGCTTGACAGGCCCACAAGTCACACTGCTGCTGTTCATGTACATTTGGCCCCACCCATTACCACACCCACTTTCCCCTGATGCATGGCCATGCACATTTTTGTCGCTATGCACTCTGCAAATTAGCCTAGTGCCAATTTGGGGTCCCCAGGCAGATCTCCCAGGATCCTAGCAACACCCCTGGTGACATTGCTAGGCTGGCCTGTACAGACGCGGAGTCAGCTGTGTAGTTGCTATGTGTGTGGGAGAAGTGGTGCGTATGTGACGTCATGAGGTGGACGGGGGAACAGCCTGCACAAAGGAGTTGCCCACTGCTTGGGCCAAGTTGATCCGGCGTATAGATCGCTTGCAGAGCAGAGGTCAGGTCTGTACACACGCCTGACTATCAGTCCTTACTGGCGGCCTCAGCCTACTTTAGTCATGCGTTTGTACGAGTCTTAAGAGTATTAGAAGAGCTAAGAGTCATCAGGGCTGCCAGGCAATCTGCATTGTTTAAATGGAAATAAACATGGCAGCCTCCATATCCCTCTCACTTCAGGTTCCCTTTAAAGAAAAATACAGAGTGTACTCCATGTTTGCTGGTGGGAGCCGGCTGCTGCTGCTGCCCGGTGGGTATAATGGACTCCACGCATGCTGTTCATTTTCCATCTTTCCCTCTGAGCATGAGATAATGAGTTCCACAATGAGATAAAGCCTTGATTTGAAAGCACAATTACATTACAGACCATTCGAATATCCTGCCTGTCTATTCCAAATGTCATTACCGCTCACTGCATACAACAAACAAACTCAATTACAGCCCAGGCACCTAAACCACTCGGCAGAGGCGGAGGGTCAGACGCAATAAATAATTCATGGAGTGTTTGGACAGAGCAGCTCTGTAAACAGGAAAACATATGTGTTTCTTATGAGAAACAATAATTACCTTCAGGGTATAGAATGTGGAGGTGGGATAAGAATCTATACTGGTTCCAACGTTTTATTTTCAGATACAAGCGTGAGTGTGATCTGATTATTGTAAATAGTCTGAAAACAGATACACATGTGACATATGGTGTATGTGAAAAGTCTGACCTTAAAAGATCTGTCATAGTGTACTGCCAGTCCTGTGACTCAGAAGGCTCTGCAAAGCTCAGCCAATCAGAACAGCCAGCAGAGTACCCGAGTATACTTCACTAGGCTGCAGCGAAGGCAAACAGGTCGTGTTAATTGGTCCATGTAAAACAGAAAAGTGGTCCCTCCTCTTGTATGGTGTGGTGTTTCTGCCTCCAGCCTGCAGGTGTCCCTGTTACATTATCTACTGCAATGTACTGTATAACTAAACCTCATCTAGGCTTTGTGATGTTATTCATCCTGGCTTTTTCTGTGAATGGCTGCCTGCTGTACATAATTCTATTTTGTAAACCTGAATTCCTCAATCCCGTTCTCAAGGCCCAGCAACAGCGCATGTTTTGCAGGAAACCACAAACACTCACAGGAGGGGTAATTAGTGTCTCAGCAGAGCTGATTAACTACCTCTAAGGATTTCCACAAAACGTGCACTGTTGGTAGGCCTTGAGGAAAGGGAAAGGGAATACAGCTTTAAAGGAAATATCCAGGGACTATGGGGCCAAAATAAAAAATCCAAATGCACTTACCTGGGGCTTCCTCCAGCCCGTGGCAGGCAGGAAGTTCCCTCGCTGCCGCTCCGCAGGCTCCCGGTCTCCTCCGGTGGCCGACCCGACCTGGCCGGCTTCCTGATCGGGCCTCTTCTGCGCTTCAATGACGTCTCTTGTGCGCTCCACGCAGGCACGCTGACGTCATCCGGGCTGTACTGTGCAGGCGCAGAACAACTGCACCTGCGCAGTACAGCCCGGATGACGTCAGCGCGCCCGCGTGGAGCGCAGAAGAAACCGTTATTGAAGTGCAGAAGAGCCCGAGCTGGCAGCCGGCCTGGCCAGGTCGGGTCGGCCACCGGAGAAGACCGGGAGCCTGCGGATCGGCGGCGAGGGAACTTCCTGCCTGCCACGAGCTGGAGGAAGCCCCAGGTAAGTGGATTTGGATTTTTTATTTTGCCTGAACTTTCCCTTTAAGGCAATGTTCATCACTTAAAAGCCCAGCCCCAATACACAGCATATGGAAACTCTGCCCTATCTATAAAATAGTGCAGAACACAAAAGATCTGTGCTTTTTGTTCTCCAGTGGCTTGATGAACAAGTGGGAGGCTTTCGGCAGGCAGAGTAAAAAATCCACAAATGTACAAATGGTTAGGGTCAGCTGTTCACATGCTGGAATATTAGAAGACCGTATGTATAAGGCCTCATTCACATCTATGCAGCGCCGATGGCCGGAACGCAACCTGTACAATCGCTTGCCAACTGCGCCGCTACCCACTGCGCTGCTGATCCCATCCATTGACAGTGAATTGGGTCATCTCTGCGCTTGTGGGGAGAATGCATGCGGCAGTACGCAAGCGCATCATAGCGCATCATACTGCTGCGCAGCACCTTTGATGTGAATGGCAGAAGGGCTGTCTATGCCCTTCTGCCATTCTTGCATGTTACCACGTCATATGCGCTTTCAAATGCGCACGGAAGCTCGTTGGATGTGAACGAGCCCTAAGGCTTAAATAGACCAAAAAAAGTATCCATACATACCTGGTGCTTTCTCCAGCCCCCTTCAGGCCATTGGCTCCCTCGCTGTCTTCTTGGGCTGCCTCGATCCTCTGCTGTTCATCCTGGTAAACCCATCAGTTGCCGTCAGTCGGTGCGCAGTGTGCATGCATAGCCCGACCACGTGCGCTCCCCCTTCGTGCTCCTGTTGCCAGGAGCGTTCTGCGCCTGCACAGTAGTACGCTCTCGGCGACAGGAGCGGAATGGTGACACGCGAACATGGCCAGGTTGGGCAGTACACGGTAACAGCCAGCAACTGATATGTATACCTGGATGGCCAAAGAAGGATCGAGGTGGCTTAGGATGAAGGCAAGAGAGCCATAGGCCTGAAGGGGGCTGGAAAGCCCAGATATGTATGGATACTTTTTATTTTTGCCTCAGGTTTCCTTTAAATTACTTATTGTTATGCCCCTGAGGTACGCGTTAACTCTGCAACCACGGACACTTACTTTAAGAAATTGTTGGAACTATTCCCAGACTTTCTCACATTAGAAGATGAGAGAAAAACAAATATCCTACTGGGAGAAGAGGAACCCACAGTGACAATCGCTGCACGCTATGTCACATCATGCCACAGACTGAGTGGAGCATAACCGAACTGTAAACCTAAAAAATGTCCACATACTGCTTAGCCCTTGTCCCCCTACCCCACCCCCTTCCATGTCCCCCTTTTCCCGTTGCTAAGGCAATACCTGTAATGAATCTTGGTCATGCCAACAAAGCTATCTTTGATTTGATTTGATTTGTGTTAACTCTGAAGCTAACGATATGTCAGATAAATGTCATTGCTTATGAATGATTCCCGACGAGTGGACGATTGCGAACCACGTGACACACAATGATTCTCAACATACTAGTACTACAACTGTACAGACTCCCTTGAAATCCCAGGAGGATTCTCTCCACCTAGAAGACCAGGGAGCTCCAAAAGGAGCTATGAAGATGATTTGCCGGGGCTCCAGTGTTCTGTATCAGATGTCAGAAGCAGTGGCGTAGCTAAGGAGCTGTGGGCTCAGATGCAAGTTTTACAATGGGGCCCCCCAAGCACTCTATACATAACAATTGATACGGCGCAACAAAACCTGCCAATGGCAACTACAGTGTCAGAGGTGCAAGAAGGGGATGGGGACAACTTTGTTAGTGATTACCACAATTCAAAGTATCTATAGTGATTATTATGATCACAGGACTAATAGAGAGCTAATACTGTAGTTGAGGGAGAGCCCTTCGGGGCCCCTCTGGCCCAGGGCCCCGATGTGGTTGCTACCTCTGCACCCCTTTTGCTACTCGCCTGGTCAGAAGCAGAGTAGCGTGGCGGACACAGGTCGGCGGTTCAGCTCAAGCCGCATGGAGCGATGAAGCCAGGGTAGCATGGCATGAAACAGACAGACGTTGGGGTGCCTGGGGATGAAATGGCAGTGAGTGCTGGTGTAGCAGATCTCCCGGTAGAGCAAGTTATCAATGCCTTGGTGCTGAACAACAGCACAAAACCCCCCTCACCATCTTCACACAGCCACCAGAAACGCTCTGGCCGATAGCTACTATTTTGGCGCTCTTCTCGGTCAGACATCACTCAGGTGAAGCTGGCAATTGAATTTGCCTCCTGCAATCTTCTTATCACCTGGCATTACATATGGCCCCATGCTTTTCAAGTATTTTAAACCCCCATTAAAAATGTTTTCATAGATCTGTTTAGGCACTCAGTTGAAGAGCATGTTCCTGTCTTTGTATAAACTCCTTGATTAGCTTATGTCAGCTAAATTGCTTTTAAAATAGTTGCTCAGGAGCCCAGATACTGACCACTTCCGACACCACAGACTGATAGTGCTATAGGCTGTAATCTTCTCAGAGAGATTTAGCCTGTGTTTTTCATCCTGCGTAATACAAACTCAAACAGAGCCTGACTTCTTTTACTGCTTGGTTGTGGTCATGTGATCAAAATTTCAAGGCTCTTGCCTTGAAATTTTGATCACATGACCACAACCAAGCAGTAAAAGAAGTGGTGTCGGAAGCTGCACAAGCCTGTCGGAAGCTGCACAAGCCTCATTTTACATGTAAAAAGGTAACATTTGACCAATTTGATTACTAAAGTAGACAAAACAAAAGTTTGCCTTCTTAAAACAGAAGGTATTTGCAATAATTCAGGATGGAGTGAGCATGTTATGTCTCCCACAATGCATCACTGCTGAATATGCAAATCATCCTATGTTGGCCCTGTAAGCTAGCCACGCCTCCATAACCGCTGGAATGCAATGATGTGTCAGCTTGTTAATTGTGCAGAGCCATAATAATCCAACATGCATACAGACTGTTTCAGACTGGTTGATCCTCATCAGTGCATGGCATGAATTAATGTGGCTCTATGGGGTAGGACTTGTAACATCCAGAGGACCAATTGTCCCTTATACACTGCTAGGAGTTCTGGTTTACTATGAGCTTGCTGGGTAGTCAATTACTAAACTAGTAGATGATATTTATAGACTGATGCCTGGAAATGAGCTGCATGATGTACTGTATCCACAATTACTCTGTAGTTTATCTGATATCTCTTGCAAACCTTTCCATGTGCGTCAGTGGAATCTGCCTTGCTGAGATAGGAGTGCTTTCCTACTGTTTGGCGGGGGTAGGAACACTGCATCTGTAAAGGCGATTAGTGCGGATGTGGTAGATTTATACTGTAGATTTACCCTGCCGCTGTTAGATGAAGAACTAGATCACAAGGTAGCAGAAATGTCAGCTTTTTCTCTACAGTGGACCTGAATCTAATGTTACCTATCAGCATTCAGCATTAGGAGTGCTGTTACTTCTGTTGTGCAGTGCTGCTAGGCTCAGGACAACTGTATATAGGCAGTGGCGTATCTAGAGGGGTGTAGGCATGGCCCTTGCCATGGGTGCCACAGTCAGCTCTTGTGTTGCACCACCGTACCTACCCTGGTGCCTTCCCGAGAGAGGGCGCACAGTGACCGTGGACTGGGAGCACTTCAGATGCGGAAGTGACGTCCCACAGGTACTGTGCACTCTCTCTCTCTCTCTCTCTCACACACACACACACACACACACACACACACACACACACACACACACACACACACACACACACACACACACACACACACACACACACACACACACACACACTTTGGTTGCTACTGATCTGAGGTCTTTGAGGAATGGAGAGCCCACTGACACCATTCCAATGCCCTAATGGAGGGAGTGGTGCTAACTATACTTAGAGGTGCTTAGGGGTAAAGGGGGGGGACTAAGGACACCTCTCACTACCTACACTGGGGGTTTGCTACTTATACTGGGCACCTCTGGCTACCTGTACACTTGGGAGGATACCTTTGGATACCTATACAGGACTCTCTCCTAATACTGGGGCATCACTGGCTACAAAATGCTGGGGGGCACATCTGGTTACCTATTAGTATTGGTTGTGTGGGAGCAATTTCAGTGTTTGCCATCAGCGCTATATTGCCCTGGTACGCTCATGCCTATAGGCTTCTCTTGAAGGGAACCTAACATAAGCTTAAAGTGAACCTCCGGACTAAAAATCGACTCAGCAGCACTTAAAAGGCTTTGTGTTTCTTTAACAGTTTCACAACAGCAGAACTTTGTTTCTCTTATACAAGCCTCATTTTTAGCTGGACAGAAGAAAACTGCCCGGGCTTTTTTCCCCTGATGCTGTGCAAAGCATGATGGGATTTCTGATTATGTGGTTCTCGTTCTGCTGTTTTGGTGCAATTTTTTTTTTTTACATTTTGAATTTGACATTTGAAGCCTAGCATGTGCAGCTGGGAGGGGTAATCAGGACACAGGATAGTTGGAACTGTGTCTCCTGCTCCTTGTCACCTCCTTTCAACCAAAAAGATGGCTGCCCCCATGACAAAGATGGCAGCCCCCATGAATCACAAACATTTGCCTGTTCTTTTAAAACAGGGTGGGTAATAGATTATATTACCTATCTATTCTAATTAACATAACTAATGTAACTTGATGACAGTATGTTTGTTTAGGCTGAAGTTCCCCTTTAAGAGATAAACAGTTGAGGTTATAATTATAGATTTTTTCCTGGAGTCCCACACTTATTTTGGTTGCAAGGGTTAAACTTCTAGGTTTGAAGATTTAACTGTCTCACAGAGAGATTAATGGTAACTTAGACTTAATTTCTGCTCCCTGCTGTCAGCAGAGTTTGCACAGCAACACACAAGTTTTATGACTTTAATTTATCAAGGAGCATTATTTGCAGTCTTCATCTACTAGTACAGAGACACTGTGATTAATAGTCCTGGACTATTTAACCCTTACAGTGAAAAAGAGAACATAGGCATTAGACAAGTAGGATCAGTATTTTGTATACACAAGTGTATCTAACAAGTCACTTTAGGTATATGTTACAGAAGAACTGCTGTCTAAAGTTCCATACACACTCTTGATTAAAGTTGGCTGAGGAGGCCAATAATGACCACCTCAGCCAATAATTAGGTGTGTGTACAATTGCCCCTGACCCCTGCCACCCCACAAGCATTTTGCCAGGTGGATCAACTTGGCTGACAGCCCGCCGAAGTTTCCCATGTGCCTGGCCTTTAAGCAAAAACAAGGAAGTTGGATAAGTACGTCCAAGGGTGGTCTAGTGGGAAAAGAATGGGCGTGAAACCAGGGGCGGACTGACCATTCGGGCATGGACCGAGGGCCTGTGGTCAGGGGGGGGGGCCCGCCAGAGCACCCTGAGCAGGAGGGGAAGCAGCCAGTGAAAGGGAGCGATGGGCAAGCGGTGGAGAAGGGCGGACATCTCCCCCCCCCCTTCCCTCACCTTGGGGCCCCCCTTCCTGGCTCTCCCCTCTGGATTAATAATGTTTATTAGTCTAGGTGCAGTGGCTGACAGCGGGCAGGGACTTACCGCTGTTACATCCACTGGAGGGAGCGCTGATCTGTGTGCCGCTAGTCTGGTCTACTCAAGACCGCGGCGCACAGATCAGCGCTCCCTCCGCCGGCTGGAAGAACAGCGGTAAGTCCCTGCCCGCTGTCAGCCGCTGCGCTGAGACTAATAGACATTATTAATCCAGAGGGGAGAGCCAGGAAGGGGGGCCCCAAGGTGAGGGAAGGGGGACACCTATACACCTGGCTACATATACTGGGGACACCTATAGACCTGGCTACAAATACTGGCAACACCTATACACCTGGCTACATATACTGGGGAGATCAATAGACCTCGCTATCTATACTGGAGACACCATAGACCTGGCTACCTATTCTGGGGACACCCATAGACCTGGCTACCTATTCTGGGGACACCTATAAACCTGGATACCTGGACAGGCAACACGTATAGGCCTGGTTACTTCCACTGGGGATACTTTTTGACCTGGTTACCTATACTGGGGGCACCTATTTTGGGGGAACTGCTGCCAGATTAACTATTTTTGGGGAACAGCTGCCATATTAAGTGTATTTTTGGGGAACCGCTGCCAGATTGTGTATGTTGGGGTAACCGCTGCTTCCAGATTACATGTATTTTGGGTGATCCGCTGACAGATTATGCATATTTTGGGGAACCGCTGCCAAATTATGTGTATTTGGGGGAACGGCTGCTGCCAGATTACGTCTATTTTGGGGGAACGACTGCCGTATTATCTGTATTTTGAAGGAACGGCTGCCATATTGCATGGATTTTTGGTGAAATGCTGTCAGATTACATGTATTTTGGGGGGAAACACTATGGCAGAGTTCAAACTTCCCCTGCAGACCTTTTACACTACTGCTAAGGTCATGTATATTTTGCCCCACCCATGACCACACCCACATTCTGTTGCGTGACCACACCCATTTTTCGGCGCAGGGTTTTTTATCAGTGTAAGATATCTGTTGGCAGTAAAATTATTATATCTTAATCTGTAAAAAATAACATGGAATGTGGCCCAAAACTGGTACAGAGCCCCATAATCGCCTATTGCCCGGGGGCCCATGAGTTGTCAGTCCGCCCCTGCGTGAAACAAAGAACCATATGTTTCGGAATATAAGACACACCTTTTTCCCCCCAAAAGTGGAGTAAAAATTCCCTATGTCTTATATTCCGAATAATACCTTGGGACCACTCCAGGTGTCCCCCCCCCCCCCCCACACACACATACACAAACACCTTCAGCTGCATCGGTCTGCTCTCTGGATCACTCACCCTCCATGGAAGTGGCAGCGTGTGTAGGTGACCAGCTAGGAGATGATTTATGGCCAGTCAGCCTGGGGGCGATGCTCCAGAATCACTCACCCTCCATGGGAACGGCAGTGTGTGTAAGTGGCCAGCCAGGAGATGGTTTGTGGCCAGTCAGGCGGTGGGTGCTGCCAATCAATGGGTTTCAGTGAGTGCATCAATTGGCCACAATGATGGAGCCATGGTCCCGCCCTGGAGACCTTCGGCTGCAGTCACAGTGATTGGCAGCACCCCCAGCCTGATTGGCCGCAAAAAATCTCCCGGTTGGCAACCTCCACGTGTTGCCGCTCCCATTGAGGGCGACTGATTCCATAGCAGCGCTCCCAGCCTGACTGGCCGCAAATCATCTCCTGGCTGGCCTACATATGCTGCCACTCCCATGGAGGGTGAGTGATCTGGCGAGCACACCGAGTGGGACACAGTAAGGACATGGGGGGATATGAGAAGGACAGGGGGACAGAGGTGGACACAGTGGGACATGGGAAGGACAGAGGGGGAAAGAGGTGAACATAGGAAAAAATGGGATAGACAGAGGTGGACACAGGGGGACATTGGAATAACAGAGGTGGACAAGGGAGGACACGGGAAGGACAGAAGGGGATGCAGGAAGGACAGAGGAGGACACAGGAAGGATAGAGGAGGACACGAAATATACAAGGGGGACACAAACGAACACAAAAACACAAAAGGTACAAGGAAGACACAATAATTAGAGGGGATGGGGGGGGGGGGGTCGGAGATCCACAAGATGTTCCTGGAACATGGACAGACCAGGATTAGCAGGGCCAGTTCTCTCATGAAGCAAGGTGAAACATTTGAATCAGGCACAGACATTAGAGGGGCAGCATTTTTGTAACAACATGCAGTCAGAGGAGGAGGAGAAGTGAGAGGAGAGCGAGGTGAAGAGGTCATCATTGGGGAAAAGCAGCTTGTTGTACTGTGTGAGGAGTCTGGCAGCAAGTGAGGAGGGAGGAGGCAGGAGAGCAGCAGTGTTTTATTTGACTTTCACAGCAGAAGAGAGGAGGTGACACTGTTGTCCTGACTGAGGAGGGGGCACATCCTTACAAGTTTGCCTCAGACAGCAAAAAGTCTAGAACCGGCCCTGAGGATTAGTAAATATTTTTTCTCCCTGTTTTTTGCCCTCTAAAGCTAGTTACTTCTTAGGGGCCCGGAGCATCTTACAGTCCGAAAAATATGGTAAACTCCCTGCCACTAACTCTTCACACAAAGTATACCTTATCCCAGCAGCCAACCCCAGTAGATGACAGCACAGGTCTTTAAGTGGTGGAGGGAAGGGGTTTGTCGCAGTATTTAATTTTTCTACAGTGAGGAGAGTGAGAGAGAAACAGGGAGAGGATATGGCGCCAACTATGACTTTTCTTGAGTGCCCTCAGCCAGTGGGGTAGCAAGGGATACAGAAGTTGCGCCCACACCAGGGCCTCACTCAACCACGAAACAAGATACAAGAAACAAGCTAAAGTGTTTTTTTTTTTTACTCTTCAACACGTGTCAACACCAAGAACAGCAATTCTTGATGTTGACATATGCATCGAAGAATGAAAAAAACACTTCAGCTTTTAAGAATGTTGTGCTAACTGACTTAGGACTTTGACTATTATGTTGGGTGTTGCTATGCACCCAGTTATGCACCCCGCCAATGGTAAGATGTAGCACTAAAATCTACTCACTTTTACAAAGAAATAAAATCATACAATAGTGTTGAATGCCTTTGGTAACAGTAGCTCAAGTCCATTATAGTCTGTGAGAGGTGTGCAAGATAATGCTGGAAACACTAGGGAGGACACCCTGCCAGAAGCTTACAATCTATCATGCTTCTGTTTACTTTTCAGCAAGGCTTCAATTTATAGACTGTCTTTCTATGCTTGTCATGTCATATGTGCAATAATGTAACTAACGGTCAATATTTTTACTATCCGTTGACTGAAACCGTTTCCAGATCAATGGAATTTTTTACTTGCGACTTGTCATTCGTAAATCGGACGTCTTTAGGGTAAACCAGACTAAGTGATGAGAGGGGTGTGTTTGTGACTGTGTAATGCAACAAGCATATGACATTACATTAACCCTCTCTACTCCACCATGCTTTATCTAACAACTGTCTATGCATAAAAGCAGAGACTGAAAAGAAGCATAGACTGTCTTCAGGGATTATTGATATAAGTAGCATTAGCTGAAGAGCTAGGCAGTCTTACAGACATCTCAGACACCACTAAAGCGGATGATGAAGTCACTTATGGCATACAGGAACGGTAGGCCTAGCAGCCATCACATCACCACACAATGCACACGAGGCCCTGGAAGTCCGCACCATGCGAGTGAAAGCTGAGAAAACAAAGCACAGGCTTACCACTAATCTGCAGCAGAGTCTCTGGTGCCCCCATGTAGATTAGTCCGAGGATGTGGATAGAAGGTGCCTCATCTGCCATAGGAGTCTCTGGCAGCAGCTGACAGAAGAGGGTGGCCTGATTCTTGTGTGAAAATCCGAGATGAACCTGGGATTAAATTCCCCTCCCTCCAGAGCTGCTCGCTGTAAATATGGATGAATGCCTCCTTGTGCAGGATCACAGGGAAGCCATCACAGACGTGTAGTGTAGGTGAGGAGAGAGCAGCGCGCAGGGAGACAACCGACTTCCACTGGCTGTGAGCCGTATGTGCTGGGAATGACAAGGAGGGGAGGGGGGCTGAGACAGCGGATCTCTGTAAAACACATCTTTACAGATGAAATCAATAGGCTGTGCGCAGATCAAAGAATCCGCCGCATTTATTATCAATGAGGGCCATCACCTGGCTTCCCTTCTTCAAAGCCAAACGCAAGATGTCTGATGACTTAATAGAGCAAGGAGCTGTGATGTGGAAGAATCATACAATATTCATCACATCTTATGCTAGCGACACAGAGGAAAGATGAAAGCATATTCTGGAAATTATGACCAGGCATCCAAACACATTTAAAGGAGCGCCATAGTGAATATTTGTACCTATACTGTAGTCATTCATGTAATAGCAGTGGAATATAAACCTTAATATACTTTTTGTCAAAAATGCTCAGAAATACTGCTTTTCACACCTGAGATCCCATCAAAGCAGGTTAGCTGACAAGAATAAGGACACGCCTCCTTACTTGGTCTCCTCCACGTCACAAGACTTCTAAAGGTCAATACTTTACTGGGGTAATCAGCAGCTCTGTGCAGGGAAATTATGACTGTTAGAAATCTTTTTGAATTGAAGAGACCAAGAGCAGAGGGGGATCATTGCCACCACCAGGAGGTCTGCTGATAGATGAGTAGTCTGATATTGAAAAGTTTCTTTAACACAGTCTACTAAGGATTTTATTTTGTATCATTACGTGAATGACTCTAGGGGTCTAACAGATACTTAATGACCATAGAGTTATGTTACACAGACTGAGTGACCATAAGGCCATGTTACAGTGAAAGAGTGACCACAGGGCCGTGTTACCATTGCTCCAATGGCTCCTCTAGATACAAGTAGCCATGGCTCCCCTAGATACAACAATTAAAGAGGAACTTAAACCAAGAAAGGATTGAACTTCATTCTAGTCAGTAGCTGATACCCCCTTTCCCACAAGAATGATTTACCTTTTCTCAAATTGATCATCAGGGGGGTCTGTATGGCTGATGTTGTGGTGAAACCCCTCCCACAGTGTGATGTCATGGCCATGGTCCCCACAATTTGCTGTCTGTGAACCTCATTGCATTGTGGGAAAGATCAGCTTTCCCAACTGCCAAGCAAGCAATATTTCCCTCTTTGTATAGAACACTCGGTAAGGGCCTGAGCCCACTAACGCAGTTGACAGAACTGCATACAATTGCGCACAACTGCATTAGTGGGCTCCGGCCCTTACAAGAATTCCGTACAGCTCAAGTGGCAGAACTAAAGATGTCACCACCAGTGATACATTTCAGAAGGTAAATCTGAGATAGGAAAGATTTGACAATGGGCAAACACATCTATAAACGTATATTGTAAAAAAATAATCTATAAATGTATATTATAAAAAATAAGCAATTTTATTCATTAATTTATTTTCACTACAGTTCCTCTTTAAGTAACCAGGGAAATCTGAGAGGTTTTGGACTAGTCCATCTCCTCATGGGGGCTCCTCAGTTATTTCTTTATTTACAAAAGGACTTACTGAACTGCAGATGGCCAGTCCAACTGCCAAAATAGAGTGCAAATGAGTATGGAAGCTTTTCAGGGAGTGCTTTTTTAAATAATAAAAGTAATACTGAGAATCTCCCATGGAGAAATGGTCTAGTCTTAAAATCTGTCAGCTTTTACAGGATTATTTTCAAAGACACTGAGTTACACAGACTCATAAGTGACAGACAGAGCTGCCAATAGGGTATCAAATGAGGGATAGGTGTATGGGGCCCCTGGGGTTCTGGAGCCTGGCCAAGGGGGCCCAACCATGAAGCAAAGCACATGAAGGCATCAGACACCTGACCAAAGTTGCAAGTTCTGAGGGGGATGCTTGCGGGTATCCTGAGACTGCTGGTAGAGATACAATATGTAAACTTTGACACTTAGGGCCAGGCTGAAAAAAAGCACAGAAATCCTGGTCGGCTTCTCTCTGCTGTATTTGTTTACAGCTCTGAGCCAAGCTGATAATGGGGTTCAGAGATAAATTCGGCAGGACAGGGAGAGCTAACAGTGAGTGAGGGATGCTTGCTGTGTGTGATGTATGCATATGTATGGAGTATGTGTGTTTGCATGTTGTGTGCTCTGTATAGTATGTACAGATGACTGCTGTTTTTGGATCTGAGGGCTCATGCACACTTATAATGCACATGGAAATGCATTGTCCCTCAGGTGTTTTGTCACTCTCCCAGTGCCTTTGTACTCTTGAAAAGGAACTCCTTTTTAGTTGTAAATAGCAGAGAAATACCAGTGTTAAGTATGTCATCTGTAAAAATGCATCCTGTCACTACTTGAACTGGGGGTCCCTGTCACTACCTGAACTGGGGGTCCCTGTCACTACTTGAACTGGGGGTCCCTGTCACTACCTGAACTGGGGGTCCCTGTCACTACCTGAACTGAGAGGCACCTGCCACTAAACTGGGGGGCACCTGTGTCAGAGGCGCTCGCAATCTAATTCTTACTATAGTCCTAGTCTAATGTCCCACCATTGCTATGTTCATGTAAATTTGGCTCCACCTGTAACCACATCCTGGTACATGGCCATGCCCGTTTTTGGCACACACCTCTCCCCTCCTTTTTTGCCCCCCCCCCCCTCCGGAAAATTTCCTGCGGACGCCCAAGTTCATGTGTTTTTATATGCAAGTGAATTGAAGTGCACCAAAACTGGCTGGCCAATTGTACAACAACATCAATGTTACAGATGAAAGATGAAAAGCGGGTACAAAGGTGTTCATATGTTCAGGCCTTTCTTTCTGCAGATTGTGATTTGGCATGGGAAGGGGGGAAGGGGGCAATAGACTTTCCCAATATGGGGTCCAGAAATTTCTGTAGGCGGCCCTGGTGACAGAACCGTTTCCCCCCATGAAAGACCCCTCTGATAAACCCATTACTGCAGAGCCAGGACAAGGTCCTCCAGCACCCAAGGCTGAGACACCAAAGTGCGCCCCTCCATCCCTCCCACCCCAGCCGTCACACACTGATTGCTATTAGACTAAGAGGGCCACAGGGTCCACAACCTCCCCAACACCTTAATATCTAGTTATCTGGCTTGCAGTCACTGTTATGTATCCCCTTTTCTTATTTCTTTCTGCTTCAAACACAATCAGAATGACAGCTGAATGAATTGTGCGCCGCCTCCTACACTGCGTTCTGAGGCTGGAGCCTCTCCAGCCTATGCCTCGGCCCGGCCCTGCATTACTGGCAGACACACCTTTGACTGATCCCAAGTGATAGATGCCAGAGACGGAGTCCAAGCAACAGATTCTCAGTTACATATTCCTCAATGGTAGACTCCAGTAACAGATGTCCAGAGTCCTCAAAAATCTCCAATGACAAATCTCAGTCTCATACGTTCAATGGCAGACCTGCAGATTGTGACTCCAGTGACAAAGCCCTTGTGTCAGACCCAAGGTCAAGACTCGTAAAGGGTACACACTCTAGAGGAAACCCGACTGCTGTGGCCAGTAATGACCACCTCTGAGAATCCAGATGCCCCTGACGCTCTCAACTGTTCGGCCATCGATCCATCCTGACAGATCACTCCTGCCAAGTGCCTTGTTCTCCCCAAGTACTCTAAGACTGGATCCACACGGTGCGTTCGCGCACTCGATTTCCCGCTCGATTCCCGTCAATTCCCATCGATTCGTTTATTTCCAACATGTCCGATTTGGATTTCGATGGATCATTAGGTCGATTCGCATGCAAAGTATGCCGAATCGACCTAACGATCCATCGAAATCCAAATCGGACATGTTGAAAATAAACAAATCGACGGGAATCGAGCGGGAAATCGAGTGCGCGAACGCACCGTGTGGATCCAGCATTAAGGCTCGTACACACGTCTGATGGAAGGCAACGACGGGTCCATCGGCACCTCTCGCTGGGCGGGTTTTCAGCAGACAGTGCAGCGTGTGTACAGTCTGTCGGCGGACTGATAAGGCTGCTTCTGGGCGACCCCCCCCGCATAGGGATCTGATCTTGGTTGATCTGCCCATACTTGTAAATACGGGCACCTTAATTGGTTTTTGGGTCGCTGAGGACACTGATTAGGTTGGAGCTTTTGTGGTGGCAGCGGAGGGTCAGCAAACAAAAAACTACAGCAACAAAAAAAGTGTTGTAATGAATACGGGGATTTATTTTTTGTTTCAATAAAATCTACTGTTGCTTTAAAACATATTTGCCAGATGAGTTGTGCCTGAGTTTCCTGCTGAATGACTGCAGTAAAAGGCTGTTGTACATGCTGCAATTACTTTACAATTAAAAAAGCAGTAATAATAAAGTGACAGAAAGGAAGCATTGAGCACACTGCCACCCAGTGCTGATTTATGTGAATGACATTACGAAGTGAAATGCGAGGTGAGCGTTCTCACATGGAAGCTAGTTAGATTTGATTCAGTGAAAACTGCAGTATTCATTTTCAGTGGATTGGCTTTATGATTGCATGTTTTGTATTATGCTCTCCAAATTAAAACCCTGTTGTTCGCTTACATCTAATGAAGTAAGCACTTTTTTTAATGATGATAGTAAAGTATAGCAGGCCTTATTCAACAAACTGAAGGCTATAAGGCTGCTACATTTTAGATGAAGTTTCTTTAAACTATTAAATAAAAAATATCAAGCTTAAAACTATCCTTTGAAAGTCTATTCCAGGGATGGATTTACTATAAGCCATTGTAGGCACATGCCTACAGGCACCTGATGATGGAAAGGCGGCTCCCTCCCTCCCTCCCTCCTTCCTTCCCTATGCAGAGTCCCAAGTTGAGTGTAAATAAGAGGTTACTCACCCAGGTCTCGGCATTCCACTGATGAGATCTCCCTTCAGTCGGGGGGTACCTCTAGCTACCTAATACTTGGGGGCACCTTTGGCTACCGTATACTTAGGGGCACATCTAGCTACTTAACTGAGGGTACCTCTGCCTACCTAATACTAAGGGGCACCTGTTGCTACTTATGACACGCAAGGGACGTAAGAGAGAAGTGACCGCTGGGCCAGCCAGCACACTTGCGGTGCAGTTTGGTGGGGGTATGTAGGTTCATAGGGCGAGGTCTAAGGTGCCAGGACATCTGTGTCTATAAGCTCCTGTGATGTAAATCCGGGCCTTGTCTAGTCAGTTCAACCAGATCTAAAGGTGCCTCTCTAGTCAGTTCAACCAGATCTAAAGGTGCCCATACATATAGTGATGTATGGGCAGTTCTACACAGATCTCTCCCACTGGCCACCTGTCAATATCTCATCTGATATTGGTGTCAGGATCAGTGGGCATCAGCCTAGTGACAGTTGGCCATGGCCAGTTGGAGCAGCTTAGTGTTTTCGTAGTTGTGGTCTGTAGATTTTTCACTTCCTGTTTTCAGTCTTTCATGGGGAACAGTGAGGCAGGGAACTAACTTGACTGTTTTTGTGCAGTGTGTCTGCATGAGGCTAATTCACACTTAATGTGTTTTTCGCGCACAGAAAAAAACAATTGACATTCTGCATGATAATTCTGCACATTTTGCCAGTTTTCTCTATCAATTACATTAGCTGCTGTTAAAAAACATGTGTGTCTTCTTGCATACATACCTACATGTGCAGAAAACACAAGCAGAAATTTGCGCGCAGAAAACTGACAGAAAATGTGTTCCCTGCCTAAAGGGAACCTGAAGCAAGTAAAATTATTTAAAATAAACAAATGACGTAGCTGCAAATGGATACAGTGGCGTATCTAGGGAAAACAGCGCCCATGGCAAACACTGAAATTGCCCCCCACACACACGACACCTATGTCTTGGTATCCACTACTTTATTTCCACAAGAGTGCCAAGTCCAAAGTCCAAAAATGGACCCGTCCTGATGCGAATTGGTGTCCCTATTGCTATAGCCGTGCCATACACGGTTATGGGGATTCGGATAGGTTCTGCGGAAACCGCCCATGATTCGGGACTTGTGGAAACTAGGCTACTTTTACACTGGGGAGTTAAAGTTGGGTTCCTTCCCTTTATTTTATTTTTTCAAAAGTCTAATCGGACACATTGGAACATTTCTGTGCAAGGGGGGTGAGACAGGAGAGGTCTGTATCAAGTAGTACAGTCAACCTCAATAAGATTATTCACACTACCCACTGTGCAACGCAATGCATGGCAAGTATCTAAATCAATGTTAGGCTGCAGCAAACTCTGCAGAGTGTTGCTGCATGATCCCAGGCTCTCCTCTGCCACAGGACGATCGCATTGCACCAAGTGTGAAAGTAGCCTTTTTCTGTTCAATAACTGGCTGATTCATCACTTTGGTCAAATCTACCAATCAATTATTATCCCAACATTCTAAACTGTTCATTGAACAAAGGTCTCATTGGACATTTTTATAAATATTCAAGTGGGGATGAAGCAGGAGGAGTGCGTAATCGATGTCCCATTGCAATGAGCTGCATTCACAGATTTTCCCCTAATTAGGCAAACACTTTGATCAGAAGCTAATTGTAATCGATTCACACCACACAGTGCACATTAATATTCCATAAATTTCAAGAAAGGATGTACTGAAAATCGTTCAAGCAGCACCGTTACACTGAAACACTATGGTGCATGGATCAACCATAACTCCTGAATGAGCTGCATTACAAATAGGGAGGCAGCGAACATGGGTATGCTGAAACTATTGAACAAGTGTATATATAGATGTATACATGTATATTGTTAAGGTTGGTACTGGCAGTCTTTTCTGTGTTTCAGATGCTGTGAGGTAATTCTACCTCAGAAGAGATGCTGTTGTTAAGCAAAGTTCTGAGCTGTGTGCTAATCAGGCACAGCTTGAAGCTGATTGGACGGAGCTTCATTCCCTCCAGAAGTCCTTAGCCAATCAGGGGGTTGGCTGAGGTGAAGTAAAACCAGTTCTGTCAGAGCAGTCAGTGTCACTTGATAAGAGCTCTCGAGACAGACTTGTGCTGCTGCCCACCCACCTGTCCCTATTTTATTGCTTTCATTCGTCGCGGGCTTTCTCTTATTGGGGGGTATGGTGAAAGAAACTAACTGGTGGTGGCGATCGTGTGGGGTCCACAGACCATCGATCGTGGTTGTGTTGGTCAAGTAATGTCTGTGTTCACATGGAAATAAAGTTACATGGTTATGTGAATTATACAATAGAGTTGGTTGTTTGTTACCGCTCCCCCCCCCCCCCAATAAACAATGGCCGCGGCCTGTTTAACGCCAATGGTGGTTTGTGTCTTTTTTATTTAAATAAGTGGTTAATACTTAGTGTTGTGGGTTTAATAATGTTGAATGCATTCCCATGCCCCCTCTGCAATACATGGTTTACATTTATTTCAGGTCAAAATTGACCAAGCAGAAATGTTGGGGCAAAAGATTTCTGGCAGATTCAAACAGTGTGATCAAATCTCCTGGGCTTCAAACAGGAAAATCGATAAGAATATGGCCAAGTTTACAGTGCATCAAGAACGTACAATGCTTGCATTTAAATCAATGTTTGATAGATTTCTGCTGACTAATGCTACGTACACACATGCGACAACGATCGTTCGTTGAGAACGACGAACGAACTTTTAATTGATGAAAGAACGACCTAAGTAAAGTTAGTTTTTAAATGTGTGTAACGATCTGATCGTTCGAACGAACGTTACATCACATAAAGCAGATATTGTGCTTGCGCATAAAAATGAGAAGTTTCATGGAGAAATAGCGAAATGTGCATGTCAAGCCTAGTACGAAGGACCGTTTCCAACGATGTGCTACTTTTGCAAACGATCGTCGTTGGTAAAAATCCGCCAAGCTAGATCGTTCGTTTTTAACGATCTAGCTCGTCCGTCGTTAGACTTAATGATCGTTGGTTGCTTTTTTTAAACGATCGTTTCAAACGACTATAGTCGCATGTGTGTACGCACCTTGAGAATGCTGGGTGGGGCGGGCAGCAATCACTATCCAATGAAATTCCGATTTTCCGATTGGATAGGGATTGATCAGATTGGCATATCAGGAGGTGATAACTGACTTTCTTCCACGAGCAGCAGTTTGTAATGTGATTTCAAATGGTATTGGACAACAAATACCTGGGGTTTCCTTCAGCCCCATCCGCACGGATCGCTCCCATGCCGCCGTCCTCTGCTGCCTGCAGCTCCGGTATCGGGCCCGTAACTTCTGCCAGTCGCCGCCAGTCTGCGCAAGAGGAAGTGCACTCTCTACGTATCTCTCTAGCGGCCACTGGAGTGATATGTAGAGAGCGCACTTCACTTGCGCAGACTGGCCATGACTGGAGGAAGAAACGGGACCCGATACTGGAGCTGCAGGCAGCAGAGGATGGCGGCGTGGGAGCGATCCATGCGGATGGGGCTGGAGAAAGCTTCAGGTATGTATACAACTTTTATTATTATTGATCTCTGGTTTCCTTTAACTACTAAAAAACGCTTGGGATGTTTCCATTAGTGCAATGCGTCTGCAGCGCAATTCTCCCTAATTGCAATCGCCTTGCCTGCTGCATTTTTTTCCTTGAGCTCATATCAAGAAAACTGCATAGCAATCATGCTGCCATGAGATTTTGTTTTTTTTTCACCATTCAGCAATTCAAAATATTTTCCTGCCCACCATGAAAAATGAAATTTGTGTGAAACTGCAGAGACTGCAGCAAAAAGTGGATTTGGAACATATGTGTACAACATAATGTCAGTGTCACTCTCATGACACTTTTATCACTTACTGGCCTCATCCAATGCTGTTATGGCTGTCCTGCTGATGGTCACTTTCACAGCAATAACACAGAGGAACAGTGGCGTTCCTATTGTAGAGCGCAGGGGGCGTGGCGCACCGGGTGACAGACACCCAGGGGGGTGTCGCCACGACCCCCCCACAGCAGCAGAGCAGGAGGGGGAAGCAGCGCTAGAAGGAGGGGCAGTAGGGGCAGCGATGGGGAGGGGGGAAATATTCCCCCCCCCTCCCTCACCTGGGACCCCTCCTTCTGCCTCTCTCCCCCTCCATTCAGCGGTGGCAAGTGCGGGCTCGGCGGCGAGGAGACATGCAGAGAATTACTCACCACTTCCGCGTTCCAAGCGCCGGCAGCGTCATGTCGTCACAGATCTCTTCATTGAAGGCGGAGATCTGTGACGACATGACGCTGCCAGCGCTTGGAACGTGGAAGTGGTGAGTAATTCTGCGCATGTCTCCCCGCCGCCGAGCCCGCACTTGCCACTGCTGAATGTAGGGATAGAGAGGCAGAAGGAGGGGTCCCAGGTGAGGGAGGAGGGGGGGTATTTCCCCCCTTCCCACCGCTGTCCCTCCTTCTAGCGCTGCTTCCCCCCTCCAGGGACATCTATACGGGGGGGGGGGGGGCAACTGTACTAGCTATACTGGGGGCAACTAAACTAGCTATACTGGGGGCAACTAAACTAGCTATACTGGGGGCAGCTATACTAGCTATACTGGGGGCAGCTATACTAGCTATACTGGGGGCAGCTATACTGGGGGCAGCTATACCAGCTATACTGGGGGCAGCTATACCAGCTATACTGGGGGCAATTATACTGGGGGCAGCTATACCAGCTATACTGGGGGCAACTATACCAGCTATACTGGGGGCAGCCATACTAGCTATACTGGGGGCAACTATACTAGCTATACTGGGGGCAGCCATACTAGCTATACTGGGGGCAACTATACCAGCTATACTGGGGGCAACTATACCAGCTATACTGGGGGCAACTGTACCAGCTATACTGGGGGCAACTGTACCAGCTATACTGGGGGCAACTGTACCAGCTATACTGGGGGCAACTGTACTAGCTATACTGGGGGCAACTAAACTAGCTATACTGGGGGCAGCTATACTAGCTATACTGGGGGCAACTATACCAGCTATACTGGGGGCAACTATACTAGCTATACTGGGGGCAGCTATACTGGGGGCAGCTATACTAGCTATACTGGGGGCAGCTATACTGGGGGCAACTATACCAGCTATACTGGGGGCAACTATACCAGCTATACTGGGGGCAACTATACTAGCTATACTGGGGGCAACTATACTAGCTATACTGGGGCAACTATACTAGCTATACTGGGGGCAACTAAACTAGCTATACTGGGGGCAACTATACTAGCTTCACTGGGGGCAGCTATACTGGGGGAAACTACTAGCTATACTGGGGCAACTATACTAGCTAATACTTTAAATCACAGTTAGCTCCGCCCTCATCCGGTCATGACCACGCACATTTTTGCCACGGAGCAAGCCGCAGGTTGTGGCCACGCCCAATTTTTTAGGGGGGGGGGGGTCTTTTAATACCCAGCACCGGGTGCCAAATGCCCTAGGTACGCCACTGCAGAGGAAGCAGGACTGTGCTGCAGATTGCCGGGGAAAGAGGACACTGTAAGGCCATAGTGAGAGCATGGAACGCAGGCCTCTTGGTAATTTGGTGGCCAGACAGTTTGGGGTGGGGTTATTTATGAATGGCCTTTCTATTTGTATTTTATACATTTATGGGGCGGTCCCGAGGTTTCTGTGAGGAGATTTGGTTGCTGAGCAGAGGTGAGAGGCTTCTCTCAGTTGATTGGCAGCTGTCATTTGGAGCCAAGTATCAGCTAGCCAATCACAGAAGGGATCGCCTCAAACCTGTGATGCTCTGGCCACGTTGCCTCTGTTTCTAGTCAGGAAAGCTGGAAGCACCCACCCACCCGTCCCTTTTTGTTCAAGGATTTCGTTGTCGTAGGCGGATTGACTTTATTGGCGGTTAAAGTCGCCCACGATTGTGGGTTGACTAGCTGTTTTGGACTTTGAGGACTTTTAATACCAGTCTAAACACTGTACAGTATTTTGATTATATATCGATTGATACATTTGTTTGGGTTTGTTAATGTACCATTTATGTTGCAATGGATTACTTGAAAAGAAATTAATAAATAATTAAACAATTTCTTAAACTGCAATAAATAGAGTCTACGGCCAAATTTCTCCAATCTGGTTGTCTGTGTTTTTATTAATTATGGTTTGTATACTATCATGTCAGTGCCACTTAAAGAGGAACTCCAGTGAACATTTTACTGTTGGCAGGTGAAGTAGCTGCTGCATGGTTTTTGACAATTGGAAACAGTTGTAAACAGCTATTTCACACAATGCAGCAAGGCTCACAGACAGGAAACTGTCAGGCAGGGAACACACTTGACTGTTTTCGTGCACGTTTTCTGCACAGAAAAACTGAGAACTCATGTTAATCAATGGGCTAGTTCACACTTAATATGTTGTTTGTGCGCAGAAAAAACACTGACATTCTGCATCATGATTCTTCACATTTTCTCAGTTTTCTCTATCAATTACATCAACTGCTGTGAAAAAACGCGTGCGTTTTCCTGCATAGGAACACACTTGGTGTGCAGAAAAAATATGCAGAAAAAAGCACGCAGAAAACTGAAAGACAAGTGTGTTCCCTGCCTCAAGAGTACATACTTTTCTTGTTTCTTGTGGGAGGGGTTTCACCACAATATCAGTCATACAGCGCCCCCTGATGGTCTGTTTGTGAAAAGGAATAGATTTCTCATGTAAAAAGGGGTATCGGCTACTGATTGGGATAAAGTTCAATTCTTGGTCGGAGTTTCTCTTTAAATTACCATGCTGAGCTGAAGGTGGGAGGAGAATTTGAGGAGAAGTGTAGTGTACTGAAGATCGAGTCAGGGGCGGGAATACAATAATGAAAGCAACACTGGCTGGGAGGAGGCAGCTGTAAGTGTGCATGCAGGGATTTCTGTGTGGAAACAGAGCAGCCCAGGCTGAAAACTCTGCACTATATAGGTGGCTGCTGCTTTTGTGTGCAGGGCGCCTTCTTATCACACAGACTTGACATGTAGAGCTGAAAGGCAGCTGAGAGAGCAAATCAGGACATCGGGAGAGCCGCAGAACAGCGCCCTCTAGCTACTACGAGCAGGCATTGCGCCTGTGGCACTTGCCATGTCTGCCATAAGTCTAGATACGCCTCTGAATGAATATTACATACTAACCTTACTGTCAGTTCCTCTCAGAAGCTCACCATTTTCTTCTTACAGTGATCCCTTATTATCCAATAGTTTGTCAGAACTGAAATATACCAGTTGCTGTTAGTTATATATTAGCAGCTGTCAGTTTCAACTGAATGTGCAAGGTAATGTCCATGTTTCCCTATGGCTCAAGTGGGCGATATTACAGTTTAAGGCCTCTTGCACACTACATGTGATTCTGATTCCGATTTGCGGTTTTTAATAGATTTTTTAACATACAATTCCCATTTTCGATTTTTTTCATTACTGCATACCGTGTTTTTTTCTGCGTTTTTCTTTTGATCGCATCCAGGGAAAATCGGAATCGCAAATTGGAATCAGAATCGCAAATCAGAATCACAAATCGGATTTGCAGTGTGCAGCGTGCTACAGTGTGCTGACCAGGAAACTTTTATGGGGTAAATGGCCATTTTTAAAATGGAGGATGGAGAATTCCATTGATCACAGTGGACAAATGGGGCTCAGAAGAGGAGAAAGACATTGAGGAGTAGACTACACAGGCGGTAAGTATGACCTGTGTATGGTTATTTCGACTTTTTATTTCTTTAAGTCTGTAGCTCTGCCTTCCCCAGTGTATGGGAGAAAGAATGAATGTTGGCTCCCCTGAAGTGTTTCTCTTGCTTCTAACAGTCATTTTACAGTACTGATTTGGAACTGAAACTGAAAATATGATTGTAAAGAACAAACATGTTGCGCTGTGAAGTTGTTAAAGGGAAGGTTCAGGGAAACCTGTAAAAAAATAAAAATCCCTATCCACTTACCTGGGGCTTCCTCCAGCCCGTGGCAGGCAGGAGGTGCCCTCGCCGCCGCTCCAGAGGCTTCCGGTCGTCTTCGGTGGCCGACCCGACCTGGCCAGGCCGGCTGCCAGGTCGGGCTCTTCTGCGCTCCAAGGACGGGCTCTTCTGCGTCCCGCGCGGGCGCGCTGACGTCATCGGACGTCCTCCGGGCTGTACTGCGCAGGCGCAGTAGTTCTGCGCATGTGCAGTACAGCCCGGAGGACGTCCGATGACGTCAGCGCGCCCGCGTGGGACGCAGAAGAGCCCGTCCTTGGAGCGCAGAAGATGCCGGCCTGGCCAGGTCGGGTCGGCCACCGAAGACGACCGGAAGCCTCTGGAGCGGCGGCGAGGGCACCTCCTGCCTGCCACGGGCTGGAGGAAGCCCCAGGTAAGTGGATAGGGATTTTTATTTTTTTACAGGTTTCCCTGAACCTTCCCTTTAAAGTTTTTTTAAATTAACTCATATTCATCTGAGTCTTCTGTGGGGACTGGGAGGTAAGTCCACCACTACCTCCCATTTTATCCATTATAAAACAATTGTTTTTTTAAATACTACAAAAACCAGGAATTGGCTCTTGGGTGCGTATAGAAACACGTATAATTTATTAAAGGGAAGGTTCAGGGACACTAAAAAAAAAAAAAAAAAATCAAAATCCACTTACCTGGGGCTTCCTCCAGCCCGTGGCAGGCAGGAGGTGCCCTCGGCGCCGCTCCGCAGGCTCCCGGTGGTCTCCGGTGGCCGACCTGACCTGGCCAGGCCGGCGGCCAGGTCGGGCTTCTTCTGCGCTCCATTATGCGTGTCACGCCGGTGCGCTGACGTCATCGGACGTCCTCCGGGCTGTATTGCGCAGGCTCAGTAGTTCTGGCATAATATGATAATGGCTGCTGTTACAGGGAGCGGACTTCTGTGCGCTCCACTGTAACATGCCTGGCGTCTTTTGCCCGGCCCTCTCCGCTGTGATGTGCGGTGAGGTTCCGGATGTGACGCCAGGTGATTCAGGCGACTCTGCCGATTGGCCGCATGACGGAGTGGACGGGTGGGCGGTGCATATCTGCGCTCTTATGGCGGCTTTGGCGTCTAGCGCAGAGTAACCTGTTGGTTTGCGCCATCACCTGAAGAGGCTGACATTAGCATCAGAGAAACATGTCGTGGGGTCACCTGGCGCTTTGAATATATCCCCACTACTCGATCCATGACCTGAAATCTAACATCAAGGACTGGTAGCTATGAAAATCTTGGCTGATCCACTAATTAAGTTCTAATGCATAAACTATGCTGAGCTTTATGCACACAGTGCGGGGATGAGTGCTTTCAGTTGCTGCCTAGTTTGCATGGCTTGATGTAATCTCCTGATGGACTGCAATTGGGTCTTGTTGGAGTCTTTGGCGTTTTCTCTAATGTTTTTCCTTCAATGATTTCTCCAATGCTCTTGTCATCATCCAAGTCTGCGAGTGGGATTGTGGATTACATAGAGAAACATTTGATATCACTGCTGCTATCATTAGAGTTGCCTGCAATCTGGAACTAATTGCCACATGATATGCTATACTTGGCTTTATCTTGCTAAATACATAAATTATGCTGGAAGCTCATCTCTACTGCATGCAGGAACTTTATGCTCTGCTTTTGTGCTACTATTTCCTTGCTTAAAGCATATGGAACTTGCACCTGGATCTATTACCATACATCTTCTAAGGCCATTTCATGTGCACATGAGTACCAGAACCTTTTCTATTTTTTTGGAGGACTGCAGCCTCCTTTAGGTCATGATCATTGTGGGGTTATATATATACTTTTAGCATTTATATGTATTGTGCATTTTTCTTTTCCTTCGTTAGTTTGTAATTAGAATTTTTGTAATTAATAAATTATACGTGTTTCTATATGCACCCAAGAGCCAATTCCTGTTTTTTGTAGTATTTATATTTTTCGTTGTTGGCATGATGCATATGGAAAACTTTATAGAGAGTATTTAGCTAGATTTATTTATGATACTTTATTTTGCGTTTTCACAGTCACCCTTCTTTGTGTGCAATAGTGTGGATAATTGTTTTTTTATCCTCTTGACGCCTCTGTTCCAGTTTGTTATTTACATTGCTAGTCCCCCCTTGGTGGAGGGGTGTGTTTCCCCTTTTGTCTTCAAAGTGCGACTTCTTAGCCTGAGTGGGGTCTGATTCATACTCCCCACCTGCCTTCACAGTGGTTGCCTTTGTGGTGACCCCCACTTGTGAGTATAACTACTCAATTTTATTGTCTGTTTCTAATTATGTTATAATCTGCACCATCAGGGGCTCTCGGCTTTCCTTTTTGTCTCCACGCACATGGAAATATTATTTTTTATGGTAAACAAGCACAAATGCTTTCCACACATGAAGCCCAGGACAGTAGTTTTATTCAGTGGCGTAACTCAGGAGCTTGGGGTCTCGGTGCGAGTTTTACATGGGGCCTCTAGCACTCTATTGCTATGGAGCCCCAAAACCCTATCAAGGACAGCTGCAGTGACAGAAAGGTGTATGTAGAGTAAGGAAATAGTTTAAGGATTACCACTATGCAATGCACATATACTGTAGAGGTGTTCATTACCAGCATAGGACAAATGAAAAGCTAATAAGATGGATAAAATAGGGCCCTTCTGCTCCAGCGG
Source organism: Hyperolius riggenbachi (assembly GCF_040937935.1). Taxonomy (NCBI): domain Eukaryota; kingdom Metazoa; phylum Chordata; class Amphibia; order Anura; family Hyperoliidae; genus Hyperolius; species Hyperolius riggenbachi. The sequence goes on along the minus strand of NC_090656.1, from coordinate 74,845,502 downwards.
CCCAGCTGCAATCGCAACCTCTGCATCCCCTATTGCCACGCCTATTTTATCTCCCTCCCAGCTCAGACTGAGTCACTCTCTCTACACATAAGAAAAGGCAATATCAGGACAAAGAAAAGTTACACTGAAGCCAGTCACAGAGCAGTCACAGGACGGCAGCCAGTATAATGTTTTCACAGGTTCCATTCAGTTCACAGCATTTTGACACAGCTTCATTTAACCTGTCAGTTTGATTTTAAATGGATGCGAATGTTTCATAGAATGGAAAGTGTCTTTAAGCTATCTCCAATGAATGCTGCATCACCTGCATCACTGTCCATCACTTTCCAAATCCTTTATAAAAACACTTGAAGTCAGATTTATGGTATGGTAAGCAGGGCAAGCAGGATGTTACATAATGGACTAAAGGAGCCTAAAAATCCTTTGCCAGAAACACTGCAGAACGTTATTACTTAAAGTGGAATAAAACAAAAAAAATTGTTTCCTACTTTTTACATACAGTTATCATATTTGCTTTTCTTTTTTTTTTTTTTTTTTTTACAATTTCAGAGTACATACTATCTGCTCTGAAAGCTGCCATTGCTGTATTTATAGATTAAAATCTATCTAGCGATCATATCTCTCCTCTCTCTGTTTCTCAGCTCAGTGCAGTTCAGTTTCAGCAGTGCCAGGAATGTATACTAATTGTAGCTGACAAAGGACTGTAAACAAAAGATAATGTTATCACCTCTTCTGATGCGGACAGAAGATGCCCTCTGAAGCAATGAGCTTTCCACAGAAGAACAAAATGCAGTGTTTAACTCTTTGAATGCTGTTCTGCTACAAATTCTTTTTGTGGTAGTAAATAAACAAATTAGGCATGATAACTGGCTGGTGGGGCCCAATTGGTTGTTCAAAATCGATGTGTGTATGGTGAGCTTTAAATATTTTTTGCCTAAGTCAGGTAATAAAATTAGGCTAACTAGTTCAGCAATGATAGGAACCAAATGTAAACACCACAAACAGAACTCAGAGGCTTTTGAACAGAACAGATTGTCCAAATTAAGGTGCTATTATGGAAGAAAAGTTACCTACAGATGTACTTGTTTAGTTGACTAGCAAACTGCTCCTGTGTGGACAGATCACAGACAAATCATTCCAGCCCCATCGGTGTCTGACGACTCTACAAGCAAGGGAAGGGGAAAGTGGCACGAGGGAGAGAACCACTGTGTGTAATTCCTTATATTAGTAGCGCATTGCTGCAGACAAAAGCTTGTATTTTACAGTGAGGATGTTTTGAATTAGGATAATACCATGGATTGGCTGGATAGTGTACTGGTTAAGGGCTCTGCCTTTGACATGGGACACCAGGGTTCATATCCATGGCTAGGGTCAGTACTTATTCAGTAAGAGGTTCTTGGGCAAGAATTCCCAACACTGCAGGATGACCCCTTGAGCGCCTCCTTAGTGGCTACAGGCCTTGAGTCCAACAGGAGAAAAGTGCTATACAAATGTTAGAATTATTAAATATAAGCGTCATCCAGATACATTTATTAAAATGATCTGCTAGGATTGTGATGTATTTATGGCAAATAGAAAAGACCATGAACCTCCGGACTAAAAATCGACTTAGCAGCACTGAAAAGGCTTGGTGTTTCTTTAACAGTTTCACAGCATCAGAACTTTGTTTCTCTTATACAAGCCTCATTTTTAGCTGCACAGAAGAAAACTGCCTGGGCTTTTTTCCCCTGATGCTGTGCAAAGCATGATGGGATTTCTGATGTTGTTGTTCTCGTTCTGCTGTTTTGGTGCATTTTTTATTTTTTTTACATTTTGAATTGAATATTTGAATATGGGATTAGAGTGTGTGGAACAGACTTGTGTCTCTCTCACTATGTTTAATTTTACTAAGGGGAAAGACTGGATTCCATGGCTCCCCCAATGATAATATACAGTAATTTCAATTACTGTATTTTAACATTTAATACAGAGTTCATTTTATGTATATACACTCACCTAAAGGATTATTAGGAACACCATACTAATTTGACCCCCTTTTGCCTTCAGAACTGCCTTAATTCTACGTGGCATTGATTGAACAAGGTGCTGAAAGCATTCTTTAGAAATGTTGGCCATATTGGTAGGATAGCATCTTGCAGTTGATGGAGATTTGTGGGATGCACATCCAGGGCACAAAGCTCCTGTTCCATCACATCCTAAAGATGCTCTATTTGGTTAAGTTCTCATTGTCATGTTCAAGAAACCAATTTGAAATGATTCGAGCTTGGTGACATGGTGCAATGTCCTGCTGGAAGTAGCCATCAGAGGATGGGAACATGGTGGTCATGAAGGGATGGACATGGTCAGAAACAATGCTCAGGTAGCCCGTGGCATCTAAACGATGCCTAATTGGCACTAAGGAGCCTAAAGTGTGCCAAGAAAACATCCCCACACCATTACACCACCACCACCAGCCTGCACAGTGGTAACAAGGCATGATGGATACATGTTCTCATTCTGTTTATGCCAAATTCCGACTCTATTAAGACTCATCAGACCAGGCAACATTTTTACAGGCTTCAACTGTCCAATTTTGGTGAGCTTGTGCAAATTGTAGCCTCTTTTCCCCATTTGTAGTGGAGATGAGTGGTACCCGGTGGGGTCTTCTGCTGTTGTAGCCCATCCGCCTCAAGGTTGTGTGTGTTGTGGCTTCACAAATGCTTTGCTGCATATCTCGGTTGTAACGAGTGGTTATTTCAGTCAACGTTGCTCTTCTATCAGCTTGAATCAGTCGGCCCATTCTCCTCTGACCTCTAGCATCAACAAGGCATTTCTCGCCCACAGGACTGCCGCATACTGGATGTTCTTCCCTTTTCACACCATTCTTTGTAAACCCTAGAAATGGTTGTGCGTGAAAATCCCAGTAACTCAGCAGATTGTGAAATACTAAGACCGGCCCGTCTGGCAATAACAAAATTGCTTAAATCACCTTTCTTTCCCATTCTGACTTTCAGTTTGGAGTTCAGGAGCTTGTCTTGACCAGGACCACACCCCTAAATGCATTGAAGCAACTGCCATGTGATTGGTTGATTAGATAATTGCATTAATGAGAAATTGAACAGGTGTTCCTAATAATCCTTTAGGTGAGTGTAGAGTGGGGTATATTACTATATTAGCCAGGCCTATTTTTAACATTGAGATTCAAGCAACCAGAAAGCACATTTATCCGTCAGCAGCTGATCCCCATCAGTGCCTGATAACCAAGACTCTACTGTGCGTGTGTGTATAGATGTATATAATTTGTCTTGTCTTGTAAACTATCATCAATTTGACCGTTTATTTCAAATCAAATGTTTTATTGTTTTAATACAAAAACATACAAAAAGGAAAAACGAACATCGTCCTCCTATACAAATATAGTACATTTAAAAAATGCTATGCAACCAAATATATAAAATAAAATAAAAAAAAGGCTGACAACAGTGGTACATAATTAATAACAATTATTGTTAGTCTATAATGTGTAAGTAAATAATACAAAATTTCAGTCCTACTAGTTAGTTTGTTGTTGGAAATTAAAAAAACAAAACAAAAAAGACATTACAGATATAGTTATTATTCTAGGATAGTGCAAGCCAACATAAATAAAGAGTATTCTGAATACAGGATCTTATTTACCTATTTTTAAGAATTTTAGGTGGAATTGATTAGTAAAATCTATATTCAAGTAATAATTCATGTAAGCGTCCCTGAGGGTGAGGAACAAAGATAAGTATATATACAATGACCTAATAAAACAATACCTATAGCAATGCTATAACATTTTCCAGGACAAATCAGCTCACAAACATTACAATCTGATTGTACAATTGATAAGCTTATTTGTACAAAAATTTAGCATGCTACACAATGAGATCATAATATACATAAAGAACTGCGCTGAAAAAAATAATGAATTTCACATATGCTAATGTGGGCCACAGAGGTAATTGAGCGATCTTTGGCCAGTATAGCCAACATTTCTGTAGGGTTAAAGGGAACCCGAGGTGAGAGGGATATGGAGGCTGCCATATTTATTTCCTTGTAAACAATGCCAGGTGCCTGGCAGCCCTGTTGACCTTCTGGCATAAGTAGTGTCTGGGTCCAAATCCTGGAACAAGCATATGGCCAATCCAGTCAAACCTGAGTCAGAGTACCTGATCTGCTGCATGCTTGTTCAGGGTCTATGTCTAAATGTATTAAGACACACAGGATCGGAATGACTGCCAGGCAACTGGTATTGTTTAAAAGGGGAGAAATATGGCAGCCCCATATCCCTCTCACCTCAAGTTCCCTTTAAGGTAGCCATGCATGATACAATTTTTTCTTTTTTTTTCATTAAAAACAATCGGTTTTAAGAAATAAAAAAGAAAATTGTTTTCGCTTGTGAAAAAAACTATTTTTTTACTAATGTTGGGAAAATCACTTTAAAAAAAAAGTATAAAAAAAAGGTTTTGAGCATTAGGTATTTTTGGAAAATTTGATCAAAGTGTATAATATATTGGTTAAATTTTTCTGATTATTCGACCAAGCGTAAAAATTGACCAGATTTCTCTGGTCGAAAAAAAACCAACAAATTAAATGATGTATGGCCACCTTAAACTGTACCTGTAGTGAAATAAAGTGCCCCTAGAGGGTATTTACCTCGGGAGGGGAAGCCTCTGGATACTGAAGACCCACGGCCACGGACCCTACAGACTGTTTATGCCAATACTGTTGGCCAATAGCACTACATAGCATATATTTGTCAAACAATGTGAAAATGGAGTGTGAGTTAAGGGGTTAAATAGTTGGCTGGGGAGTGGGCAAAAAAAAAAAAAAATCAGCCCCATATACAAGTGATTTTGTAAGAAATCTGAAATAATGATAAGAAATTTGAAATAATGTTTGCAAAACTAATTCTATCATGTAGATCTTTGAACATGAGATTGCTCAACAAAAGTAGAAAACTGCTGTAGAGTCAAAACGCCATGGAATATGTTGGCAATTTATCAATAATAATAATAATAGGAGACTCCAGTAAAGCTAAAAGTAACCACTTAATCCTGTTAGAAATATTGCACAGAAGAAATGATTATGAGACCATAATATATTCTGTATACATATACGTACTGTCCCTTCCACCACTTTCTATTGACATTTATTCTCCAATTCACTTTTTGTTTCCCAAAATGCAGCTATGTACTGTGTACTTGATAGCTAGCAATATATTCACATTACTACAAATTATTTTTTAAGATACAATACTATGTTTAACGGAGAAAATCACTTTCTAAATAGCCTTTTTTCCCTCCAACCTCTCCCAAATATTCCACTCACAAAGGGGCAGGATTTAATGAAAATCTGTAGTTTCTGGCTTATTTCCGAATTAGCAATGTTGGCGATTCCTAATTGCAAACAGTTTTTTTCATTGCAGTCACTGATATGTTGTAACATTGTTATATTGATGGAACTTTGTTTTATGCAGTTTTATATGTGACCTGGTTGTAAACAGAATTATAAGTCTCTCAATAAAAATCTCAAAGTTTGATGGTCTGTAGACCACTTTATACAAAGTTAATGTTGTGGTGGACTATCCATGCCTTCCTCTGCTTCTTTTTCTAAAGCAAACAAAAAAAATAAAATAAAATAAAAAAATGTTTGGAATCAATTGCTATGAGCAGTGGTTCCAGGGGTAACCCTTGCAATGTCTGGGGTAAAGTAGCCCATAAAACTTGGCCTCTGCTCCCTCACCATCACTATCCACCATCACAACTTACAGTAGAGCTCTGTCCAATAGGACCAAGAAGCTGCACAATCCGGGACCTCCAACATTTTGAGAACAATTAAACTGTAATATATTTAATACATACATGAGGCAGAACACCAGGTTATCGATCTAGAGAATCATAGTGCAAAAACATACGTGACCTCATTTTGTAGTTTCTTAAGGATATTTTAGAAACCTACAAAGGTCCACACGGTTCTGATTATAAGGCACATTGTGGGACTATATATGATAACATGTGTGCCCCACATGAGGTTATTCATTTTTCATCACTACTTACAAATAGGGTCTTCAGTCCTGGAACTACTCAGTGAGTGACGGGGCAGAACTTTATTTAGAAATTGGTAGGGGTGTAGTTCAGGGCCGGTAGTCAGATCATATGGTTCCAATGATATGGGTGATAGGTCATCCACTGGCTGTGTTTTCTTTTTGTTTTCCTGCCACCCTTGTCTCTATTAGTGCCTTACTTTTCTAAAGCTACACCTATTTTAGTGTACAATTTACTGCACTATTGTGTTTTTTTTTTTTGTTTTCACTGTAATGCGTCATCTATCTACTGTTTTTTGGTTGCAAGATGTCATGGTTGTTTTTAATGTCTTTGTTGTTGCCTTTTCGTGTCGCTGAGTTCTCTGTTTGTGCCGAACCCAATTCCGGGCATGACCCAGTCATGCTTGGCGAAATAAACTTGATTCTGATTCTGACTTAGAATTCTGTCACCAAAATAAAATTGTGCTTTAGTCATATGCCTTTAAAAGTGGTCCCACAAAATAGGTTGACACATTCCTGGGGAAATTTACAATTTAATTCATAATTTTTGTATGGAGCAGGCTATATTCTGAGATTTTACCTAAACATTTTAGGTAGTATGCTTCTTGTATGTGTTTCCCTGGTTTACAGTTGTGATATTTTTAATGAACGCTTAAGTCTACAGTTGGAACTGTATTGTTTTATAACACTATATGGAGCTATGATGCAGAAGAAAAAAAATGGTATGTACAGGGATTGTTAGCATAGTCAAGGTGCCAGTAAATACAAAAAGTCGAAAATGTATACTTAAATTTCAGGGATGGAAGAATATTGGGCTTATTTAATATTATACTCTGTGAAGATTGATTACACATGAATTATAAAAGGCTGCTTTTTGTGTCATTAAATAAGCCAATAGAATTGTGTAGCAAAAACCAATCTTGTTGATTGCGCTCAAATCAAGTGGGGTTACTCCAAGGACCAGTGCCCTTAACCCATTAGCAGCTCAATAGAATTATCTCATTTGAGGTAAGTGCACTGCTTTTGACCACAGTCGGCAGAACTCGCTGTAAATTCTTGGAATGCTTTAATCTCTCTCCCTGCTAGTAGACAATAAAGACAATGAAAGCAGAAATCCTCTGTTATTGTCTCACACTGCCCCCTAGTGACAAGTGGCCACAAATACACATTACAGCAGTACTAATTAGAAGCAGGGAAATGTAACAATTAAGAAATAAAACGTGCTAAAATAAATTGGCCTGGAGCACTTGCAAGCCTCTAAATACATTGGTTGCTGAAGGGTTAATGACACCAGCAGTGCAGCTCCAGAAAACTTGTGGGAAAGTATGGACTTTAAAAAGAAGATTAGGAGTGCTCTATAGTGCATTACACATTTATTTACACTGCAATTTAAAGGTTTCCATGTTTGCTAATACAGACGTCTACACTGCTGGCCACAGTGAGGAGGAAAGGAGTCGTTGGTGTGTCCATCCAAGGTGGTCCGTTAGATTGCATATGAGTGCTACAAGCGTTTATACACCATAAATCTTGTAAGTGTGATTCTTTTAAATTGCGCAGTTAATAAATGTTTAATGAACTATACAGAGTTCCTTATCAACTTTTAATAAGTCAATTGAGTTGCAAAAGGAGTGGTGTTAATAAGAAAACCCTTCCAGATGTTCTAGCCCATACAGATCAGCAAGCATCTTAAATCTGGGACCCCATTCATTTAACACGTCATAGTCAATTTCAGAATCTGATGATCCAGATTCTAGTGAACTGAGAGATTCAACAATGGATTCTGAACCTTCGTAGCCAAATATATGAAGAGTATCGTATGGTAGCTCTTGTCCATCGTTATCTGCATCTTCCTTCTTTGCTTCAATCATTGAGAACATATCTCCATTTCTGGATGGTTTCTGGACTTGAGCATAGAAGGCAGGACCAGGTTCCACCTCATGCTTGGGCCTCACCACATTTCTGCGTACTGAATTGAGTACAGAGACATCATAGCTGTTGGTGTCCATCTCTCCTCCACCTTCCTCATCATAGGTGACCAATTGTTCATGGATTTCAGCTGGGTTCTTTCCGAGAATCAGGGGATTCTTGCTCTGCATTTTTCTTATAAACAGCACCGCCAGGACCACTGATAACAGAAGCATAATTACAATAAATGTGGGAAGTTGTCTTTGAAGCAAATACAAGTTTTGAGTGCAGTGGACATGTCCAGAATCTCATTCAATTTTTTTTTTAATTTTTTTGACTCTTTATCATTAGGAAACACAACCTACCTGATGAAACAATGTTAGCTCTACATATTACATGGCTATATAAGGTGGATATGACTTTATTTGGGGGCATGGGTCCACTGAAAGGACATGGTCATTGCAAATGAGGAGGAAGCACATCATGGTGGGTAAACTTGATATGGGTGGGAAAAGTTTGGGTGTCCACACATGTAAAATTACCTCTAACCGATAAGCCCCTTAGCAATAGAGGTCACCATAGGTTGGTTTGTGGGCTATCAAAATGTTGCTGGAGGTAGAAGTATTAGCCTTCCAATTTACCAACTATTTTCAAGTAGTGCCATGCCCTTTTACCCTCAACCTAATTCCACTCATGCTCATAGCAGTGGCATAGGCAGCTATGACCATAGTCATATCTATGCTGTTATTGTAGTCATAGGTACTAATGAACTAAAAGCTCTTAAAGAGAACCAGAGATGAAGCACCCTCATGTATTTTATTACATTTATCAGTGGGAACATGACAGTAAACACCTACCCTGCTTTTAGTTTCATTGTTATCTGCTTAATTAGTCTATTAGCAACTGTGATAAGAATCCACCGACTATTCAGTCGAGGTTTGACCTGGAATCATTATAGCTGAGTCACTCTTCTGTGTAGTCTTTTCAAGCCCAAGCCTTCCCCTCTCCTGGCTTAGATTTCCTGCTTTGCATACTGAGAGCTGTGATGATATGGGAGAGGCTGCTGCTCCTGAGAGAGAAGCTCTGTGGCTGTAATATGATCCCTGTGTGCTCTGTGTGCACTAGATACTGATAATAACGGCAGTTTCATTTCTATGAGAGAGGCTTCCTACAGGCAGCTGTACATCATACCAAAATGAAAGCACATAGATGAAAGGCTGCATTTAGCCTAGATAGCAGCATAGTCTCATATAGCCTAGACAGCACATCCAGAACAACTGATAACCCAGAAGGAGAAGGGATATGAGCCGGCGGCCATATTTGATTTTTCCTGGAGCAATAATGGATAAAAAACACTAAAAAGGCACACCAGAGCGGCAAAATTATCAGGTAGAGCATTTATTCTTTACAAGCTATCAACTGATATGTTTATTTTGTGTGAAACGTTCATCTCTGGTTCCCTTTAAAGTGGTCTGAAACTCTGACATAACATTCAATAAATAATATTCAATGTGTTTTCCTACCTTTATTACCCATACAGTTACCATATTTTAATTTGTACTCAAGTAATATTGTCCATTTGCAAATTATAAGATTCCAAAGTAGTTTATCTGCTCTGTAAGCTGCCATTGCATTTTATTCAAGCTGCTTTTTATTATATATTAAACTCTTCTAGTGAGGTATTCTGAACTCTGTGTATGCTTGAAGCACAGAGAGCTTGTTTTCAGTTGTTACACACATTGTAACAACTGAGGAATGTAAACAAAAGATAATGTGATTTCCTCTCTGGATGACGATCATGAGCTGAAGGGGCTTTCCAGTGCAGAGCAAAGTGCTGTGTTTAACTGTTTGAATGCTGTCCTGCTACAATTTTTTGTGGTAGTAGGTTTAAGGCTGTAGGGAATCTTTTAGTGCAAAGAAGTAGAAATGCTTGATGAATTTCAGACCACTTTAAAGGCTGGAGAATAGTAGAGAATGTAAGAGGTCCAGGGCACCTGCTGTGGATTTGTGAAAAATGTATCTGTTATAAGGTGGCAAAAAAAGTTTTAACTGGGTCATTATATACCACCCCGAGGATTGCTAAAAGCTTTGTGTATTAGCAGTTGTACCATTGCAGTGATAAACTTGTATAGTAAATCCAGGCTATGCTTGTTAAGGACGTGTGTAGGGAACATCAGTCACATGACTAGTACTTCACTAACTAATCCTAGCTAACATTTGTCACCTGATCAGTTTTTGATAAAGCTTAGCCAAGTTTACTGGAATACTTCTATTCTTTCTTTTCTACAGCCCTGACAAACCTTAGTGGATCAGTTTCATTTAGCCTTTGACCTTGAAAGAACAAAAAATTATCGAAGAGGAACAAATAAGATGCAATAAGAGATAATGATGTCAAAACTAGATTACCGTATTTGATAGGAATGTAATCAGGGGTCGAGTGGGGCGTGGACGCGGGTGGACGACGTCCACTTGCTTTTTTCAGAGAGTGGACGCCGGCCACCCTGGCATGTGTGGAGGGGAGCAGCGCAGTGGAAGGAGAGCTGTGAGCAGCAGTTGGGAAGGGGGGCCATCTGCTGCCGGCCACCTGCACATTAGTTCTGGAGGGGACAGCGATGGATGGAGAGCCCTAAGGTGAGGGAAGGAGGGGGAGATGGCCCCCCTTCCCCGCTGTCCGCACAGCTCTCCTTCCACTGCGCTGCTCCCCTCCTGCTGGGGGGACACCTGACAACCTATTCTGGGGACATATACCCTTGCCTACATATACTGGGACATATATACCTGCCTACATATACTGGGGCATATACCCCTGACTACAAATACTGGGCACATATACCCCTGGCTATATATACTGGGCACATATACCCCTGGCTATATATACTGTGCACATTTACCCCTGGCTATATATACTGGGCACATATACCCCTGGCTACATATACTGGGTACATATACCCCTGGCTACATATACTGGGTACATATACCCCTGGCTACATATACTGGGTACATATACCCCTGGCTACATATACTGGGCACATATACCGCTGGCTACATATACTGGGTACATATACCCCTGACTACATATACTGGGCACCTATACCCCTGGCTATATATACTGGACACCTATACCTCTGGCTACATATACTGGGGACTACTAAACCCCTGACTACATACACTGGGCACATATACCCCTGGCTACATATACTAGGAAGCTGTACCTCTGGCTACATATACTGGGGACTACTATACTCATGGCTACTTATACTGGGGACACCTATAGACCTGGCTACCTATGCTGGGGGTACCTATTTTAGGGGAACTGCTGTAAGATTATCTGCATTTTTGTGGAACCGCTGTTATGTATTTTGGGGAACAGCTGCCAGATTATGTGTATGTTAGGGGAACGGCTGCTGCTGCCAGATTACGTGTATTTTGGGGAACTGCTGCCAGATTGTGTATGTTTGGGGGACCACTGCTGCCAGATTATATGTATTTTGGGTGTTACGTGTATTTTGGGTAATCCACTGCCAGGTTTTGCGTATTTTGGGGAACTGCTTCCAAATTATGTGTATGTTGGGGGAACTGCTGCTGCCACATTGTCTATTTTTGGGGGAACCACTGCCATATTATCTGTATTTTGGAGGAACTTCTACCAGATTATGTGTCTTTTTGGTGAAATGCTGTCAGATTACATCTATTTTTGGAGGATACACTGTGGCAGAGCTCAAACTTCCATGGCAGACCTTTTACATCACTGCTAAGGTCATGTATATTTGGCCCCACCCATGACCACGCCCACGTTATGCTTGACCACGCACCCTTTTTTGGCGCGCCGCACTACGTGCGGCGCAGGGGTTTTTAAGGTGAGTCCACTCACCTCTTTTTCCAGGACTAAACCCCTGAATGTAATGCAAACAAAAACCTAATATAAAGTGCCGAACCCCACTGACCCATTATCAATAGCTGACAAAGATCAATCAGAAGATTGGAAAAAAGTAAAAAAAAGTAGGTTTGTTGAGTTGCACAATGACAATAAAGTGCTTGAACTTGATGTGGTCAGGTGAAGTATACATAGCTCAGCTAAAGACGTATCAATACTCGATGGGTGTAACGCAGGCAAAATTGGACGCCCACTAGCGCCAGAAGTTTTGGCGCCACCATAGATGCCTATAGAAATATTGGCATTGATCTGTAATGTGGGCGCCCAATAAATAGCAGGGGAGGGGGGGGGGTAGATTTAGGTGACAAGCTGATTTTTTTTTGGAGGGTTAGGCATCAGGCAGGTAATGTGTGTGTGTGTGGTGGGGTTAGGCATCGGGCAGGTAGTGCGTGCGGGGGGGGGGGGGGGAGTTTAGGGGGTTAGGCAGGTAGTGTGTGTGTGGTAGGGTTAAGCATCAAGCAGGTAGTGTGAGTGTGTGTGTGTGTGGGGGGGGGGGGGGTTAGGGGTCAGGCAGGTAGTGTGTGTGTGGTGGGGTTAGGCATCAGGCAGGTAGTGTGTGTGGTGGGGTTAGGCATCACAGCAGGTAGTGTGTGCAGGCGAGGGGGGTGTTAGGTGTAGACCTCATGGACAGGTAGTGTGTGGAGGAGGGGTTAGGGTCAGGAGTCAGGCAGGAAGTGTGTGTGTGTGTGTGGGGGGGGGGGTGTTTAGGGTTAAGCATCAGGCAAGTAGTGAGTGTGTGGGTGGGTGTGGGTTTAGGATTAGGCATCAGACAAGTAGTGTGCAGGGGAGGTGGGTTAGGCATCAGCCTGTGTGTGTGTGTGTGTGTGTGTGTGTGTGGTTAGGGTTAGTCGTCAGGCAGGTAGTTTATGTGGGGAAGGGGGGGGGGGGGGTGTCTGTGTGAGAGTAGGGTTAGGTTTAGCCATCGTAAAATATCAGTATTTAATATCGATAGTTTATGCTTTAATAGTAAAATATTGGTATTAAATACCCGATATTTTATTATCAGCATTACTGGGCACCCAAATTTCCGTGCACCTTTTTTTGATGTACGGCGGGTGAGCTACCAGCTTGTCTGCAAACCCCATAATAATCCTATATAAGAAAACCCTTACTGTCCCTGCATCATCCTCCTGTCCCTGTGTCCCGTGTGTTTTGGCTACTGCGCATGTGTAGCCATTGGGACAGAAGGAGGATGGGGCCAGGGGGCGCGGGCGGACGGCGGTCCGCATGCACATGCGGGTGTGTGAGCGCTGACATGCGGCGATGAGAGAGACCTAGAGATCATTTTTAAACAGGCTTAGGTCTACTAGTAAATAAATAAATAATAATAGATGTGGTGTTCTAACTGTAGTGTGCCATGGCCTCCAAATACCAAAATAATGCTTGTCTCAAAGATTTATCAATGACCTAGTAGATATAATGACCTCATGAAAATGCCGAATGGACTCATCAGGCCAGATGCTGGAACTTACCCAGGAGAATTAGGAATATTGACACCAGAACAATAGCGATGGTGGAGACGGACACTGCAGCAAGTTTAGCTGCTTCCTCACAGAAAGTGAACTCCCCTTTCTCGTTACACTTGCAGATGTTAATGGTCAGAGTGTTGGTGCTGGACTGTGGCGGTCTTCCATTGTCAGTGATTATGATTGGCAGGAGATAGAATTTAGCAATGTCCCGATTAAATGTTCCTTTCTTCACAATGACGCTGGCCGTGTTATCTGCAATATGTAAGCATAGCATCTTGTAAACAATCACAGAACAGAAAGAAAACGCCAAACAAATCAGCATTTGTGGGGACGGTAATTCCTCCTTCTTTCCATCTCCCAACAAATATAAGACAGCTTCAATTGGACCACTATTTTACATTCTAGAAGACTTTTCACGTTCTTACAGGGTAACTTCCTTGGTTATGGAAGGCAGAGCTCCCCCCCCCGGACTGTGCCCGCCCAGTATAGGTAGCACATGTTCAGATAGCTAAATGTCCCCCCTAGGGGCATTGCTATCCCCAAAGATCAGTGGCACATGCCCTGGATCTATTCTGGGGTGCCCTGGATGTCCCCCAGGCAGAGTCAGGCAGCAGGCGGCAGTACTCACCTTCGGCCTCTTGGTCTCCACATTCTGCAGACATCCACTCTTCTGGGCTTCTCCCCCTAGTGTCTGGGAATGAATCAGAAGCTAGAGCTCCTAGCTTCTGATTCTCACTGCCTGTTTATGTGATATGCTGCATTGTTTGTATTAATGGAGAGTGGGGCTGCATCCAACATTTTGCTTGGCAGGCCTACTTAGACTGCTGTTAAAGGAATCATCAGGCAAATTGGACAAAATCTGCTTTACTCACCTGAGGCTTTCTCCATTCCCTTGCAGCCGACTGTCTCACGCTGTCACCTCCAATCTCCGCCGATGTCCCGCTTTCGCCGCATGGTGCAGAGGATGACCTCGAGGTTGCCCTTACTGCACCTGCGTCAATCGCCGCTGACAATCACGGCCATGTTGTCCGCGGCTTACTGCATAGGTGCAGAGCAACTGCGCCTGCACAGTAAGACGCGGACAACGTGGCCATGACTGACAGCATCGCTTGACGCAGGCACAGCAAGGGAGACCTCAAGGTCGTCCTCTGCACCATGCGGTGACAGCGGGACAGCGGCGGAGAGCGGAGGTGACAGCGTGGGACAGTCGGCTGCAATGGGATGGAGAAAGCCCCAGGTGAGTAAAGAAGATTTTGTCCAATTTGCCTGATGATTCCTTTAAGTTCATGTAAATTTTGCTCCACCCATGACCACACCCATATTCTGGCACGTGTCTACACACATTTTTTGACTGGAGTGCCCAAAAGTGCCCCAGGAGGTTCTCCAATACTCCTGTTAAATATAGGGACCACTATGTTGCGCCATGATTTCTAGGTATCTTCTTCACTCATTAGAATTGAAGATGTAGGAGTGATGAAATGCCCTCTAGAACATAAAACGTTGTCCAGGAGACGCTACCTTATTTTTCTTAGTATACACAATGACCTGGATAAATAAGAACTTTCATGGAAATACTTTCTTCCTATTTATGTGACAAGTGGCACACAGACAGAAAGCAAGATACATTTCAATATTTTAGAGGTGTCACTGGAACAAAATGCCCAATGGACCACCTGTTCCCCTGACAACTGTCTAAAGCAGAGTATGATCTCCTGTGGGGAAGATGACCTCCAGCTTCCTGTCCTCTGTGTCTGGTCAGATGATAGCACAGACTGACTCACATACAGGGGATATACACATCTTTTATTTGTTTCCTAGCTGAGCAAAGCAGCAGAGGCTTCTCTTCTCAGTTATACACTAAGACCTGGACACAATGAAACCTGTACTTAGTATTTTTTTTTAAATTGTCTATCAAGTGGATAAAGTGACCTTGTAGTGAAGGGGTTATGAAAAATGCCATATTTGTTTTCTCTTAAACAATGTCAGTGGATTGACTGTCTTTCTTTTCCTTCTGGCTTCAGTCTGAAGCATGGATGTGGCCAGTGTTGTCAGACTTTAGTCAGCGCACTTAATCTGTATACTCTCTCTTGGTCACTGGCTTAAAGGAAACGTAACGTAAAAAAAAAAAAAGCAGAGTTTCAATTACCTGGGGCTTCTGGCAGCCCCCATGCGCCCGCACCATCTCTGTATGATCCTCCGGACCCCCACCATGACTCAGTTTTGTTATTGCAAGTGCAGGGCCACTGCGCCTGCACGGCCCTGTCCACACATGTCCTTGTTTGCCTTCCCCTTGCCTGGAGCATCCTGAGCAGACGCAGTAACAGGTTTTCTCGTACCTTTCCCGGGGATGTGAGCGTGAATGACGATGCGCGCAGCCAGGGCACTGGCCGCAAGCCGGCGGCAAGGAAACAGCCGTAGCGGGGGGACCAGAGGATCATTCAGAGACGGCGCGGGCACATGGAGGCTGTAGAGGGCTGGCAGAAGCCCCAGGAAAGTGAAACTCTTTTTTTTGTCTTTTTTTACATTATAGGTTTCCTTTAAAGGACAACTGAAGTGAGAGGAATATGGAGGCTACCATATTTATTTCCTTTTAGGGTGCTTTTACACCTGGTGCAGTGTAATCTTTATTGATCACACTGCACCTGAGAAGTCACACCGTGCATTATAGCTGTGATGCGACCAAATCAGTGAGGCATACGATCCAATGACAGCATGCCTCTCTTCTGGAATATACGCGTAAGTTAGCCGGTAACGCACTGGCCACGTGAGTGCACTTGAGGAGTGCCACTGGGTCAATGCATACCCAGTAGTTGGTGACCCAGCCGACAGGAGAAATTTACAGAGGCTGAAGCATGTCAACAGAGGAGGGCAGTGACGGACCTTCAAGACTACAGGGGGCTGGAAGAAGCCCTGAGTAAATAAAATAATTATTTTTCAACCCTCGGTGGTATTCCTTAAACCAGTTCTGTACCGCTGGTACGTGTATCTACGCCCCTGGAAACTTCACTTAACAGCCAGGGGGTGTAGATACACGTACCTTTTTGTTTACTTTGCAGCTCCCAATTGCCTTGTCGCAGACCCGTCATTCCACTGCAATCTCGCCGTTTTGTGATCAGAGATTAAGAACAGCTTGTTCTCAAACCTGATCACAGTGCCTGTAATGAATGAGAGCCGGTGTCAGCGAAAGCCGAACATAAACGGTACTACCGTGTTCTATTAATAGAATAAGGAAGTAATAGTAGCGCCAAACACTTAAGTACTACCGTGTTCTATTAATAGAACTCGGAAGTAAGTGTATCGCCATTTTGTGGCCAAAAAGTAAAAATGCACTATAGTTATAGTTATAGCTATGCATTATAGTTACCAAAATAAAACACTTGTTGTAAAAAAAATAGAAATAATGATTTTTTTGTCCTTTTTGTCCTTATTATTCCCTTTAAAATACATTAAAAAAACTACCAACCAAAGAAATCCTAATTTGTGGGAAAAAAACAAGATATAGATCATTTCAATGTAATAAGCAACAATAAAGTTATTGGCGAATGAATGGGAGGAGCGTGATGTGAAAATCGCTCTGGTTTTTAAGGGGAAAAAAAACTGTTGTTGGGAAGTGGTTATATACTGAGGCGTTGAGCCGTTAATTAAGCAAATGCAGACTTCATGCTTCAAAACTACTTTTCAGGGTTCAACAAACTTTCACACTCACACGATTTATGAATAATTGGCACCAATACGTCACCGTCTTACATCGCAGTGACACAGAAGTCAGCAGTGTCACCAACTCCACATGGAGATTCTGATCACAAAGTGATGCACCAAATAGAAAATCAGATTGAGGAAAACACGTTGCTACATTTTAGTAAGTGCCGTAGCTGAGGTAGAAGAAGAACAATTACCCCGATTATCCTGCACTGTGAAGTTGTCTTCATGTCCTTTTGAGAAGAATATAAACTTCATCCCTGGGCCCATGTCATCCTTATCAGTGGCTGTAATATTTATGATCACCTAAAATGAGAAGCAACACAGTTAAAATTAGATATTAATGCATGGGAAGTCTCCATTAAGTAGCCAAAAATCCCGAAAGATTTAATAGGAATTCTTTATGGGCAAATGTATCTTTAGATGAAATATTGTGCTTTAGGAATTGGAACAATAGACTTATTTTTGTTCATGCTGTGATTCTGTACCTTGCATAATTTTTCTTATTTATTTATTGTGCTCCTATTTCTTAGGATTAATTTTTCACCACTGTGGTAATGTACTATATAGATCTACTAAAAGAAAAGTCTGCTATATATTATTTTCTGAAATTTCATAAGTAGGCATTGCTGCTTGGAATGCATTCTGTTCGAAAACTGCAAGATGCAGGCACAGACTGAATTTTCTGAGAAGACTGAAGCCTGTAGCTATAGCAGTCATAGGTGTGTGTGGGGAGTGTCCATACCAATTACTTAAACAGGAGTACCTTTAGTGTATTATCACTTGTGAGTAATGGCATCCTCATAGCTTCCTGAATATAACTGTGGTGATTGAGCAGATGAATGACTCCCCCAGTCGGCAGTACATAAAAATTAGTGTTAAACCCCGCTCTCATTGAAAAAGCCACGACAGTTTTTGCTTGGAGCCTGCCGAGAAGTATGGAGTTCTGGGGCCACCCCCACATGTGTGGCCATGGCCCGCCCCCAGCTTGGCTGCCATAGCCTGGTAGACAGCCGCTGAGCTGGGGCAGGCTACGGTAACACCGGTGGGGTGGCCACAGAGCTCCAGACCTCTCAGAGAGGATTTGGGTTTGTGATGGAAGAGGGGGTGATGGCTTTAAAGAATCATGGTCATTACAGGTAATTTATTTAAAGAGAATCTGTACTGTCTGATTTGTACAATAAAAAACATACCAATCGAGTCACTGTGATCTCCTGGATCCCTCTTTGCCGTTTCCACTGCTCCCCACTGTGATCCTGGTTGTAATCGCCAGTTTTAGGAAGTGTTTACAAACAAAAAACATGGCCGCTAACCAGGAAGTGATGTATGTACTGTGTATATATATATATATATATATATATATATATATATATATATATCAATCATGTTACAGTATACTACAAGTTTTTATTACATAGTGAATTTTCTGCACTCCGGCACTCCGGTCAGGGATTCTCACAGTTTCTCAGCATGCTGAAATTGAGAGCAGAGACCTGTCTGTGAGGGATAAACAAAGCATACACACAAAGCCTGCAGGGGGTGTGAAGGGGGTGTGCATAACTTCTCCCTATTACAGCAGAGACAGTGGGTCGACAAAGCTTGACAAAGAAAAGAAGATTAGATATATTACAGAGACAGTGCAACTAGAAAAGGCTGCAGTAAGCCAGAGCACATTAGAACAGGTATAGGAGCTTATAGGATAGAAGAAATAAGGCTGAAAATGTTGTTACAGAATCTCTTTAAGATGCATTCAGGAACTAAAAGGATGCCATTACATAATAGTAAAATAACATAAACTATATAATTAAAACATTAGGCTGTCTGCCTTTTCTTGTTCGTGTTCTATTTCAACAGGTATCTCTGCTATTTAATTTCTGTAGTTACGCTCAATTTTTTAAAGTTTTGGTTCTCATGTTTATGGTTGCGGTAAATCTGCAGTGGCATAAATAGTCTAATGCGCAATATGTCACCCTGGTATATATATATATATATATATATATATATATATATATATACAAAGATTGGTCAGCATTCCAAGCTCTTTTTCAGGTTGTATTGTCTCCACCCAGAGGTGGATTAAGTTGTATTGGGGCCCTAGGCAAGGTAGTAGATTTAGGACCCCCAATGGCTTTTTTGGTAAGCTGAAGTGGAGAGAGGTCAAAGATGGTGGCTGGTGTGCCCCTTGACACCCAATAGGCCTTAGGCACCTGCTTAGGTTGCCTGGTGGAGGATCCTGCTCTGCCTCCACCACGAAAATCCGACAAGTGTTTGGGGGTTATCAAATTCACCCCTTTCTCAAAGACTTGTTAACAGTGTCATGCCCTGAAACAATTCTCGGATTGTTGGTGGCGAAGGCAGTAAATACAGCTTGAAAAACAGTTTGGTGTGCTGACCAATGTTTAGATTAGACTTGTGCTCAGACGTTTGCCAAGCACCCTTTGTTGTAGCACCCATAGTGCATGAACAGGGGTGCCTACACAAATTCTGGCGATTTGTTATAATTACATTAAGCTTACAAAGATAATGGTTATTTCATCAATGGTAATGATATGCATTTGGTATGTTATGGCTGGTGTTAAAATTTTTGTGTAGACAGCGGCAGTTGGGGTGAAGCAGGTTGTTTCGGCACACGAACATGAACACATAGCTCCTGAGTTGGGTATTGCTATAGCTGCAATGCTATAGATTGTGGCCCGTGCACATATAATCGAATGCTGACAATAGCTGGACCCCGAATTACGTGTGTACCTAACAACTCAGAAAGGGAAGGTGAGGAAAATGTGTCTCCGCACATCATGCAGCATCAATGAAGCTCTCAGACTCACATGTTTAGTGTTGACAGTCTCACACACTCTGGGATTGTACGGTGCAGCCAGTTCTGGAGCATTATCATTCTCATCAAGAACTTGAATGTAAACAGGGGCTGATGATGCTTTCCTGGGATAAGAGTCTGAAAAAAAGAGAAACAAACATGGTCAAAGCATTATTTTCTAAAGTACAAGAACGCCTGAAGCTTGTAAGTCATTCTTGAACAGATTACAATCTCAACAGAAGCCCTTATTATTTTGCAAAGTTATTGCCCGAGGAAGCAGGTATGCCAACGAAACGCGTTGCATGTGGCATGATTGTGGCAGATTTTTTTTTTTAAATAAAGTGATTTTTTTTAAATTACACAATTTGTGTTTACATTTCTGGAAGTAAGTCCACCACTATCTCCATTTTAAAACCTATTTTAAATATCATTGGTGCCTGTGTACCATCGATCTCAAAAATCTATTAGTTATCGTCCACCTGGTGGAGGAGTGTATCCCTGGTAACCTTCTACATCAAAGAGCGACTTTTAGCCTAAGTGGAACGGGATTGTGATTCCCATCTGCATATCCAGTGGTCGCCTTTGTGGTGACCCACTCTTGTAAATATATTTCAGCTAAATACAATTTAGCTCCTTGACCTTACATATTGCACTATTAGGGCTCTCAGTCTCTGCTTTATTTTAGCAAGGTAATCTGATTAAGTTTTGCTGATCATTAAGTGACCTAAATGTACCTCACAGAACACCTGCATGAGCGACAGATTCTTGGTTGGGACGGTGAATTCTATGCAAGCACATGATGAAGATTTATACCATTGAAGACAATACTTTGAAAGCTTTTATGGCGCTTTGTAAGCCTCTCTGTGTAAGATGAACTGAGTTACTGAGCGTCCCCAGTGGTCAGTGAAACCATACATCACATTAATAGATCAACATGGAGACTTTAAAGAATGAAAGAGATGACCACCCCCCTAACAACAATACTAATTTGCATATCCTTCTCTTATATATATCTCCTATTTTGCTTCTCAGCCTCCCCCTTTCTTGCTGCTCCTGCTGCCATGCATAGTTCCTCCAAACTCAGACTGATGAAAAAGGCATCAGAAATCTATTAGCATATGTAAATTACCACTTACCATACTGAAATTGCAAAGTGACACTGAAACGAAAAAAAAATCCTCATTGCATCATTCTTCATGCTTCAGTGTCACTTTAAATGTATTTTATTGCCAAGGTTTGCAAATATCTCCTTGGAGAAAATTCTGGAGAAGTTAATATGATATGGGCCATCGACTTCAAGATCTGTTCAAGCTTCAATCCAACTAAGAAGATGTGATTAGTGTCTCCACTCATTGATGCCTGTCCATTCCCACCCCTTGGCACTGACTGCAGTGCTGACAACAGTGGCCCTTTCAATCAATGCCACCCCATGGAGCCAGGTACCAATGTCCATCTTGGATTTGGAGCCCCCATGAATTTTGCTGTAAGGGCAGCAGTGTTGAGGGAACAACATACTTGGAAAAGGAGACAATGGAATTTGAGGAGCCTTCCTCAGAAGGTTAGTACCACCTTTTCTACCCACAGGTTAGTTTTTTTTTAAAAGATGCCCATAATTATACTGTAAGTCATATGGTTTGGCAGGTTGTGTATCTGTATCTCATTAATACTTACCGATTTCCTCTGCGATTACGGTTATGTTTTGCCAAGCACTGACTTCTCTGTCAAAAGGCTTCTTAATAAAAATGCTTCCCTTGTCAGATATGATGATATCATCTCTGTCCTCCTTGAGGGAATATCTACAAATATACAAAGAAATGTTAGCTAGGATAACAAACCTCTTACTCTTTAGGGAAATATTCTTTACAGATCACCAGGCAGGTCTAAAGAGGTCACCACCAGTGGTCCATTTCAGAATGTAAACCAGGGAGAGGAAACATTTTACAATGGGCACACACTGACTAAATAATCTATAAGTGCATATTGTAAAAAATAAACAATTGTATTCATTATGTGATTTTGACTACAATTCCTCTTTAATGCCAAACTTAAGAAATACACTATCAAGATTGTTAGTACTTAGTGCCTAAATGTTACTTTCTTTTGTATCAAGAGAGGCAGTTGAAGCTAAACATCTTTGGTTAAGCAATTAAAAAGCAAAACTGAAGAAGTTATTGGAAGGTTGTGTGGGCATGGTTGCTGCTACTGCTGGGTTCAGAAAATCATCTTGTAAAGACTGCAAGGGGCACAGATTGCTTCCTGCAACAATGGAAGTCTGAGGTGCAGGAAGTGATTGTTGGGACACTTCCTGTTCAGCTACTCTAAAAATGATTTATGTGGCTGGATAGTGTAATGGTGAAGGGCTCTGCCTCTGACACAGGAGACCAGGGTTTGAATCTCGGCTCTGCCTGTATAGTAAGCCAGCACCTATTCAGTAGGAGACTGTGAGAAAACGCGGAAAAGCCGCCGCGGGTGCTCAGAGCAAGGCGGCTGTCCAACAGGGCAGGTTGCGCGCGTGGGCCTGCTTCTGCTAGCATGATTGAACGCGGAGAAACCGCCGCATGTCCTGAGAACAAGGCGGCGGATTCCGCGTCCGACGCGGCAGTTTGCATGCATGGGCCTACATCTGGCAGTATGGCTGAACGCGGAGGAACCGCCGCATTCTCTGATAGCGGTGCAGCTGGTTCCGCGCTCAGCACAGTGGATGGTTTGCAGCACAGGTCTGGTGTGGCTGGGACTGATAGTCCACACAGGTTCAGAAGGACACGCGCGCGCGCTGAGAGGCAGAGCTCTTATGACAGCCAGAAGGGAGTCAGCTGACCAATCCAGTCAGCTGACAATTCCACCACTTCCCATTGGTCCAGCACTTAGGGGAGGCGCTGAAGAGCGCCTTGCTATATATACTGGGTGCTGGTCATTCTCTGGTTGTCTGCCGTTGCGATCACTACGTGGAAGCACTCAGACCTTTTTGTCAGATTCTGTGTTATTCTTTAGACCAGTTCCTGGGTGTTGATGACCAAGGACCTCACACCTCAGATTAGGAATTCTGTATATCATTTTTGTTATTCTCTAGACCAGTTCCAGGGTGTTGATGATCACGGACCTCACACCCCAGATTAGGAATACTGTATATTATCTGTGTTATTCTTCAGACTAGTTCCAGGGTGTTGATGACTATGGAGCTCACACCCAAGACTAGGAATTAGCTTTACCATCCTGTTATATCTTCAGACTAGTTCCAGGGTGTTGATGATCAAGGAGCTCTCACCTTTACACTAGACATTTGTTGATTATTTGTTATGACCTTCTGCTTTTCCTGACCTCTCTTCTGATCTCTGATTTGGTACTTCACTATATCTGATACTCCGTTGCCAAACCTTGCTTGCCTTAGGATTCCATATCGGTCTCTTTCCTCTGTATCTGATCTGTCTGTCTGTTGCCGACCTGGCTTGTCCGACCTCGAGAACTATCTCCTCTGTTTAGAGATAGTTCACAGATCTGTCAGTGACACTTCACCATTGGTGTCACTCACACTCTGGTCCTTCCCACTCTCAGCCTGTCTCCTCCCCTTGGGGAGCCTCAGGCCTTGGAAGGAACCTATTCTTTGGGCAGTATCTCTTACTGCCTTGTACCCTCTATACGGAGGCTCTCCTCAAAGTATTACTGTTGCACCAAACACTCATATTACTCAGGTGTCCAGAGGTTAGAGATATATCTGATTATCGGTGATACTGCAGATCATCAATAATCGGGTATATATCTGTATTCTCGGTGATACTGCAGATCACCGGTAATCAGATCCTCTCTGTGTTACACCGATCGTTACAGAGACCTTGGGCAAGACTCCCTAACACTGCTACTGCCTATAGAGCGCATCCTAGTGGCTGCAGCTCTGGCGCTTTGAGTCCGCTAGGAGAAAAGCGCGATATAAATGTTTTTTGTTTGTTTGTTTGATTTGATTTATGTGGCTAATTAAGATTCTTAAAGGACATCCGAGGTGAAAATAAAGTGATGAGATTGTATCTATCTTCCTTCACCTAAAAATCACTTTTTTTTTTAACTATCTCACAGTTTTATTTTATATTTTAATCTAGTTTTTAACCTTTTTACGGTTTCATTGTGTCTGCTCAATAACACCTTCATTGCAGTATGCCAGAGCTGAAATCTATGAGCTTAACCCTTTTTATCTCTTTCTTGCTCTCAGAAGCCATTACTAACAGGACAGAGTTTTATGGCTGTAATTACTTGTCAGCGAGGGTCATGCCATAGTCCAGCCTAGTCCCGACCCGGACATAAACTGTCACTTGCATACCTGATGTTTAACTCATTCAGGCAGAGAAAGAAAAAAAGGAACACAGCCTAGTCATTTGTGTATTGCGCAAAAAGTGGGATCAGCGCATCACCAGGCCGCCTCCGAATGGCCTCCGATCAGAGATGCGCTGAGCACCCCCCAGAGACTGCAAACGCACCTTGAACCCAAACAGAGGCTCTGCATATACACCAAAAGCAAAGCTGTTAAGTGGGAGCGGCTGACCAAAAATGAATTAAATTAGTACATAGCAAGGAAATGAACAGCGCTGCTTAAAAATAGATGAGTGCCTACCTGCAAAAGAGTGCAAGCCCCACTTATGGGATAAAATACACACTGAGCATACACATGACCTGTCTACCACTGGAGGATGTTGGTTTCCTGTAACAGCTTGCATGCAACTTGTTAAGTACTCGTCCCTCCCACTGCGAAGAAGTCAATCCTCCATGGGAGGGGACCTAACACTAACTAAATCCTACCTATGCATATGCATAGCCTGGGCGCGCTACCAAGTCATTTGTGTGCTTGGCACTGTACATACACATGTCTATCTCACCATGTCACATCACATGTCACCTTGGTTGTCAAGGTGATGAAAGCACTGTGATAAATACATTCATCAGACGAGCGTTATCATCGTTATCATTAGCGTTATCATGTGATTCATCATCACACAGATGAAAGCACTGTGATAACTACTGACTAAAAAAACGATGGGAACGTTTTTGTGCAGATGAGTGTTAATTACAAGCTTTCAGAAATGTTCACTTTTCTTAGTAAGTTCTTACCTCACACTTTTTTTGGCTGCATCCGGGTCTACTGCTTTGACAGCTCCGGCTAAGGTTTCTTTGAGGTTCTCCATAACTGCAAAGTTATAAACTGGAGGCATGAACTCTGGAGGTTCATCCACATCCAAGACTTTGATTAAAACCCTGGTGATGCTCTTGGATCTGTCATGTGGTGAAGCCCGCCGGTCAATTGTAGGGTCTGTAGCTTCAATGTCCACTTTGAATTCCTTATAAATGCTCTCATAGTCCAAGGGCTAAATTGAGATAGTAACAGTTAAACCAGCCACGCACTCATCACTTTCTTGGAAGAAAACCAATATTTGAATGTAACTTACATTAAGCATTTGCTCAGCGTTGGAACATTATCAAAATGCTAAACGAGTACCCTATGAAGACAATAATCTCAGAAGTGGCTTTGTACGCCAACGTGGGTTAATAATTATATTACTAATAAGACCCTATCGATTTGCAGTCTCTTTCTTAAATTGAACCTGAAGTTAACTTTCCTTCACTCTATGTCTGCAGTGGTCCATATGCTTAAATAATATTGCTAAAATAAACAATTGGTAAACAGAGGCACCAGGTAAGGATAAAAACTTTTTAAAAAGTGAGGTAGTGGTGAATTTACCTCCCTCAGATGGACTCGAAAGTCAGTTTTAACCGTGAAATTGGTTTTATTACAAATAACCTCCAAAATATTGCAACGCGTTTTACAGGTAATATCCCGCTTCTACAGGCAATACAGGGAGCTTGTCACAAGTCCAGCAAGATATGAGCACCTCTGTGATATGCCCGGCTGGACTTGTGACAAGCTCCTTGTACTGCCTGAAGAAGCAAGATATTACCCGTAAAACGCGTTGCTAAATTTTGGAGGTTTTTTTTTAATAAAACGAATTTTACAGTTAAAATTTACTTTTTAATCCATCTGTGGGAGGTAAGTCCACCACTACCTCACTTTTTAAACAGTTTTTAACCTTTTTATGCTTATCTGGTGCCTCTGTTTTACCAATTGTTTATTTTGTGTTTTCACCCCTGGTGGAGGGGTACCACCCCATTTTCCTTTTCTACAGAGAGCGACATTCTTAACCTGAGTGGGGTCGGGTCTAATCTCCCCATCTGCCATCACAGTGGTTACAAGTGGTGACTCATCTTTGTGAGTATTCTACCACATTCATTTCTCTTATAAAAATTGCATCGACATATTGCACTATTGGGGCTCTCGGTCTCTTGTCTTTCAAATATTGCTAAAATAGTCACAGCTATGTCCAGAGCGGCAATATCCGCTTTTTCTGTTGGAGGGCCTTCCATTATTTTTTCCCCTTTTTTTATTTAACTGTTTCCAATCTATTTTCTAGATCACCCACATCTCCCCAGCACTTTACCGGACATCCATACGGCAGGGACGTAGGTGAGCTGCTCCAAGGGGTGCCCTGGGGGTCTCTACCCTCTCACACTAGTGCAAAAAGGTGATACGTCCAACAGTGGGGGGTGGGGTGCTAGCTCATGTGCTGTAGACCCGCCCCCAATTTCACACACACAAGTGTAATTTCGTGGGCGTAGTGTGCTGCTGATAGGGATCAAGATGCCAGACTTAATCCAACACTTTTATTAGAGGAGCTTAATGCCATGCCTGACTAGAATTGGCATTGCTACAGGCATCGGGAAGCCCACATGTGTCTAAGCAATATTTAAATTGCGTGGTGTGGTGCTGGCGGTAATAAAAGTGTGAAACTAATGGTGCCCATACATGGAACAATTTTTTCATTTTATTCGGTTAGATAATTTCATTCAATTATTCCGTTAGATCGAATATAAAGATTTTTCCAGCATATCCTATCAGATTGTTATTATTGCAAAATCCTCTGCGTAAAAATGTTGATTTTACCATTCAGCTGATTTTATTTATTTCTATGTTACCATGGCTCGGAGGTGTAATACAGTGTAAATTATAATATGCTTGAAAATCATATAAACTATAATAGGCTAAATATACAGCTTTAAAGTAAAATCTAACCTATACCATTTTATCAACATCTGCATGTGAACTGAATATAATATTTTGATATGACATTCCACTTCAAAGCTAGAACAGAAGTGACAATAGCAATACAGCTGGTACGAGAAACCTTTTTAAAGAAAACCTGAAACAAAAAAAACCTCCCCTGGGGGTTACTCAGCTCGTGTGGGGGAAGCCTCTGGATCCTATTGATGCTTCCCCCGTTCTCCTCGGTCCCACGGCGGTGGCGATAAAGCTCCCCGAACAGCGGGGATGTAAATATTTACCTTCCCGGCTCCAGCGCAGGCGCAGTATCGGCTCTCCGCACAGAGATAGGCGAAAATAGCTGATCGCTGTCGGCCCGCTCTACTTCGCAGGCGCAAGTCTCCTGCACCTGCGCAGTAGAGCGGACCCGACAGAGATTACCTATTTCCACCTATCTCCATGCTGAGAGCCACAACAGCGCCCCCGCTGGAACCAGGAAAGGTAAATAAATCAGCGCTTATTAGCGCCTGTCAGGCTTTTTGAGGGAGAATTGCCGGAGAATTTGGGGGAGCCAGCGCTGGATTGCCTGCAGCTACAGGGGATGGGGAAGCCTCTTTGGGACCCCGAGGCTTCCGCCTCCAGAAGTGAGTACCCCCCAGGGGAATTTTTTTGTTACATGTTCTCTTTAATAAATTCAGCACAGCTTTATACAAAGTAACTATTACTGTGGGAGCATGTGTTGCCTGATAGCAGAAACTCTTTAATAATTTCATGCCCGGAATATTTACAGTACGTTTTTGTATGATTTCTGGGCCTGGAGAACCTCAGAGAATCTGAAATTATAGGTCCCGGGGAATAACGCCTCTTGCACACTGCCTGCATTTCCGATTCAGATTCCGCTTTTTAATCGGTTTTTACATCCGATTCCGATTTTTAATCTTTACTGCATGCTGCGTTTTTTATCTGTTTTTCTGTTGAATGTATTCAGGGAAAATCGGAATTGGAATCAGAATCGGAAAACGGATTTGCAGTGTGCAGGGAGCCTAAATCTCCCCCCCCCCCCCCATTAAACTGTGATGGGACCCTCCGATGTTCACACCCTTTCCCTTGCCTATACCTGGTGACCCCCACAGCCTGGGCGCCCAACTTGCAAGCATCATAAAACAAGTGTGGACATCGTAATCTTTACACCAAATGCATGTGTAGACACAAAAACACCTGCTCTGAAACATGGACCCCTTTATCAGAGGGAGCTCTGGGACCCTCTGCAGTTGCAGGACAACTCCCCTGTAGTAGTGACAGCAGAGCAACTGGGCTGCAGCAAACGGGAAAGATTTTGATAGCCTGGACCGGAATCGGTTCAAGAAACTGACAAAAAATAGCTGCTAGTAAATAGATTTGGGCAGGTGTTCAAAAGGCTCCTGCTCTGTGCAGATAATTGCTCATACAACAAAGTGAGAGTTTGTGGCCAGATTTTACTCCAGAGTACTGTTGCCTAAGTAACAAATAGTTACAAGGACAAGGGCAAACTGCGTTTACGGTCAATCTTGTAAATTCTTGTCTGTCTGGTTGCAAACCGAAATGAAAAGATAGTTTTCAAAACATCGAATATATATATATATATATATATATATATATATATATATACAGTATATATATATATATAACATATTTGCAAACATGCATGTTATCAAAATGGAAAAAGTCATTGAAGAGCTCGGTGTACCTTTTTTAAAATGATGATGCCTTCGTTGGTCTTTGCGTTTGTTCTTACTTCAAACCACTGCTGATAACGCTCGTCTAAGAATTTATATTTGGTATTTCTGTTCTGAGGTTCATCAATATCTTCTACGGAAATTTTTCCAACTTCTTCTCCAACTCTCCGATCTTCAGGTACTTCAAAAGTAAAGGAATCTGTGGAGGAGGAATGGTTATTACGGTATTTGTAGGAATTTGTATTTTCATTCTTGTATGCTGAGTAAAGTTTAAAGTACATAGGCGCTCAAACAGTACCCCTGCCCTTCTGAATCAGAGAAGCTTGGCACCCAATTAACTGAAAGTTACTTCATTAGGCATCTGATATTGTAACCATTGGCCATCCTAATGCCAATTTCTGGGATTAGGAAAATCAGGCTGGTTCAGAAATGGGGTGGGTAATGGGTATCTTGGTCTTGTGGGTCTAGGGGTAAGTTAGGATCAGGTTAGATATATCTGTTCAGGTTACAGTAAAGTGCCTGTTGCCAGTGGTGAGCTAATGCAGTGGTGAATGAAATTTCTCAATTTATGGCCAGGCAAGTTAACATTGAAACATGTTAGTCTTCCAATGCCTGTCCTGGTATATACAGTTATTTCTGCTAACAGATATTTGATTTGAACAATGGATGGTCAAGTAAAAAGACCAACATCAGCCAAATGATCATGTCATAGTTTTAGGGCTATTTTCAGGGTAGCAGCAAGGAAGCGGCTGCCAGTTAAATTCAAGAAAAAGAAGAGTTGAAGATGAAGTTCAGGCCAGCGAGAAATGTCAATAGAGTAGACAGTAGGCTTGATAGAGGAAAAAAAAATTGGAAACCAACCAAAACCAAAGAAAAGTCAAGTACTTCTCAATTGATATTCAACTGTTCTATCAATCTATCTGGAGGATTAGGGGGTTTTAAGAGCTGCGAGTGATCAACTTTCCATGTCTTTGTACTGTATCAGGCAGTAGAAGGCTAGCATAAATGGCAGGATGATTGATATGAGATTTCTACTGGAATTTAATCTAATATGAAGTGGTGCAGTGGATTAGTGAAATGGTCATTAACAGGCAAACATTGATTGTCTACTAGAAAATGTATAGTACATGGCAATGGTTCAATGCAATTATAGGGGCACTTTGATGCTGCCCACCATGTTCAAATTATTTTACCCTACTACCAATGGTGACCCCAGTGGCCAGATGGCCTATCTGCAGGAGTCATATAAAAAGGCCAGCATTGTCACAGAGCCCCTGGTGGCCAGACCGCAAATTGCCTTCCAATCGGTTTCAGCACACAGACCATGCAAGCGGTGGTCGCGATCAGTGGGCAGAAACCGACAGAATTTGGGCAGTAGCCCGGCCAGAAGGGAGCCTGTGAGTTACGGTAATTACAAATTATACACTATTTCAGGGTATAACTGCCACCACTTCTGCTTTCCTGGGCCAGAAGCACCCACTGACTAGCTATTTCTAGACCTGCAAATAAAACGGTTAAACACACTCTATTCTGTCTAGCTAGCAACGAAAGTAGCGTCTCCTCAGAAGTCTGGGTTCAGTTTCTGTGTATAGCTGAATAATAGGGTAGCTGAATAAACAAAGGACGTTTGAACGTCGTTTATTAAGTATGCAATATGAATAATTAATATATACAGACAATTATTAAAATCAACAATTATTGAGACATGAGATAACACAGTATGAAAATAAAAGGGAGAAAAAACGGATACTTAAAGTTCATGGAGAGATGTCCTTTTGTGGGAGAATCATAGCTCTTGTTTTTAATTTCAGCAAAGTTCTTTTGTTTCAGATCAGAGCAAAGTCCAAACAAGATGGACGCTAGCCACGTGTCCTCTGGCTGGCAGCAGACAGGCTCTCATACAGATGGAATTTGGAGGACTGAAGTCTGCCTGCTGGCACTGTGCTTTTGATAAAGCTGGCTCGGGGGTGTGGCAATGCTCGCCCTCTCTGCATTACCAACCAATGACAGTTCATTCTCTCTGAGAGAGATTTGAGGTTTAAACTTATAAAATGCCGTAACTCATGCACTATACATGTCATGTTTAGGTGGATAGCAGATTCCTAATTGTCAGAAAATACCGATTAATATGACATCAGACATGACTAAGGCAGCGGGTCAGGTTCCTGAGAAGATTCATACCACAATAACTGGACAAAATATTGCCATGAATGTTATATCACTGAGTTGGG
Organism: Hyperolius riggenbachi; assembly: GCF_040937935.1. NCBI lineage: Eukaryota > Metazoa > Chordata > Amphibia > Anura > Hyperoliidae > Hyperolius > Hyperolius riggenbachi. Next base: position 74,814,610 of record NC_090656.1, on the reverse strand, counting down.
CAGACGTTAACGAATAAGACTATATGAATTTTATAGCTGTGCGATATATGGTCTCCATATAATAGGTAAGAAACCATACACCACATGCATTCATATCTGTCCTTATCGGTGCCGCCCCAGCTGCTTTCTCATGGCCCCCTTGGGAAGCAAGCTTCCTGGCTCTTTTCATGGAGACATTTGGCTGTGGGGGGAATGAGCTGGTCCCTGCAGGGAATCTGGCCACATGCGACATTCCTGAGAGGTGAGGGGAATGCTTTGCTCACAGGGGGACAGATCTCTGGTTTAAAAAAAAAATCCACAAAGAAGTCATTTTCTGATCGCTTGCATGACTGGCAAATCTGACCAAGAAATTGGAAAAATCGACGGCGAATCTTCCAGATTCGCTTACGTTCCTCCTGGCTTTTACAGGGATTCTCTCAGCTAAGACCAAATCTCCCATCTGTTCCTAGTCAGAGGGAGATTACACATCACATCTCGGTTTAACGATTTGTGTCGCAAACCGACCGCGATTGCGTTTTGGCCGACTGGGCGTCACCTGGCGCCACAAGCATGACCATCCCCCATAACATTGTGTCTTCCCACCCACCAATCCCCACCTATCTTCTCTGGAGAGGGAGGGTGTGTATCTGAGGGAGGGATAAGAGGCTGGGCCCCACTGTGGCAGGCTGGTCCGCTCTCTCAGTAGATACATCCCTCATGCATGACTGCTTTTAAGGTGGCCACTAATGATCCAATCTGTTTCATCCAATCTTACCATTTCTATGTAATATAAGGTAACTGCCTAAATTATCCATTCAGTTCATTCACACAATTTACCCTTCTACTACATAGATTTGGTAAAATTGGATGAAAAAGATTGGATCATTAGTGGTCACCATAAGTCTCATAAAAACAGATTTCCCATTAATAAAAACAGATTTTTGTTAGCTATTGATGACTGTTGTCAAGGTATGCAACACTTTATACCTGTACCATAAAGTAAACCTGAAGTAAAACTACTATATGATATACCTATACCTGTAGACTTAATCCTAAATAGAACTTTACTGAAGTCCCATTCTTAGTAGCGTAGTGTCTGAATCACACAACTGAAACATGCATGCAGCTAATCTTGTCAGAAGTGGGTAGGATGGAGGTTCTATTTTGCCAAAATGTATGTTCTATTTTGGTATTTTTAAATGCAAATAAAAAATATATATAATAAAAAGAGAGGTAATTGCTTACCTCTCCAGAAGATATAGACACCAGTTCAACTGTAAAAAAAAGTTTTTATTCAAAAAGCAATCTGACAACGCGTTTCACGGGTCATGGCCATGAAACGCGTTGTCAGATTGCTTTTTAAATACATTTTTTTTCCAGTTGAACTGGTGTCTATATCTTCTGGAGAGGTAAGCAATTACCTCTCTTTTTATTATATATTTTTTTATTTGTATTTAAAAATACCAAAATAGAACATACATTGGGTGCCTCCATCCTACCTACAACCAGTCGGACCTCCTTTGGAGATAATAGCTTTGCAGTTTTTCTGGAAAGTCTATCGTACTACAGGAGAGCGACCATCCAGTATCCAGCAGGGCCTGCAGTACCAAGCAGGGACAGTTAATTCCCTGCAGGCCTATACGGTGTTTGCAGGAACTGCAACCCACCTTTGTGAGTATATATTTATATGATTTTATCCTCCCTAAACCTAACGATACTGCACCATTGGGCTCCCGGTCTCTCCCTACTTCTCACCTAGGTATTCTTGGCCCTTACAAGAATCTCCAAAAGAAAAAAAAAAAAAAATCTCGTCAGAAACATCTGATCTGCATGCTTGTTCAGGGTCTATGGCTAAAAGTATCGAAGACAGAGAATCAGCAGGACAGCCAGGCAATGTGCATTGTTTAAAAGGAAATAAATATGGCAGCCTCCATATGTCTGTCACCTCGGGTTCCCTTTAACATCACATCTAAAACACTATTGTCCATTGATCTCACACACACAGATATGATGACCTATTGAACTTTTAATCACTATCCTACTATTAAGTGTTTGCACACTCACACAAAAGTCGCTTTATGCCTGTAATTAGTTTATGTGAGAGATGCCGCTGCAGTCCGACTGCACAGATAAAGCAATGGTGTTTTAACACCTACCATGCAAAAAAAACAATAATTAAAAAAAAAACTAAACACAGACAAGTTCAAAGTAGGACTGTAAGTAACTTTTTACATGTTTATTTCATCATGCCACATATCTCTTTAGATACCCTTTCAGTAAGACTAATTGACCATATTGGAGCATGTGTAGATGGGTGAATTGTTGATCATAAAATATATGATGGTTAAATAGCACTTATAGAATAGACTTACTTTTTGTGAATACTGGATAGTTGTCATTAATGTCACTAAGATGAACTATGACTTTTGCTGTACTGGAGAGACCGCCATTATGCCCTGGCATGTCCTTAGCCTGCAGTATGAGTTCATAGGACGCCTGCGTCTCTCTGTCCAAATTGGTGGCAGTTGGGTATATTGACCCTGGAGGAAAGAGAAAATAAAGAGCAATGTCATATATATTTATGACCAATGCTAGTATCTGAGGAAAACAAAACAAGACAAGAATACCCCCCAAAACAGAACTCAAACATGCAATCAATGATCATTCAGCAATTATTTCCTCCTTCTATCAGACAGTTTTTAAGAAATGCACTCAGTGGCGTAGTAATAGGGAGAACAAAGGTTGCAACAGCATCGAGGCCCATGAGGGGACTTTCCTTCAACCCCTGAAGTAGCTGTTCATAGGTGCTATGCTGGTCCTCCTATATGTGCTTTCAGCAGTGGCAATGACTAACACACTGTTCCCCTCCCCTGTTTAAACCTCTCTGGCACTGTGGCTGTCTTTGGCAGGTTTTGGTGCTCCATATTAACTGTTATGTATGAAGTGCATGAGGGGCCCAATTTAAAACTCCATGCCAGGTCTGATCTTCTATCTCTTGCTTTTTTTTTTTTTTTTTACGAATGAAATCTAAAAAACTCAAACACATCCAGAGAGCTGTAAAATATCCATGCACAAAACATGTTTCAGAAAAATAGACCTAAAGCAGAAGGTCGAACAGACAAAAATATACCCCAAAACCTTGGGCTTGGAAAACAAAAGATAACTTTATAAAATACATAACTCATAATAATGTCTGGTTACAAGAATAGCAAAAACCCAGCACTAGATATGTAGGTATGAAGTCAGAGTAAGACTAGATGGACTCATCTCCAAATACCGTATTTTTCGGACTATAAGACGCCTCTGACCATAAGACTCACCTAGGTTTAGAGGACAAAAACCAGGGGAAAAAAATATACTAAACCTGGTGCTTCCATGGTGAAGGGGCATCTTGTGGATGATGCCTCCTTTGTACCTCATGTCGCCCTGTGTCTCCCTGTGTCTTCCTCTGTCCCCTTTGTGTCCCACATGTGTCTGCCTCTGTCCTCCCTGTGTCCTCTATGCCCCTTTGTGTCCCCCCTGTGTCATTGCTGTGGGTTGGAGGCTTGTATTGGCAGGCGTTGACAAGTCAGGAACACCCTGTATTTGGACTATTAGGTGCAATGACTTTTCCCCACCACTTTTGGGAGAGAAAAAAAGTAAGTCTTATAGTCCAAAAAATACAGTAATAGGTGTGTACCTTATATAATTTACCTGATTTATAATTTACCTATGGGTTAGATGAGAACCAAATGTTGAGCTCAACCAAGGCTCCCATACCTTTTGGTGGGCTTCTAGCCACTCCTGAAGTAGATCCGTCATATATTAATTCATGAGAAGAACATTATTTATCCTAGTAACCACTGCTTTCCATCCGACATCTTTTTGCTTGTATGACTTGGCAATACAAATTCTGGTTGCTGATTATATATATATATAAATAAAGGAAAAGAGCATGCTCCCCTTTAGAGGTCCTCCTTGTTTGCTAATTTTTAATCGTTTTGGAGACACTTGCTAAATTAAATGTTTGAATCCACTGCAGCATCCAATTAGCAATCTTACTTTGTTTTGTTTTGCCCATAAAAAACTTGCGCAGATGAATTTTTCATTTCTTGCTATGATTATCTACACTCTCTAGCTATTTTGACTTATTTATGTTATTTGATTGCATAGTGCTGACATTTTTCCTGCTGCTATATCCAGTGCAAGACTTACCATAAGGCACTGTAGGCACAAGCTTACAGGCGCCTGATGATGGAAAGGCGGCTCACTCCCCTTCCTGAGCGCCTCCCTCCCTCCTACCCTGATGAGAGTGTAAATAAGAGGTTACTCACCTGACTCTCTGCATGTCTCTGAAGAGATCTACCTTCAGTCTGGGGCACCACTAGCTACCTAATATTTGAGGGCACCTCTAGTTACTTAATACTGAGGATAGCTCTGGCTGCCTCATGCTAAGAGACAGCTGTAGCTACCTATGAGGGGTAAGGGAGAAGTGACAGCTGGGTCAGTCAGCACACTTGCGGTGTTTGTAGGTGTCAGCTATAGGCTCCTGTGATGTAAATCCTGCCCTGGCTATATCACATCACTTGCTGCCCCCTAAGGAGTTCACACTCTAGTTTCCCCAGCACACTTTGTGGGTGGAGCTCTCTGAGATGCCAATGGGCAATTATATTGTTAGAGAAAAATCATGCAGAAAAAAAAATGAAAAACTCTGCAGATTGCGTCTTTGGTGGGACACAAACTAAAATCTACTTGGTATGATTGCTGAGCACTTAACCACTAATTAAGCACTACCTTGGAAGTGCCCCCAATCAACAGTGGCATCACTTAGGGGGGTGCGGTAGGTGTGGACCACACCAGGTGTCACCAGCACAGGACTCCAGGTTAAGGGACAGTGAAGTAGGGCTATGTAAATGTAGACCAGACTATTGTCCAACTCCTCTCTCCACTATAGTAAATGGGTTCAGTATAACCCCTTTCCAACCCCATTCTCATTAAATGTAACAAGTAACAATACTACAAAAAAAGTATTATTGGTTTTGTTTAGCCTGGTGAGGTTGGAGCCGGTTCAAGAGAGGGTTGATACCATGAGTTTCCACATTGGGTGACACCAACCCTAGTGATGCCTCTGCCAATCAACATACACGCTAGACACATGCTAAAGAAAACTTGGCTAAGGTTTAAATGCTGCAAGGTCTAAGCCAAAAATCTAATGGGTTTATAGCTGTCCAATAACATTTTTAAGCAATCCGGATCACTAAACAATAATTAATGACCTATGAGCACATTGTTTTCTCATCAGGTGCTCCTGATGACAAAACAGGTGGTTTCGGAATGTGGAGCTCACCGCCGGGTGCCAAAACCAGGCGCCCCATAGCAGCAATGGTATGCTCCATGGGGAGCGTATGGATAAATCGGGGTTCCGGCGTGTGCCGGATTCCGAATTACATCTCCCTCCAGGTTGTGACAACTCGGAGGGGGAATAGTATTTAAGGCCGCTGGGGAGTTTTGCAACAGCAAGTCGTGATGAGTCATTGCTGATGAAACATGTTGGATAGAGTCTAGATACGTAACTGAGAGCCTTGAAACCCACGAGGACAGAGCAGTGTTCAGCGTGCTGGAGGTGTGGGACGTGAGCGCGCCAACCCAAAATGAAAATGGAGCTTAAGAGCCAGCCAGTGCCCTATACATGGACATGGGGCCCATCCTACTCTATGCAAGCTTTTACCTGCAAAAGTTAGAGTGCACATCTTTTTTACACTTAGTACAAATGAAACATTTTTACACTATAAGTGTACAAGACTTTAGATGATGACCATCAGATCCAGACAAACAGGTATAGGTCAATCAATTTGCCATCGTACATGTAGACAAGGACCAAAAGACTATAGTGGTGCAAGTGTCAGAAACACCAAAATCATGGACTATGAGAAGCTGGAGAAATACCAGGTCCTTCAAGAGTAAAACTAGGAAGCCAAAGTAGTCTCGGCAGTTAGGAGGGCTCGGGATGGTGATTCTTGTCCAGGGAAAGTGGCTCCAGCATCCCAGGAGGGACATCATCACAGCTCTCTGTCCAGAAGTGTGCAGTGCGACAACAGCTAAAATACTGCACAGAGCCCAAAAACTGTCAATACTCTCGTAAAAGGACCAAGGTTAAGGAAGCCCTATGCTACATTCAACTGGTCCATTTCCATGCAGCATAAATTAGCATACAATCTACATCGACTCAAATGTATTAGCATCTTTTGGAAAGCTCTACTCAACACTTGTTTAACTGGGCTCAAAATAGTAATTCCTGTTTTATTGAAAAATAAATAATCACAGGACAGTTATCACTGATACAAAAGTCATTTTTTAAATTAATATTAATACAAAAATACCTTTCTGTCTCAGTCTGGGGCCAGCAATGATTTTCCAGATATATTAGATAAATCAAACTGAGCTTTTAATGGAAACAGTCCTCTAGAAAAGGGCTTCCCAACCCATCTCAAGTACAGCCAACAGTCCAAATTCTCATTTTTGTCCCTCACCTCAAACACACCCAGTAATGGTCTGCTCTCAGAATACTCTCAGTCTACTAAATCTACTAAATCTTGGTAATCTGGTAAAAATGTTTCTTATTCTCTTTTTTGGATTGATAAATGTTAAAGAAACTCTGTAACAAATCTTTCAGCCTTATTTCTTCTATCCTATAAGTTCCTATACCTGTTCTGATGTGGTCTGTCTTACTGCAGCTTTTTCTAGTTGCACAGTAGCTGTGTTATCTCTGTTATATGATCTAATCTTCTTTCCTCTGTCGGCTCTGTCGGGCTCAGACACTCAGGCTGGAATGTGCTGGACTGCTTGTGATAGGATAGAAGCTATACACACCCTCTACATGCCCCCACAAGCTCTGTATGACTCACACACTGAGCTACTCTCAGCCTATCACATGCTGTTAGCAGCCATGTCTTTTGTTTGTAAACACTGCCTAAAACTGGCAATTACAAGCCAGGATTGCAGCAGGGAGTGGCAGAAACAGCACAGAGGGGCCCAGGAGAACATAATGAATAGAATGGTATGTTTTCTATTGTAAGAATTTTAGAGTACAGATTCTCTTCAAGTAGAGATGGTCGAGGAGATGTTAATAATGCCGACTTGGGTGCAAATGTAATGTGAACCGTGTGCAGTCTGTAATTGGTCCAATCAGAATCCTCATGGGGAGCATTAAATTTGCATGTGGATCAGAAATAACATCTTAATGGCTAGGGATGGTCAATGAGATGCAAATAATTTTGAGTTGATGCAGGATTATGCAATTATTGTATGCAAATTCATGCAGCTTGAAAATTAACCAATCAAATCCTGCTGAGGTAGAATGCAATTGGTCCATTTTCAAGCAGCATAAATTTGCATGCAAAATTTGCATAATCCTGCATCAACTCAAAATTATTTGCATATCTTTGACCATCCCTATCACTGGCTATTTCTGATGACAAGTTCTTGCTGTAGTTACTGCTTGTGACTACAATAGCACAAACTCCCTTTCACTAAGCTTTCACTTATATTCTGATATGACCCAGGTGTAGATTGTAACCTTTTGCTGTCTAATAACAGACAATCCGGGTATAATGGATCTTTTATCTTCTCCATGCCAGTAAAATCAGATACAACCAAATAGTGATGATTCCATGTAATAAGCTAGAAGTTGTGTTATAACAGCAATGTGTCTCCTTACCGGTATTCTCGTCGATCCGGAATTTTTCATATCCCTGAAGAATTGTGTACCTGACAGTGGCATGTCCAGAGATTGTGGGGTCATCAGCGTCCACGGCAGTGACCTTTATCACCAGTTTATCTAGAACAAGTGACATCAGAATTAACTGCAGCACTTTCAAAAACAGTTAAAAGACAATGCGGTGTACTAAATGTGTGCAAGCAAAATTATTGGCATTCAGATTAAATGCCTAATGAATGTTACACAAATAGTGCAACCTGTATTATACAAATACAGGTTGTATAAACATACATTACTAGAGGAAATGTAGTGAACGTAACGTAATGGATAACATTACTTTTTACAATACTGTTTTATAAAAAATGAATCACAGGTGGCACAATCTTTAGTCCTGTCAGGTGATCTGTGCGGAATGCTCATTTTCTGAGAATTGTAAAGTATAGCTGGTCTTTCAAAGTTTACCACACCCCCCACTCCCCAATCAGGTAGCATCGATAGCCCCCACTCCCTGCCGCTCCAGTCTTTAGTTATCCCTCAGTTTAGTTTCATGTTGTGTATAAAAAAAAATGCCCAGGACTCAACGCTGCAGATCAGTTCTGTGCTTTCCTCTGTGAGCACCGAGAGGAGGGAAAGAGGACCGCGAGAGGCGAGGTATAGCCAATTACATGCTTTAAGAGGCTGGGAAGGGGCATAATGCTAAGGATCCACTCTAGGATTGCCGACAAGCTGGATGTCGGTAGATTCAGGGCAGGGGGCTGCGGGGGGTACAGAGACCGGCTCAGAGGGGACACAGAGACATTACCTTTAGAGGATATTTTCATGCCTCCTTGTCCCATTTGTGCCCACTAATCCACCTCGGGTACACTTTAAGGCAGAGCTCCCAACTGTCCCTCTTTTGGAGGAACAGTCCCTCTTTGAGAAGCAAAACCATCTGTCCCTCTTTCTTCCTTATCTGTCCCTCTTTCAAGGCTGATATACAAATCTGTGTTAATACATGTATATTTCCACTGAAACATGTGTTTAACAAACTCTAAACGAACTCTAAACCCATCAGTTAAGGTGGCCACACACCATACAATTTTTTCAATATCTGTTCAATTCAAGAATTGCAATCAATTTTTCTGACTGATAGTAAGATTTCAAAAATATAACTATTGTACCACACACCTATGTTCAATTTTTCCCCAATTATGATAAAAATGATTGGAAACTCTGAGAAAATTGCTAAGGTGTGTATATTATTAAATTGACAATCTAACACACACCATACAATATTTAGAAAAATTTAAGAAAAATTTCCAGCATTCTGGATCAATAGAAATAAAAAAAAAGCGGGATAGGATTTTTTCAGTCGAATGAAAAAAAAAAGCTTTCGATTGTTTTCGGGAGATCCGATCATATTTAATGAATCGCTGTAAAATCGGATAATTTTATTGTATCGTGTGTGGCCACCTTTACATTGATATATTTGTTGTTTTCAAATGTTAAAATGAAGAAAAAATAATGATGATAGAAAGCACCAGTGTGGCTTGAATAATAAAACTACATATTTTAATTCTGAATTCTTTGTGATATGCAAGGTGAGGGGTGTGGTTGGGGCGTGGTTAGAGGTGTGGCAGCGGCATGTATTAAAGTGTCCCTCTTTTTTATCTCAAAAAGATGGGAGGTATGTTTAAGGTGTTTCACATACCGAGAGGAGACATCTCTGGAATCGAGGCATTGTACGTCTCCTGGGTGAATAGAGGGGAATTGTCATTAATATCGATCAGTCTTATGATAAATATCCCAGGCTCCTCCAGTGTTTTCCGCGTATTCTTGTCTATCAGCAAAGCCGTAAGAGTGTATGTCGCCTTCTTCTCACGATCCAGTCTCTGGTACCCCTGTATATCTCCTGTGTCCTCGTTCACCTTAAAGATGCTGTTTGAGAACTCTCCTTCAAGGGCATATACGCCATTTCGCTTATCGGATCTCAGCTGTAAAATATTGCAGACAATTTTTATTACTTTATGATGCATTGAAAGTACAGGCTGCTCTCATTTGCGGTTAATGTATACAATTTTGTAACACAATATGTCAGATCTGCTTCTTTGCTGGTTTACCTTGTTGTTTAGTTTAAAAAAATTGTGCATCTGTACTAAAGATGCTGCAGTGTGGAGAGTAGAGATACCCAGGACTGGGACAAGATCCTTCAGCACAAGAGGCAGAGATTCAGAAGTGCCCCTCCCCCTCACCAACTGTGCCCACCCCAATTTAGGTAGCAGATGTGCCCCTAGTATTTAGTATGTTGTGACCCCAGTATAGGTAGCAGATGTGCCTCCAGTATTTAGTATGTTGTGACCCCAATATAGGTAGCAGATGTGCCCCCAGTATTTAGTATGTTGTGACCCCAATATAGGTAGAAGATGTGCCCCCAGTATTTAGCATGTTGTGAACCCCAATATAGGTAGCAGATGTGCCCCCAGTATTTAGCATGTTGTGAACCCCAATATAGGTAGCAGATGTGCCCCCAGTATTTAGTATGTTGTGACCCCAGTATAGGTAGCAGATGTGCCTCCAGTATTTAGTATGTTCCAAACTTCAGTATAGGAAGCAGCTGTGCCCCCAATATTTAGCACATTACGACCTTCAGTATATGTAGCAGATGTGCCCCCAGTACTAAATATGTTATGGCCCCAGTATAGGTAGTCATATGTTCTCCCAGTGTTAAGCAGCACCCCCGCCAGTATAGATAGCCATATGTGCCCATAGTATTAAGTATGCCCCCCCCCCCCCCCCCACATAGATAGATAGATTTGCCTCCAATATTATGTAGCCTCTTCACCCAGTATAGGTAGCCAGATGTACCCCCAGTATTAAGTAGGAAGCCCTCTCCACCATATAGATAACCAGATGTGCCCTCAGTATTAGGTAGCCCCGCTCTCCAACTATACATAGATATGTCAGTATTATAGTTGCAAGGCAATATACTCTGTACAGCGCTGCATTATATAAATACTAAATAATAATAATATTTTATTATTAATACTATTGAGTAGCAGTAGGGTATTGTACCTTGTTAGCCATCAGTAAAAGCAAGAAGTTTTAAATCAGGATGATACCATTTATTGGCTAACTACAAATGAATAAGAATAAACAAGCTTTCGGCCTTGCAGCCTTCGTCAGGTTTACATCCTGTTAGTTTGCAAGCTGGTGGTACAGACAGCTTATATACATGCAACATCAAAAGGGAAAACAGATATTTTTTTCAAGCATAAATACGTCATTAAGATGCCTTAATACAAACAGACCATCTAAATGGGGTAAGATAAGGATCATTGTTTACTCCATTGCTCACAGACCTGGTATTTAGGATTGACCCAGAGGTATCGTAAATTCTTAGTTCACAAGTTCAGCTAGAGTGGCTGAGACAGTTCATATATCATCAATCTTACATCAATCTGTACTTGTACAGAGTACAAGGTAAATTTTCCTGTGGGTCCACCAATCTGGTATATCTGATCATGTATGCTAAATGCCCCAATGTTATGTACGTGGGAGAAACTGGACAAACACTGCGCAAACGTATGAATGGACACAGGCACACTATTAATGATACCAAATCTGGACTCCCAGTTGCTACACACTTTCGGTCCAACGGACACAGCATGGATGATCTTCGTGTCACTACCCTGAAGGGCGGCTTCAAATCGTCAAATGACCGATTAATAGCAGAAACAAAATGTATACATTGGTTTAAAGCTGTGCAGAAGGGTTTGAATAAGGACAACAACTTTCTATATTGGTATGAGATTGATGATATATGAACTGTCTCAGCCACTCTAGCTGAACTTGTGAACTAAGAATTTACGATACCTCTGGGTCAATCCTAAATACCAGGTCTGTGAGCAATGGAGTAAACAATGATCCTTATCATACCCCATTTAGATGGTCTGTTTGTATTAAGGCATCTTAATGACGTATTTATGCTTGAAAAAAAAATCTGTTTTCCCTTTTGATGTTGCATGTATATAAGCTGTCTGTACCACCAGCTTGCAAACTAACAGGATGTAAACCTGACGAAGGCTGCAAGGCCGAAAGCTTGTTTATTCTTATTCATTTGTAGTTAGCCAATAAATGGTATCATCCTGATCTAATACTATTGATGAAACCCCCATTTTAGAACATTTGAAGCACAGTTAATAATATGTACACTAACGCATTAACTATTTAATTTTTGATATTTTTTAACCAGACAGGTTGGGATGTAACATAATATTGATTGACTCTTTTAAAAAGAATAATATCTGGGGAAAATAGGCCATTTCTGGAGCCACAGATTTTTATTTTACTTAAATACCTTGCTTTTGTTCCTTTACCCTGAAGAAGGAAACATCCAATAGATTTTTCTATTGACAGAGATGGATTAAAGTGATATGAAAGCCAGCATTTCTTCTTTGCTCCAAAAGATTATTTACAGCATATTATATACTACCACATTTTTTTTTACTAGAACAGCATTCAACTAGTTAAACACAGGACTTACAAGCTCCCTATAGGGAAAGCTGAACGCATCCGAACTGGAGATAACATTATCTTGTGTTTACTTAATTGTATCAAGTGAGGAATGTAAACATTCTCTGGCAATTCAGACACTCCAGAACACAGTGAGATACTCAGAAAGCATTTCTGGATACATTACAATATGGATACACCAGTTATGAATAAAATACAATGTCAACTCTCAGAACAAAAAAATTGTACTTTGGGAACTTGTAATTTCTAAATGAATAATAATACGTATGCACAAAAGCAAATATGATAACTGTATGAGATATAAAAAGTAGGAAAACATGTTTTTATTGAATATTATGTCAGAGTTTTATACCGCTTCAAGCTGTAATGGGGCCCTAGGCAAGGTAGTAGACTTGTGGCCCTCTTGTGGTCTTTTTGGTAAGCTGAAGTGGAGAGAGGTCAGAGGTAGTGGCTGGTTGGCCCTTTGACACCCACTAGGCCCCAGCCACCTGCCTAGGTTGCCTGGTGGGTGATCCTGCTCTGCCTATTGAGTCTTGTGGAATTACAATAGTCCTGTTGAATACCCACTATAAACTTAAGCTGCAAGTTTGTGTTGTTTATTTGATACAGAATGAATTAATCTGTACACCGCTCATTTGTCACGCAGATGTAATAAATATATGCACAGCTTCAGCCTTCTTACTTTTATGAGGACTGCGTGAATATTATGACTACGTGATTACACTGATTCATGAGGGGGAAGTGACTGGGAACAGATGTTGGTGTATATACGGTTACACGCTCTGTCCTACTGGGACTTGTTATAATATTTTAGACTCAAGTCTAAGTTATTCATCTGCTATGTCAATACTTAGCTTTGTAAACGTCTCATTAGTCATGCATCAGCAATAAGTATAGATACAGTTTCAGCTGTAGTTTTCCTGTACAGAGAGCGGGAATATTACAAATGCATAAATACATCGATTGATTAGGAAAGTGGTTATGAATTAGGAAAGTTTGGAGATACAGTCATTGGCACTGAAGAGATATGTACGTAAAGAAAAAAAAAACAAAAAACAAAAACACAGGAACACTGGGAGCCCTTGTGGTGTATTATCTCAGGGTAAATGGTCTAAGAAGTAAGAGTAATGCTACTCACAAAGGTAGGTTGCTTTAAGAGGCAACCACTTGATCATGCATGTGGGGAAGTCCCGTCCCCACTCGGTCTTTTCCTAGGGATGGTCGCTACTCCTTGAAAAATTCCTCACTTCCAGCCGGTCGTGAGGGCCCCACGTGGTGGGGTGGTAGACTTGATTATATTGGCAGTAGGAGGTGCCCTTTGTATTGTAGGTAGTTCAGCAATAGAGTATATATATATATATATATATATATATATATATATATATATATATATATATATATATATATATATATATATATATATATGAATTAATAACGGTGTTCGCCTACCTTGTTGAGGAAGACTGCCACTTTTTGTAAAAGGTATATATATCTGGGCGCCCAGATTCTCCGACAGTCTGAATAAGCACCCATTTGACTTGAGGAAGCGGTTTGAGCGAAACGCGTTGTCTGGTCTGCAGTGCTTGGTACTATTTTAATAAATATACCTTTTACAAAAAGTGGGAGTCTTCCTTAACAAGGTAGGCGAACACCGTTATTAATTCATATATATATATCTATATCTATATATATATATCTATATATATATATGTAACGATCGGTGGGCGCAGAGAGTATCTGATTACCGGTGATCTGCAGTATCACCGAAAATACAGATATATACCAGATTATAAGTGAACTGCAGTCTCACCGATAATCCGATATACAAACTAACCTCTGATCACCCGAGTAGAGTGTAGTGTTTGGTGTAACTGTAACACTAAGAGGACAAGGCCTCAATGCAGTAAGGAGTACTGCACAGATTCCTTCCGCAGACCTGAGCTCTCCAAGACGGGAGGAGTCAGACTGACAGTAGGAAGGGATATCTGAAAGTGACCCTCAGGAGGAAGGATCGCTAACAGAGCGAGGAACCGCCTCTAACGGTAAGGTCGGTTCTCGAGGTCGGACAAGCCAGGTCGTACACACACGGACAGATAAAGTACAGGATCAGGAGGCAAAGGCAGAGTCAAAGTACAGGCAGGGTTCAGCAACGGGGTATCAGAAATATCGGGGTACAAAATCAGGAGGCAGAAGCAGAGTCAAGGAACGAGCCGGGGTTCGGCAACAGAGTATCAGAAATATCGAGGTACAAGATCAGAGTTCAGGAGGATAGTCAAGGCAGGCAGGAAGTCATAACAGATAATCACAATCAAACTAGTACTTTAGCTATCAACAGAATCTATCTTAGTGTAGGATTACAGCTCCAGCTGGTCCCGGCACACTAACGGATCTGACTACGGATCTGGGTGCTCCCACATATGTGATCGCACGCCAGACAAAGAGCAAGTGAACAACCAGCAGTATATATACTCTAGGACCTTTCCAGGACCTCCCTAATTGCTGGTCCAATGAGAGCAGTGGAATTTGTCAGCTGACCCAGCTGGTCAGCCGACACCCTTCTAACTGCTATTTAAACTCTGCCTCTGTGCTCGCGCGCGTGTAAGTCTGAATCTCGGTGGACTATCAGTCCCAGCCACACCAGTACTGTTTTGCAATGTATCTAATGCGGGGGTCGCCTCTGATGTGGATTCCGCCGTTACCAATGCGGATTCCGCCGCACTGCCCATGCGGCACGCGGCGTTTTTTCCGCGTTGTGACGCCATGCTGGACGCGGAAACAGCCGCCTCACCTCGAGAGACGGCGGCTTTTCCGCGTTTCCTTACAGTACCCCCCCCCCCCGAGGAGTGGACTCCGGACAACTCCCACCAGGTTTCTCGGGGTGTAAGGCATGAAACTCCCTTTTTAATTCGTCTGCATGCATGCGCGTCCCCGGTACCCATTGCCTCTCCTCAATGCCGTACCCTTTCCAGTGCACGAGGTATTGTACCGAGTTTTGTACAGAGCGTCAATCTAGAATCTTCTCCACCTCATATTCGTGTTGGGCATCTACCAAGACAGGAGGAGGAGGAGTGGGACCCACCTGGACTGCTGGCTTAAGAAGGGACACGTGGAAAGACCTCACCCCCCGCATGCTAGAGGGAAGATCAACGGTGTAAGTAACATCATTGACTTTCCTGACAACCGGGAATGGACCCACAAACCTGGGACCAAGCTTATTCGAAGGTTGTCTTAGGGTCAAGTGACGTGTGGACACCCAGACCAAGTCTCCTGGTCGGAACTTCCACTCCAGCGACCGTCTTTTGTCAGCTTGACCCTTCTGACTCAAAAAGGCCTTCTCCAGGTTACTTCTAACCGTCCCCCAAAGGTCCTTCAATGACTTTTGCCAGGCCTCCAGGGCTGGGAAAGGAGTGGAGGCTATAGGTAATGGGGAAAATTTGGGTGATCTCCCCGTCACCACCTGAAAGGGAGAGAATCCGGAGGACAAGTTTTTTAAATTATTCTGGGCAAATTCTGCGAAGGGCAGAAATCTGACCCAATCGTCCTGTGCCTCTGCCACATAACACCTTAAAAATTGCTCTAAAGACTGATTTATTCTCTCAGTCTGGCCGTTGGTCTGTGGGTGATAGCCCGATGAAAAAGACAGCTTTATGCCCATGAGGTGGCAAAAAGCTTTCCAAAACCGTGAGACGAATTGGACTCCCCTGTCTGAAACTATGTCTTCGGGAATGCCATGTAAACGGAAGACATGAGTGATAAACAACTCGGCCAATTCCTGAGCCGAGGGGAGTCCTTTCAAAGGCACAAAGTGGGCCATCTTACTAAAGCGGTCGACTATCACCCAAATGACCGCCATACCTTCAGACCTGGGAAGCTCGCCTACAAAATCCATGGACAGGTGGGTCCACGGCTCATTCGGGGTGGGCAAAGGCTGCAACGTACCGACAGGTGCCAGCCGGGAGGGTTTACTCTTGGCACATATCAAACACTCTTTTACGTATTCCTTACAATCCGCTGCCAAGGAAGGCCACCAGGCGCATCTGGCTATCAGATCCTGTGTTCTGGATGCCCCAGGATGCCCTGCGTTCTTATGTGCATGAAACATCTCAAGAACCTGCAGGCGAAAAGGCAGAGGAACGAACAGGACCCCTGCGGGCTTCCCTTCCGGAATGTCTTGCTGAAAGGGAGCCAATGTCTCCCTCCAATCCTCCCAAGTTTCAGTGGCTGCCAGTATTAATTTCTGGGGAATAATGGTCTCTGGAATGGAGGGCTGTGCTGTCTCTGACTCAAAACATCTGGATAGAGCATCCGCCTTAACATTCTTGCTCCCTGGGGTGTACGTAATAATGAAACTAAACCTGGAGAAGAGCAACGACCATCGAGCCTGGCGAGGGCTCAACCTCTTAGCCCCCTCGATGTACTCTAGGTTTTTGTGATCGGTGTAAACCGTGATGGTATGCTCAGCTCCCTCTAACCAGTGTCGCCATTCCTCGAAAGCCAATTTGATGGCCAAGAGCTCCCTGTTGCCAATATCGTAATTCCTCTCTGCAGGGGAGAACCTGCGAGAGAAATACGCACACGGGTGCATTTTACCCTGCAAGCCTGACCGCTGTGACAGCACAGCCCCCACCCCAACCTCCGAGGCATCCACCTCCACAATGAACGGGAAAGAGGCATCCACATGTCTGAGGATGGGTGCTGAACAGAATAGGCCCTTCAGGGTGGCAAAAGCATGTAAAGCCTCAGGAGACCAGTGAGTGGTATCTGCCCCCTTCTTAGTGAGGCAGGTAAGGGGAGCAATGACAGTGGAGTACCCCTTTATAAACCGTCTATAGTAGTTGGCGAAGCCAAGAAAGCGCTGAAGGGATTTCAACCCAACCGGCTGTGGCCACTCCAGAACAGTGGAGACCTTGGCAGGATCCATAGACAGGCCTGTGGTGGAAATTATGTACCCCAAGAACGCAACAGATGTTACTTCGAAGATGCACTTCTCAAGCTTTGCGTATAACGAGTTCTGCCTTAACTGATTTAACACAAACCTCACATGGTTTCTATGTTCAGTGAGGTTGTTGGAGAAGATAAGAATATCATCAAGATAAACTAGTACAAATTTCCCCAACACCTCCCGGAATAC
Organism: Hyperolius riggenbachi; assembly: GCF_040937935.1. Lineage (NCBI taxonomy): Eukaryota > Metazoa > Chordata > Amphibia > Anura > Hyperoliidae > Hyperolius > Hyperolius riggenbachi. The sequence goes on along the minus strand of NC_090656.1, from coordinate 74,797,292 downwards.
CTCGTTAATGAGTTCCTGAAAAACGGCCGGAGCATTACATAACCCGAAGGGCATCACCAGGTACTCATAATGCCCGTCTGGTGTATTAAAGGCCGTCTTCCACTCATCGCCCCTTCTTATACGTATCAGATTGTACGCGCCCCGCAAATCTAGCTTAGAAAAAATCTTAGCGTCAGTAACCTGAGTGAACAAATCATCTATCAGTGGCAACGGATAGCGATTCTTTATAGTAATCTTGTTGAGACCGCGATAATCGATGCAGGGTCGCAGGCCTCCGTCTTTCTTTTTGACAAAAAAGAACCCTGCTCCAGCAGGTGACCGGGACGGGCGAATGAAACCCTTGGCCAAATTTTCACGGATGTACTCCTGCATGGCCAATTTTTCGGGCCCTGATAGATTGTACAAGTGACCCCGGGGGGGAACACAACCTGAACGGAGATCAATGGGACAATCGAAAGGACGATGTGGGGGCAATTTATCAGCTGCCTTGGGACAGAACACATCGGAAAATTCAGAATACTGATCTGGTACCCCTTCCACCTGAAATCTGGTTTGCCCCAAGGTCAACTTCCCCAAACACCGCTGAAAACAACGAGGTGACCAAGTGGTTAACTGACCCGTGGCCCAGTCTATTTGAGGTGAATGAAGTTGCAACCACGGCATGCCTAGGATAATAGTTGAGGTAGACATGTGCAGTACAAAAAACGATAATTGTTCCCCATGCAGTACCCCTATGGTGACCTTCACCTCCGGGGTCTGCGACAGAGCACGATTCCGTTGTAGAGGGGAATCGTCTACTGCCGTGACCTGAATGGGGGGTGTCACAGGAGTGAGCGGAATACCCAACTCCTGAGCAAACTTAAAGTTCATAAAATTGGCCGCTGAGCCTGAGTCAATGAAAGCCTCAGTGGCCACAGATTTCTTCTCCCATGTAACTGTACAAGGGAGAAGCAATTTCTTTTCTTTAAGGGGTGCAAGTGGCGTGCCTAGGGTGTCACCCCCCACTACTCCTAGGCAAATTCGTTTCCCGACTTGTTCGGGCAGTTGATCCATCATTCTCCGCCTTCGCTCCACCTGGGTCAATTTCGAACCACCAATCTGCATTGGTTCGGGTGGAGGCAAGGCCGGAGGAGATGAGACAGATGGAGATGGCGTTACTAAGGGTGCAGCGGAGGGTGCCATATATGATGTTACCCTGGCACGGTGACTGCCCCGAATCTGCCTCTGATGGCGTAATCGACGGTCGACTCGAATGGCCGATGTGATGGCCTCATCGACTGTCCTGGGCTCGGGCAAGGTTAGCATTAAATCGGAGACCTCCTCCGACAACCCAGACAAGAAGTAATCCATGAGGGCAAAATTATCAAATCTGGCCGTGACTGACCATCTGCGAAATTCTGCCGCGTAATCCTCGACTGAACCCCTGTCTTGCCGCAAAAGTTTGAGCTTCCGCTCAGAGGTTGCCGCAAGGTCAGGGTCGTCGTAAATTACGGCCATGGCCTTAAAGAATTCCTCTACCGAGGTCAGAGCAGTATCGGTAGGAGGCAGGTTGTATGCCCATGACTGGGAGTCACCAGTCAGCAAAGTTTTAATAAAGGTGACCCGTTGGGTCTCAGTCCCCGAGGATCGGGGTCTCAACTCGAAGTACGATAACACTCTACTCTGAAAATTCCGGAAGTCAGACTTGTGGCCGGAAAATTTATCTGGTACGGGCATACGTATGTCAGCACTAGGAGGGGATCGCACTGAATCAACTGACGTCTGGAGGGTTCGCACAGAGCCTGATAGGACATCAATCATAGTCTTGTGGCTACCCAGCACTTGGTTGATGTTTTCCACCGAAGTGGCAAGTGCGCCCAGACGGTCAGTGTGTGCGTCCATTTGCATTTTTTGGGTCTGGCGTTCTGTAACGATCGGTGGGCGCAGAGAGTATCTGATTACCGGTGATCTGCAGTATCACCGAAAATACAGATATATACCAGATTATAAGTGAACTGCAGTCTCACCGATAATCCGATATACAAACTAACCTCTGATCACCCGAGTAGAGTGTAGTGTTTGGTGTAACTGTAACACTAAGAGGACAAGGCCTCAATGCAGTAAGGAGTACTGCACAGATTCCTTCCGCAGACCTGAGCTCTCCAAGACGGGAGGAGTCAGACTGACAGTAGGAAGGGATATCTGAAAGTGACCCTCAGGAGGAAGGATCGCTAACAGAGCGAGGAACTGCCTCTAACGGTAAGGTCGGTTCTCGAGGTCGGACAAGCCAGGTCGTACACACACGGACAGATAAAGTACAGGATCAGGAGGCAAAGGCAGAGTCAAAGTACAGGCAGGGTTCAGCAACGGGGTATCAGAAATATCGGGGTACAAAATCAGGAGGCAGAAGCAGAGTCAAGGAACGAGCCGGGGTTCGGCAACAGAGTATCAGAAATATCGAGGTACAAGATCAGAGTTCAGGAGGATAGTCAAGGCAGGCAGGAAGTCATAACAGATAATCACAATCAAACTAGTACTTTAGCTATCAACAGAATCTATCTTAGTGTAGGATTACAGCTCCAGCTGGTCCCGGCACACTAACGGATCTGACTACGGATCTGGGTGCTCCCACATATGTGATCGCACGCCAGACAAAGAGCAAGTGAACAACCAGCAGTATATATACTCTAGGACCTTTCCAGGACCTCCCTAATTGCTGGTCCAATGAGAGCAGTGGAATTTGTCAGCTGACCCAGCTGGTCAGCCGACACCCTTCTAACTGCTATTTAAACTCTGCCTCTGTGCTCGCGCGCGTGTAAGTCTGAATCTTGGTGGACTATCAGTCCCAGCCACACCAGTACTGTTTTGCAATGTATCTAATGCGGGGGTCGCCTCTGATGTGGATTCCGCCGTTACCAATGCGGATTCCGCCGCACTGCCCATGCGGCACGCGGCGTTTTTTCCGCGTTGTGACGCCATGCTGGACGCGGAAACAGCCGCCTCACCTCGAGAGACGGCGGCTTTTCCGCGTTTCCTTACAATATATATATATATATATATATATATATATATATATATACTCTATTGCTGAACTACCTAAAATACAAAGGGCGCCTCCTACTGCCAATATAATCAACTGAAGAGATATGTGTCCTTTTATTACTTTATTCTTTTCATATGTGATAAAAATAAACATAACCTTTATGCAGTGATCATAAGCCACACTTTGTGAAACTGTGTTGTAGCTGCGCTCAGTCTTACCATTGTATATATTTTTTTACACTGTCTTAAAGAGTAACTGTCAGGATGCAAAAGCTAATTTAAACCTCTATTCTCCTGTGTTAAACAGTTTAGAAGGAAGCCAAAAAGGCAATACTGAAGTTAAAAATCTCTCTTACTTTGATGTGTGCTGAACAGCAAGGCTGTTATTCCCAAGCTCCTAAGGAGGCCGGCAGGACGCATAACAGATACTGCAAAGCATTCTGGGGCTGCTTCTTCTCCCCAGTGCGCTACCTTGGGTCCTCCCCTTCATTTCCCTAACACGCCCTAAGGCTGCTTTCACAGTGAGAAGTTACAGGCTCATGTTACAGCAGCTTGTAACAGCAGCCTAACTCACAGCACTGAAAAATCACAGGGCACATGTTCCGTTACAGTATACTGCATGAGTCCGCTATTGTTCCTAGCCACATGGCTAATTAATATTCACTGCACATTAGTGTTGTCCAGATCATGAACCATTAGGATCTTTTTTATGAGTCGAATCATCAGGAAGCAGAAAGGATATGACATCACAATTGGCTTCACAGGAGACAGACAAACATGGAACCTGCCATGAGCTGTCAGGAGCATCATTCTCTGCAAATACTATATAAAAATTCTGTGAAATCCAAACGTGGACAGAGAAATGCATATGTAATGTAAGTAGAGCCAATATTTAGCTACTGATATATGTATTTTTTTTCTCTGAGACCCTATACCTAACAGCTCCTCTGAAGAACTTATGAGGCCAAATGCTAAAAAAAGTTTAATACCTGCATCCTATTTTAAGGCACGGAGGACGCCGTCGGCGGCCTCCGTGCCATTCCGCCGGGTCACCGCCGCTCAATAGCCCCCTGGGCCGGCTCCATGGCCTGGGTCGGGCTCTCCTGCCTGCAGTAAGATGGCCGCATGAGCTTGCCGCGGCTGCGCAGTCAGCATAGCCGCGAGTGCGGCTGCGCAGCTCTAGGGCCAACCCCCTGATCCACGCTACAGGAAACAGCCTGTTGCGTGGATCGGGGGGTTGGCCCTAGAGCTGTGCAGCCGTACTCGCAGCTATGCGGACTGCGCAGCCGCGGCCAGCTCATGCAGCCATCTTACTGCAGGCAGGAGAGCCCGACCCGGGTCGTGAGGTCGTGAGCCAGCCCGGGGGGCTATTGAGAGGCGGGGACCCCGGCGGAACAGCACGGAGGGCGCCAACGGCGTCCTCCGTGCCTTAAAATAGGATGCAGGTATTTAACTTTTTTTAGTATTTGGCCTCGTAAGTCCTTTAGCCACTTTACCCCCGCACGTACGTATTTCTCCGCCCCTTTTTCCATCCTTTAACAACCAGGGACGGAGAAACACGTACTTTCCGCGTTCCCGACGCTGCCCGCGCTCCCGCTCGTAAACACGCCGCCCGCCGCTAGTAAACACGCCGCCGCCCGCTCGCCCAGAGATCAATGAACGGGAAAATCCATTCCCGTTCGTTGATCTAAGCCCCGCAATGATCAGCTGCTCTCCTATGGGCAGCGCGATCATTGTGAGAAAAAACTCACGTGTCCAGCCTCCTTATACTTCCTCCAAGCTTCCGGAAGGAAGCTTGGAGGTCGCATTAAAACAAAAAGTTACTGTGGCCATCTTGTGGCCAAATAGTAAACTACACCCTACACATTTTTCACATACAAATAAATGACTTTTACACATAAAATTAACTCATTACCTCCCACACTCCCCATTTTTTTTTTTTTTTGTAATTAAAAAAAAATTAAAAAATGTACAATTTAAAAAAATACATAAATAGTTACCTTAGGGACTGAACTTTTTAAATATTTATGTCAAGAGGGTATAACACTGTTACTTTATAAACTATGGGCTTGTAATTAGGGATGGACGCAAAAATGAAAAAAATGCACCTTTATTTCCAAATAAAATATTGGCGCCAAACATTGTGATAGGGACATAATTTAAATGGTTTTATAACCAGGACAAAAGGGCAAATACGTTTCATGGGTTTTAATTACAGTAGCATGCATTATTTAAAAACTATAATGGCCGAAAACTGAAAAATAATTATTTTTTTCCCCACATTTTTCCTATTTTCCCATTAAAACACATTTAGAAAAAAATAATTCTTGGCATAATGTCCCACCTAAAGAAAGCCTAATTGGTGGCGGAAAAAACAAGATATAGTTCATTTCATTGCGATAAGTAATGATAAAGTTATAGACGAATGAATGGAAGGAGCGCTGAAAGGTGAAAATTGCTCTGGTGCTCAGGGGGTAAAACCCCTCAGTGGTGAAGTGGTTATGTAACCTTGGCTTGTTAGCTGAGCATAGCTTTCCTCACTCATTTATATTGCTTCTGCCCAGCTAATTTTGCTTCATTTTGTCTTCGATCACACAATGGGGTGTATTCACTATACAGCCATAAAATTGTTTTGCACAGGAATGGTACAGCAATCATATCGCTACTTCATAATAATGCATGTTGCAGAACTAAGGTGAAACATGTTACCTAAGTAAGGCATATGTTGCTAGGTTACTGTGCGCTATACAAGCAGCATAGTGTGCGGTAACCTGGTAACATACCCAGTACAATGTTGTAGAGTTTTTATTTTTTTTTCCTCATCCTCTGAGGAGTCAAAGTCTGTATTAAGGTCCAGCAATTTCTTAAAGTGGGTCTCTCTGGTCGCAATATATTTGGGGCAGCAGATAGTGAGCCTCATCCTCAAAGCTCCTCTGGTCACTGTGTTGGCACAGTCTATTGTACCTAACTACTGTATAACTATATCAAAGTTACTTTAACTATATGTACAGTAAGCGTACCTGGAAGAACTGAGTGCTGTTTTGAAGGCAAAAGTTGGTCACACCAAAAATTAATTTATGTGTTTTTTTTTTGCTTGTTTTTTTTTAATGTTTATTTACTTCATGAGTTGTTAATTGATAGACAATAGGTTTTCATTGTGAAAGAGCCTTTACTTAACAGTACTTTTATCTAAGCGCCTAAAAGTTTGTCACAGTACACTCTCATATTTCTCTCTCTTCTATCACGCTTCTCTCTCTTTCCTCTCCTTTCCCTCCCTCTTCTCTTTCTCACACTTCTCTCTCCTCTCCCCCTCTCGTCTCTCTCTTCCCCCTCCTCTCCCTCTCTCTTCTCTTCCTCTCTCTTCTCTCCGGCTCTCCTTCCTCTTCTCTCCTCCTCTCTTCTCTCTCTCACACTTCTCTCTCCTCTCCCCTTCTCTTCTCTCTCTTCCCCTCCTCTCCCTCTCTCTTCTCTCTCCTCCCTCTCCCTTCTCTATCTCACACTTCTTTCTTTTTCCTCTCCTCTCCCCCACTCTTCTCTTTCTTCCCTCTCCTCGCTTTCCTCTCCCTCTCTCTTCTCTCTCTCACACTTCTCTCTCTTCCCTCACTCTTCTCTCGCTCACACTTCTCTCTCTTCCCTCTCTTGTCTCTTTCTCTTCTTCCTCTCTCTTCTCTCTCTTCACTCTCCTCTCCAATCATTAAGCATTGCCAACACAAAACATTAGCTTGAGCATGGGAGGGGGTGATTGTGTGGGGTTATAGGCAGTGACAGTATACAAGGTTACAAGGTATCTAGTCCATAGGTGTGGGGAGGGTGTAGGAGGCAGTACAGTATAAGGATTATAAAGTCCGTAAGATATCATGTTCCTCTAAGTTGGTGGCAGGTAGTGACATATTGGGCCACTATTTGTATTGTTGTTTCCTCTTACCCCAGTAAGATGTAGAGTTTCCTCTCCTCATCTGTGGAGGTGAAATTTTGGATGTGGGCAGAGAGTCTCTGGAAGTGGGCAGTCCTTATAGATGCATACTTTTTGCAGTGTACCAGGAAGTGGGCCTCATCCTTCAGAGCCCCCTGGTCGCACTGTCTGCAGTCTCTTCTCCCAGGCTTTCATGTCTGTCTGTGCCACCCTGTCTCTATCTTAGGCTGCGGGCAAATAGATGGTACAGGCTCTGTCTGTATTTGGGGTGGTGTAGCCAGTCCAGACACAGGGCCATTGTGTACTCTGCAGCGACTGGTAGACAGTGAGTTTCTGGAAGTTCTCTATGTCGCTCCTCCATTTCCCTAGGTATCGCGGTTTGCAGCTCTCTATAATCCCTTTGTCTAGGCTTTTGTCAGGCTGTGTTTATGATCCTGGCTTGTTGCACTGCTGACACTTTGCTTCAGGGTACATGGTGTGGCCTTGGCTCTGTGGTTCAGCAAGGCTTTATGGTAGTAGGTGCCAGGGCTGGGGTTTTGTATAAATGCCCAGCGTGACAGCACGCTCTGCTGGATAGTCAGCCATAGTGGGGATCTAACTAGCTCTCCCTAGCAAAGGCCAGTTTGAAGTGCTGTGATGGACTTGGAGAAGATACTTGCAGAACTCTAGGTGGAAGACTTCTGTTGGGCTGGAGTTCCATTTTGATTGGACTCCAGCCCAACATAAGTCAACCACATCTCTCTTCTCTTTCTCCTCTCCCATTCTCTTGTCTCTCTCCTCACCCTCTCTCTTCTCTTACTCCTCTCCTCATTCTCTCTCTCTCTCTCTCTCTCTCTTCCATTCCTCCTCTCCCTTTCTCTTCTGTCTCTTCCATTTTTCTTTCTTTCTCTCTCCTCTCCACTGTCTCTCCCTTTCTGTCTCTCTTGCTCTCCCTCTCTCTAACACATCTCTCTCTCTCTCTCTCTCTCCCCTTTTTTCTTTCAGTCTCTCTCTCTCGTTCTCTCAGCACCAATGCCTTGATAAATATATGCAGGTATTGCAGATCCATGGAAATAAATCTCAATGTTGGTGCTATATATATTCAAACTCTCTTTGTAGTCCCTACAGTTTTCGCCAAATGTTTTGTTTATTACAAATGTAATACATAAATAAATAAGAGGAATATATTTAATAAAACACTATAAATTCCCAAAGCCCTCTATGCAGGAAAGACGTTGGATATTTTTATGGTTATACTGGGCACCTTTTGCATATTAATCACATCCTGCTGAAGGAGCATTGTTACTAAATGAGTACAACTTTGCAACACTCGGGTGATATATCAAAACATATGCAAAAGTCTGAAAAACGGTCACTGCCAATCAGAATCCTTGTTTTAGCAGCTAAGACTTGATTGGTTGCTCTGGATAAAGATATTCATTGCCTTCATAAATGGCAAATTTTCTATACTATCCAATCATAAAAATCGCATCGAAAGATCGCATTTGGTTAAAAAATTGTACCGTTAATGGGCACTTTCCAAATGTGATCTTTCAAAATGTATATAAATTCACAGTTTATGAAGGCAATGGATAAGGAACGATTCTTTGGTCGATTGCTGAATAGGATAAAATCGATCCAAAAGTTGGAATTCATGATCGAATTTGAAGAAAGAATCGTTCAGTAAGTGTGAAAAATCGATAATTGCCTTCCGATTAGATATGATCGTTTAAATCGAATCGAAAGATTGCATTTAGTTAAAAATTATACACATTATTTATATATATCCTATACAATAAACTTAATACACCCGTGTAGGATGATGTTGATGTCATTTTAATCAGTGATATAGTCATGTCTTATCCAACTACCAGTGACATTTTATATACATGTTATTACATACAGTGCTGCCCATAATTATTCATACCCCTGCCAAATTTTGACTTAAAGTTACTTTTACTCAACCAACAAGTAATTTTTTGACGGGAAATGACATACCGTAGGTGTTTCCCAAAAGATAAGATAATGTACAGGAGGCATTATTGTGGAAAAAATTACATTTCTCAGGTTTTATTTACATTTGTCCAGTTCAAAATTATTCATACCCTTCACAAACTGTCACAGTCTGTGGGAAAATCCAAAGTTCTATACCATTCCAAATAGTCCAAGCTGTTCTAAAGCATCCTGATTATCCAGATTAATTGGGAACAGCTGTTTTAATCAACTCAACAGGTGATAAACATCAGCTCTCTGCACTTGGTTTGTGGACAGTCGTGTGAGGACCTGTGGCTGCACATTGCGGACGCTCACAAGTCAGGAAAGGGCTACAAGGCCATTTCTAAATGTTTTCAAGTTCCAAGTACACCTGTAATGTTTAAAGTACACCTGTAATGTTAAAAAGAAAAAAGCTAGATACTAACCTCAGTAGGGGGAAGCCTCTGGATGCCCTGGACATCCCCGCCTATGTGCTATTGTGCAGGTGCAGCCATCTGTGTGCCTGCATAATGCTGCTACACTCAGATATGGATGGGGACATGGCTGTGAGCAATCCTTTACTTTAATGTTGAGGATTCTTTATCGGTTCCTAGGGCAGTGCAGGAGGAGCGAAGGAAGACCGGGGGAGTCTCTTGACCATCTAGAAGCTTTACCCTACTTACTGAGGTAAGTATCTAACTTTTTCCTTTATTTTGATTACAGCTACCCTTTAATACCTATACCTTGGGTACCTGTCATGTTCTGCACAGAATCCAAAACAGATAAAATACGCAGGAATGTTAATAAAAAGGTAATTTGCCCTAAGCTCTGCTAACATTTGATTTGTTGACTCACCTTTCCCACATAAAATGGGAGTTGTATTTGCTCCTCAGTGACAGACATCTCATTCCATATCCAGCCCCGCTTGACCCGTCTATTTCCTGTCACATGATGGTTCTCTCGCTGGGTGCTGTTTTTGGTACACAATCCATGAGGAAGCAACACTTGGATATAAACCAGCAGATGAAGCCACAGCAACTTCATCTTCACCGGTCAGCCAGCAATCTGTAACAGATTAAGAATAAAAGTAGTATTAATGTCGCGTTCTTCTTATGCAAGGCAGAGAAGACATGAATGTAATGATATTTTTCAAATGTTTTCAGGGCTATAAAGCAGCTTTGAACCAGTGATATGTATTTATTGCTGCTTCAATGCTGTTTTATCACTCTATGCGTCCTTTTCCTATTTATAAAGCAGTGACAAATAGGACAAGATAGACAGTATTGCTGCTTGGCGGTTTTCAATGCTTTATTTCTGACGGGAGCCGGAACAAAGCAGAGATGAATCTGTTTATGATTTGAATTTCTCTGCATCGACTTTGCCACTCCTAAAGGGAACTGTTGTCCAAATTTTGTAAACAAAAACTGTGAAAACATTACTCAGTTTGTTATTCTAAATAACTACTCCTTGCCTGGCTTCACTTTAAGGTACCTGTGTTCTGAAATTGTTTTTTTATATGTATATGAACTGACTTAAACCTCAGTTGTAAATTGTACCCACCCTTTCCTCACTAAGCTATTCCCATTGGCCAACCAGAGATGTAGCTAGGGTTTTCAGCGCCCAGGGACAAAGTTTGTGTGCCCTCTTCTGGATAGTCCTTCATAGTGATGATCATCATCTGCTAACTACCATTACGGCAAATTACGCGTACATTTTCGCAATTACGCCTATGCATAATTTCAAATTCGTAATTCAATTGACTTTGTATAATCATTCGTAATTAGGCATTAATTTACGCGTAATGTACGTATAATTTCTTGCCGACTTTAAAGCCCCCATACATGCTATTGCTACATATGTTAAGGAGAATACAGGTAGTCCCCGGTTAACGAACGAAATAGAGACTGCAGGTTCGTTCTTAACCCTAATTTGTTTTTAAGTTGGGAACATTGTGCCATCTATGTCCCCTGTACCTCCTCTGTGCCTCCAGTGTCACCCTCTGTGTAACCTCTGCCCTTTGTACCTGATTATACAAGTTCAAAAGCCATTTTTTCTTTGATTTTTTTAACATCGATTGTCTCAATTTGAAATTTTTTTTTTGATTTGTTGACTTGAGTGTATCAGCGGGTCGTTCGTAAGTCGGGGACTACCTGTAGTGCCAGCAAGTCAAAAGTAATGTAGTTTTTGAGAAAATCGATTTTAAAAATGCAAAGAAAAATGTTTTTCAAACCCAGAAAAATAACTCTTTTTTTTGTATTTTTAAAATCGATTTTCTCAAAAACTACAAAGTCTTTTTGAACAATTCTTTATGTAACTTGTACCCACTATTCTTCATAACATACATGTATTTAGCAATAGCATGTACGGGGGCTTTGCTATTCACCTCTAAGGTTGGCACGAAATGACGCGTAAATTAATGCGTAATTACGAATGGTACCTAATAAGTACGAAATTAATTATGCTATTTCCCTGAAATTTTGCATTACGATTACAATGCGTAATTGTGTATTATGATGTGTAATTACGCAGGGGCATAATTTCTGCTTATCACTAGTCCTGCAGCACGTGGCAATGCGTTATGAATGTGGGAGTGGTAATGGGTGGAGCCTAATGTACATGTAAATGCTGTTTAGAGAGACAAATGTGCCCCATTCCTCCGTTTAGATAGTCAGTGTGCCTCACTACAGATAACCAGATGTGCCCCTTTCCCCCATTAAGATAGCTAAATGTGCCCCCTTCTCAAGTTTAGATGTGCCCCCTTTGGGAAGCCAAATGTGCCCCCTCCAGATAGCCAGACGTCCTTACAGTGCTGCACCCGGAGGTAAATCCCCCCCCCCCCCCATTGCTACGCCTCTGTGGCCAACAGTCACCATCCATTGTCTTGCAAAATGTTGACAGGATAAGTGTGCTCCAGACTTTTCCAAGTAGAAGAGAGAGAGAGAGAGAGAGAGAGAGAGAGAGAAGGAGGTGCAAAACTGCATTTACAGTACAAAGTATGCGCTTGCAGCCCCCAACTGCTGCAAATCAGCTATGCACAAATTAGCCACGCAGGTCAGCCACGGAGATGGGAGCGTGACCAATCCTCTGGTCCCCCGCAGGCAGCCAGTTTCGTTTTCGGTGACTGGCCAGTCGCTGGGCCAGTGCGCCTGTGTGGCACAGGCCAGTGCGCCGCCTGCATGGCCGTCCTACACATGCACAGTATGCCTGCACACGATGGTCACGGGGACGGGAGCATGATCGAGGGACGAGTTGGCCAAGGCCACGTAGGTGAACTGGCCTGCTGAACATGAAACTAGCTGCCTATGAGGGACTGGAGGATTGGTTTTACCTGCCGCGGGCACAGGACAGGACGTCTTCAGGGGGCTGGTGGAAGCCCCAGGTAAGTGAAACTTTTTTTAATACATCAATTAAGGTTCACTTTAAGCCACCAACAAGCAAAAAAATACTCAGAATTATTTTTACTGTACTTTTTTTACCTACTTTTTGGTACTTTTTCAATTGCAGAGTGCTTAAAAGTTATTTTAAACAAAAGATAAAAAATGATCTCATTGGAGAAAACTCCTTTTCTCCCAGTCTACTTTACAGATTAACTTTAGCAAAAATAAGGAAAAGAATAAATCAACAAATTGCAAAGTGAGACGTTAAAAAATAGAAGAGAGATCAAGAAATTACTGATATTCGCCATGTAATTTGTTCATATTATTTGATCCACAATCAGCCTGTACGTAATCATCTTTACTGCTGGCAGACAAGAAAAAAAAAAACAGACAGCACCAACTGCCATTGCAAATTTTGCACATTGCAACAAGGCTTACAGAAAGGAAATAGTCAGTACCTCGGTACTGACATCACACTGTGGGAGGGGTTTCACCACAATATCAGCCATACAGACCCCCCTGATGATCTATTTGAGAAAAAAAAGATTTCTCATGGCAAAAGTGGTATCAGCTACTGACTGGGATGAAGCTCAATCTTTGGTTACAGTTCCTCTTTAAATAGTGTATTAGACATCTGACAAGTGTGACTTTTAAAGGGGCACTATGGCAACAAATTGTGAAATAAAAAAAAATGTGCAAACATAAACAAATAAGTAGTACATTTTTTTCCAGAGTAAAATGAGCCATACATTACTTTCCTCCTATGTTGCTGCCACTTAGAGTAGGTAGTAGAAATCTGACAGAAGTGACAGGTTTGGACTAGTCCATCTCTTCATAGGGGATTCTCAGCAAGGCTTTTATTCTTCATAAAGATATTCCCTAAATGGATTTAAACAATGAAGCTGGCCAGCGTCTCTGCTCGCTACACAAATTTTTGGCAGTTGGACAGAGCAACTGCCATTCACTAAGTGATTTTGAAAATAAATAAATCCCTGAGAATCCCCTATGAAGAGATGGACTAGTCCAAAACCCGTCGCTTCTGTCAGATTTCTACTGCCTACTGTAAGTGACAGCAACATAGGAGAAAAGTAATTTATGGCTTATTTTACTCTGGGAAAAATGTACTTCTTATTTGTATATGTTTGCATATATTTAAAATTTTAAAATTTTTCGCCATAGTGCCCCTTTAACAATTTCCGCCGCCCGGACGTAAAGCTCACGTCCGGGCGGCACCTCTGCACCGCCCCCGCATCCCCGTTGTGTCCCCCGGTAGCCCTGGGATCAGTGAAAGGGAACATGGTTCCCGATCACCGATCCCTTTCCCCCGCAGAAAAACTGAAGCGCTCACCTGTGAAGCTTCAGTTCTTCTGCCCAGACAGATTTCTGCATCCCCCTCCTACTTCCGCTTAGCGAGAAGTACAAGGAGGGTAAACAAAAATGAAGGTGGCCATCTTGTGGCCAAATAGTAAAACTACAGCTACACATTTTTTACATTACAGTTTACACATATAACAATATTAAAAAATTACCTGTTTATGTCCCACACCAAAATATTAACCAAATGAAAATTTTAATGGAAAAAAAAAATTACAATTAAAAAAAATAAAATACATAAATAGTTACCTAAGGGTCTGAACTTTTTAAATATGCATTTGAAGGGGGTATACTACAAACATTTTTTAAATTATAAGCTTGTAAATAGTGATGGATGCAAAGCGGAAACAATGCACCTTAATTTCCAAATAAAATATTGGCGCCATACATTGTGATAGGGTCAAAATTTAAATGGTATAATAACCGAGACATATGAGCAAATAAAATACATAGGTTTTAATTATGGTAGCGTGGATTATTTTAAAGCTATAATGGCCAAAAACTGAGAAATAATGAATTTTTTCCACTTTTTTCTTATTAACCCTGTTAAAATGCATTTACGGTAAAGTGGCTCTTGGCAAAATGTACCACCCACAGAAAGCCTAATTAGTGGCGGAAAAAACAAGATATAGATCAATAAATTGTGATAAGTAGTGATAAAGTTATTAGCGAATGAATGGGAGGTGAAAATTACTCCGATGCATAAGGTGAAAAATCCCCGCGGGCTGAAATGGTTAAGATCAGGATATTTAAATTTCTGAAAAATTTTAAAAGGTATAAATTGCAGATGTTAAATGGTCTATCCAGTGACACTTCTTGGCTTTCCCCTTTAATTTGTCTTGAAAATACCAGGAAAATAGTCCGGGCAGCTTAGGACGTGTTGCAGCTTAGCAGGAAACATTGATTTACCTTCTGTGAGGTGCCTTCAACGTACTTACAAAAATGAATGTGCGAGACAGCCATGAAATTTCTGAGCAAAGGCATTTCATTTACAACTCCCAATGGAGGCTATTAAACCGTACGGGCCCGGCTCGTTCATACTAAACCCATCTTCATAAAGCTGAAAGTATTGGCTTGTAGATTTTTCAGTGCAAGGTTAATGGAAGGTTAAACATACTCTCCTATCGACTGCCTATTGCTGTCAGTGGGAAGAATCGCCGGACGGAGACAGTCAAAATTTTATTAGTCATATTACTATAAGCTGAGGGTAACTAGCCAATTAATAAATGTGCCATTTTCAGAGGTGAATTCTGGGAGATCCCATTCATAAAAGGTCCATAATGGTGGCGGCACAAAGATTTCAGCGCAGTGAGAGATTTTTCTTGGTTCGCAAGCTCTTTCCATTGTATTTCTCCAATTTCCCAGAGGTACTTTAGAGGAAATAAAGATAATATTTGCGGTATTTATTAAATGTGGCACAATCTGTTTCTTCCCCACTCAGAGAGTATTTATAATAGCGGGTTTCTCGCTGGGGCCGCTGTGTTTTATTAGTTGGTTCCAGGAAAAGTCGGGCTATGAGAAATCTTCCTGTAATTCCCCAGAGCCTTTAAGGCATAGCATTAAAGGCAGAGATAAAATTACCATTATTAATATTGTGAGCAGAGAAGCAAGGTGCATTTGTCTTCTGGTGCTGCAGAATCTCAGTGGGGAGTTCTGCAAACGCTACATAGGCCATGACGGTGGGTAAGGCTGGCTGTAGGGAAGGACATGGAAAGGGGCTGCCAATGGGATAGGGAAGTTGGACATGGGGGCTGCACATTCATTGGGAGGGGGCAGCTGCACATGAAAAGGAGGCTGCTGTACATGAAATGGGGGGTTGTCACTGCAGATGTATGAGTGGTGTGTTGTAGATGAAGGGCTGTAATTGTTATAGGAGAATGCCACAGATGAAAGGGATGATTGCTGCAAATAGACTAGAGAGATTGCCACTCATGGAAGGGAGGTCTGCACCATATAGGACTGCCACACATGAGAGAGGTTAGCATGCACAAGAGAGAGAGGGACCTTCTGCACACAGGAGAGGAGGAGAGGACTGTTGTAGATAGAAGGGTGCTGCTGCTCATGAGAGAGTGCTGGGTACATCACAGAGGAGGACTGCTACACATGACAGAGGGGGACTGTAGCACACTGGAGAGGGGTACTGCTGCATGTGGGAGAGGGGGACTGCTGCACATGGTAGAGGGGAACTACTGCACGTGGGAGAGGGGGACTGCTGCACGTGGGAGAAGGGGAAAAGAGGGGTACTGCTGCACGTGGGAGAGGGGAAGTGCTGCACGTGGGAGAGGGGGACTGCTGCACGTGGGAGAGGGGAACTGCTGCACGTGGGAGAGGGGGATTGCTGCACATGGGAGAGGGGGACTGCTGCATGTGGGAGAGGGGTATTGCTGCACATGGTAGAGGGGGAACTGCTGCACGTGGGAGAGGGGGACTGCTGCACGTGGGAAAGGGGGACTGCTGCACGTGGGAGAGGGGGACTGCTGCGCGTGGGAGAGGGGGACTTCTGCACATGGTAGAGGGGAACTGCTGCACGTGGGAGAGGGGGACTGCTGCACGTGGGATAGGGGGACTGCTGCACATGGTAGAGGAGAACTGCTGCACGTGTGAGAGGTGATGAGAGGTGCACAGTGATGAGAGAGGACAGCTGCACACGTGAGAGGTGCACAGTGATGAGAGAGGACAGCTGCACACGTGAGAGGTGCACAGTGATGAGAGAGGACAGCTGCACACGTGAGAGGTGCACAGTGATGAGAGAGGACAGCTGCACACATGAGAGGTGCACAGTGATGAGAGAGGACAGCTGCACACGTGAGAGGTGCACAGTGATGAGAGAGGACTGCTGCACATGTGAGAGGTGGACAGTGATGAGAGAGTGGACTTGCTGCATATGAGATAGGGTAGGTTGTGCAGTGTCACTCAAAACTATGACAAATGATTGTTGCAAACAGCAGACATCTTGCATGTGTATGTGGCTTTCTTGTTAACACTGCACTATACTAACCGACCAGTAATTACACCATATCACTAAGGGTTTGTAGATGGTTCTCTGCTGAGGGGCCCTGTGGGGACAGCTTTTGCTAAGAATCTAGCAAGTGCACAGCAGCCCTGATACATCGCACAAAGATGCAGATTGCCAGATCCTCTTTGCCAAAGGCAGGCCGAGGTCCTTGTTCTCCTCCTAAGCCCTCCTGCTTCATCATGCACCATGCATCGTCTCTCCACCACCTTGTTTGGGTTGCAAGCTTGCTGGCTAGTGACATGTCTGTGCAAAATATGGCCTTAAAAGCCCACCAGATTGAGTTCCAATAACTGCATTTGACGATACGTGTGTGTGTGTGTGTGCGTGTGTGTACACATCAAGAGCCTTGATTCAAACAAACAATTGTGAAACATTTCGGTCAACATTTTCAACCTCCTCTAAGCATCCTCCTCCAACTGCCTCGGCATTTGAGAGAACAATTGAAGGCAAAAACAGGAGGTTGCTTTTAAAATAATAGAACATCAAAATCAACTAAGGTGTTTGAAACAATGACCACGTCCAAGAAGTTGCAAACAGAGACTGTGAAAGCCAGATCTTCTGCAACACTTCACAAACGCCTTCAAATGCCTATAACGTCTCTAAAAATGCTCTTAATAATTCTGTGGGGAAGTGGTTGCTCTCCTTTTTACTGCTCCATTAAATACCTTAAAAAACTGCTCTGCAACCATTTGTGTGAACCAAACCTAACCCTTCTTAACCCTAACTTGCCTTTATCGTCCAGACTCTATAAACCAGCAGTTCCTAGCAGAGCTTGGCGTTCCAGTACTTCACCCGCTGGCTGCTGTGCCAAGATCAATATTTGTGAGCACCGTCGGTTTTATTTTTTCTGTCTGCTGTAATGCAAGATTGGTTCCCAGGGGACAATTTCATTTTATATGTTTTGTTATTAAAACAAGTTTTTATTTCTTTTAAGTTTTGGGCACAGTGGTTAGCACTCTCGCCTTTCAGCGCTGGGTTCCTGGGTTGAATCCCAGCCAGGGCACTAGCTACACAGACTTTGTATGTTTTCCCCATGTGTGGGTTTCCTCCGGGCACTCTGGTTTCCTCCTACATTCAAAAAACATACAGATACTGTAAGTTAAAGAGGAACTCCAGCCTAAACAAACATACTGTCATAGTCGTAAAATAAATATGTAATATAATCTCTTACCCACCCTGTTTTAAAAGAACATGCAAATGTTTGTGATTTCATGGGGGCAGCCATCTTTTTCATGGGGGCAGCCATCTTTTTGGTTGAAAGGAGGTGATAGGGAGCATGAGACACAGCTCCACCTGTCTTGTGTCCTGATCACCCCTCCCAGCTGCTCGTGCTAGGCTTCAAATCTCCAATTCAAAATAAAAAAAAATAAATGTATGCCAAAACAGCAGAAAGAGAACAACAATATTAGAAATCCCATCATTCTTTGCACAGCATCAGGGGAAAAATTGCCAGGCAGTTTTCTTCTGTGCAGCTAAAAATGAGGCTTGGGTAAGAAAAACAAAGTACTGATGTTGTGAAACTGTTAAAGAAACACCAGGCCTTTTCAGTGCTGCTGAGTAGATGTTTAGTCTGTCTGGAGGCAGGGATGAGCTCCGGATTAAATTCGGATTAGTGCACCTGAGCGGGTGTAGGTGCGCGGGGGGTTGTAGGTTAAACCTACCCAGCAGCCTTCTTCTTTAACCTATACCATGGCGCATCCCACGCTGAGGTCCAGGCCGCGCCACGTGTCTACAAACACTTCCTCCCTCCGGGTTGAAAGAGAAAGCGTAGTAGTTATGTGACGTGGCTTGGAACGCAGGTTGGGACGCGCCGTGGGATGGGTTGAAGAAGAAGGCTGCTGGGTAAGTTTAAACCCCCCTTTCCGCACACACCTCAGGTGCACAAATTAGAGGATGAAATCTAAATGAAACTCATTTGGATTTCATCAAACTTTTATCTTGAGCTCATCCCTGTCTGGAGGTTCACTTTAACTGGATTCCCCCCTAAAATTGGCCCGAGACTAGGGGACATATGACAATAGTAGGGATTAGTTTGTGAGCCTGAGAAAAAGTTAGAGACAAGATTATACATACTCTGTAAAGTACTGCAAAATATATCAGAGCTATATAAATACTATATAATAGTAAAGTTTGAATAGACCCAGAATGCTCCCTTCTTTAAAAAAACTGTGCAGATATTTTCTCCATACATTGAACACCTTGTTACACCCCCACTTCTGTTCCTCTTTGTTGACACACAACATGTGAGCAGACCTTTACAGATAAAGGTTGGTTTAATTATAAAATGCAGAAAAACAAAGAAATGTGTACTGTAAACGCACTGCAAAAGGTCAGAAAGCGTATTAAAATCATCCAGTGTTTTCTGAATTTCTTTTTTCAGGGAACTGTTATCGGATCTAAACAACTTGTCTAAAAATGCAACATGATTGTTTATTGTATATCTGTGGGCAGAGACAAGCCAGATTGCGAACTTCCCTGTCACCACTTTTGTGGTAATCCAGCAAGAAATAAATGCTTATGTACTCACACTTAAAGTGAACCTGAACGGAGTAACATTATTTAAAATAAACACATGATGTACCTTCAAATGAATATTACTTACTGACCTCGCTGTCAGTTCCTCTCAGAAGCTCACCATTTTCTTTTTACAAAGGTACCTTCCAGTTCTGACAAGATTTTTTCAGAACTGAAATATATCAGTTGCTGTCAGTTACATATCAGTTGCTATCAGTTATAACTGAAAGGACAACTGATGTGCAAAGTAATGTCTATGTTTCCCTATGACTCAAGTGGAAGATATTACAGTTTACCAGTGTGCTAGCTGTTATGGGGTAATGGCCATTTTCAAAATGGAACACAGAGAATTCCATTAATAACAGTAGACAAACAGGATGCTGGAGAGGAGAAAGAGATTGATGAGTAGACTACATGGGAGGTAAGTATGATGTGTGGATGTTTATTTTGACTTCTGATCATCGTATGGAACCAAAGACAATATTAACATATCTTTTTATGCACCCAATATTTTTTATATGTTGTAACCATCGGTGTCAGCAAGAATAGATTTTCTGATTATTGGTGATCTGCAGTATCACCAATAATACAGATGTTATACCTGATTATGTTGTGGTCTGCAAAATCACCAATAATGCAAGTATAGCAAGACACAGGACACCCAGGTGTAAGATAGTGTTTGGTGCAACAGTAAATATAGATAGAGATACCCACTATCCCAGAGGAGCTGGTAGAGGGAGGTATCTCTATAGAACACTGGAATCAGTACTCCAGCAGGCTGGAGACACAGATGAGTTAGTGATCGGTTCACCCGAGGAGCGGGTGATGCACAGTAAGACAACGTATACTGATCACTCGTGGAGCGGGTGATTCAGACTGTACTGCAGCAGATGATCACCTGAGGGGCAGGAGATCAAGACTGTACTGCAGCTATCAACCTGAGGAGCAGGTGATTAAGACTGTACTGCAGCTATCAACCTGAGGAGCAGGTGATTCAGACTATACTGCAGCTATCAACCTGAGGAGCAGGTAATTAAGACTGCACTGCAGCTATCAACCTGAAGAACAGGTGATTACTAAACTGAGAATCCCTCACCAGAACTAAGCTCACTGGTGAGGGCAGAAGAGTCAGACAAGCAGGATTGGCAACACACGGACAGATATGTTACAAAGACAGAAGACTGAATCAGAGTGAGGTATAAGCTGAGTCGTCAACTAGATCAGATAGGCATAGGCACAGAATCAGAAGACAGAAGAGTAGTCAAGGCTAGCAGAGGGTCATCACAAATAATACAATTCAATTAGTACTTTAAGCTATCAACAGAATCTGGCTAAATGTTGATCCCCAGCTCCTGCTGGTTCTAGCACACTTTCGGATTTGACTAAGGCTCTGAGTGCTAACACGTAGCATTTGCAACAGCAGACGAAGAGCAACTGACAGGCAGGTCCTATATATACTCAGAGTGTTCCACAGTGCCGCCCCAGTCACTCAGCCAGTCCGGAGCACTACTGGAGTCAGCTGACCGGCTGATCAGCTGACTCCCCTTCTACTTGCATAAAGGCCCTGGCGCGCGCGCGCGTAACCCTCAGTCTATGTGCAACTGAGGGACCAGGCAAAAATCCAACATGTAACCACGGAGGCCGCCGGCTGAGACGCGGATACGGCCGTCATGCCGCTCACCGCCGCCGCGGCCTCTCCACTATCCATTACATATGTACAAAAGTTTCCATACGATAATCAGATGTGTTATATTATATATCTTATTATGTATTTTTAAAATCTTTTTTAAGCACCTTACGGATGTATTTTCTGCAGATAGCTTTTATCAAGAGACATTACTATTGTTTATGGTTATAGATCACTGTTCATAGTGACAATGTTGTGTGTTGATTCTGAGTTCTGCCATTCATTTTAAAGACACACTAATAGATCTGAGGAAGAGGCTGTGGGCATGAAACGCGTTGTCGATTATGCCCTAATAACATTTTGAGATGTCTATATCGCTACCTTACGTGTGAGCTTGACTCCTTTAAAGCGGTATAAAACCCTGACATAATATTCAATAAAAACATGTTTTTCTACTTTTTATACACCATACGGTTATCATATTTGCTTTTGTGCATAAGTATTATAATTCTTTTAGAAATTACAAGTTCCCAAAGTACACTTTTATTGCTCTGTGATCTGACTTTGCATTTTATTCATAACAAATTATTCATCTTTTAATTTAAGCAGAAATCATTTCTCATTGTCTGACTGTGTTCAGGAGCTTCTGCACAGTCAGAGAATGTGTCACATTCCTCACTTGATACAATTAAGTAAACACAAAATAACATAATCTACAGTTCGGATGCGTCCAGCTTTCCCAGAAAGGAACTTGTAAAGTCCTGTCTTTATTCTTTGAATGCTGTTGTAGTAAAAAAAAATGGTGGTAGTATATAATATGCTGTAAATAATCTTTTAGAGCAAAGAATAAATGCTAGGTTTCATTCCGCTTTTTTACGGTAGGAACATTCAGTTTCTTACTCTCTTGTTTAGTTCTATTGTACACTATAAAGAACACAGGTATATGTCTACGGCTGCCTCCTACCTTTTCTCAGTGATCTACATTCCTTCATAGGGGAGTGCACCTCTGGAAGTCTCCCAGATGTGCAGTCTTTTTTGAAGTTGCAACCTACCCTATTACCAGAAGCAAGGCCAAGTGAGGACGGCACTTCCTCACATGCCAGATGAGTGGTTGCTTGTATAGCGACCCAGTCTTGTAAGTATAACTCTTTCTCCATACACATTCTCTGGTGTCCCTTTGATAATACAGCAGATCGGGCTCCCAACCTCCCTGTGTCTTTTTGTTTTTCACAAGAGCGTACCAAGTGCATTAAGATGCGTCCTTTGACTATAGCTAAATGACAAGTTCTGTTGCAATAGGGAGGTGAGGAAGGTGGGCGAGTAAGTAGGGGAACAATCAGGGTAGTTTCTTTCCCATTTGCCACCCAAAGCAAACACTGCCCCCTCCACACCCCTTCTAAAAGTGCTGCCAGTATCTGTATATGTGTTCTCCTGGTGGCCAGATTCTGTCCCCCCCCCCCCCCACCATTCTGCTAGTAAAAGAAGTGCCCAGGGCCTGCCTCTCTCTCTCCCCCATCTGAACATGCAGAGCAGCTGCAGCTAAGCACACATACCTACTCCAGCACAGAAGGGCAGTCTATCACTGTGCAGCAGCATTTCTCCGCATTGTGAGTCTATGGAGAAATGTTGCTGCACAGCGATAGGCAAGAAGGAGGAGAGGAACCAGCTGTGGAATAGGTAATTGTACTCTGCTGCTGCCACTCTGCATTTTCAGTCATGACGCCGCTCCCTAGATTTTGCTGCCTGAATAATTTGATTCAGGAGACTAGCTTCATGGTGGGTCCAGCCTTGGCAACAATGCACTTGGTTGTTACCATCAATTCAATTTGGGGTGCTTTATATTTAAGTAATCTAGGGGTGTGTATGAAGTTTTACTTCTGTACTCCGTTTGCAGATGATGGGGTTGATTCACAAAGCTGCACTGCTTCAGCAGCGCAGCTTAATGACTACAGCGCTTGTTAATAATTCTCCCCGCAGCGCAGCTTTGTGAAGCAACCCCATCATCTGCAACAGGCAGCCTACTGGGCCAATCAAAGTGCAGGAATACTGTTCTTTGAAGCTACTGGACCCGCCGGGCGGATTCAGTGGAGCGCTCGTTAAGTTTAACGAGCCGCACATTAAAGTAACAATGAAGAGCGTAATTTTGCAGCGCACACTATGACTGGATAGCATGCACAGAGAATTATTAACAAGCGCTGCAGTCATTAAGCTGCGCTGCTTCAGCTTTGTGAATCAACCCTGTTATCTGCAGTTCCGTAGAAGGAGGGCTATTGTTGCAGAGAATCAATTTAAGAGACTCTGAAGCGAGTCCCAATCCACTTTTTAAACTTTTATTAATGTAAAGCACTATAAGCCCTGCTAAACCGCATCCCTGTGGCAAAACGAGGGGTCTATACCCCCCAAATCCCCTCTGCTGAGTTCGGGGAGCGCTTCCTGCTTGAGGCAGAGCTAATGGCTGTAGCTCTGCCTCTCAGTGCGTCAATCCTCGCTGATCGACGCCTCGCCCCGCCCCTCTCAATCTTCCTTCACAGAGAGGAGCGGGGGAAAGGCAGAGATCTGCTGGCAGATTGATGCGCATGGAGGCAGAGCTACAGCTCATAGCTCTGCCTCCAAGAGCAGCAAAATCCACGACCAAGAAATTCATGGATTTTGCAGAGGAGATTTGGGGGTATTAACCCCTCATTTTGCTGCGGGGATGCGGCGGTTTAGCAGGGCTTATAGTGCTTAACATTAAATAAGAGGAGTTAGACTCGCTTTAGAGTCTCTTTAACAGTTGCATAAGCAGTGGGAACACTTTTTTTCAGCAAGAATCAGCACACACTACAGTAGTTTACTATCAGTATAAACAGATTATAATGTAAATACTGGGATACTGTAGGATAAGTGCATTGCCTAAGCTACATCAAAATACCATCCTCAAACGACCAACCCATGACCAAAAGTGATGGCCGGAAATGCAAATTTCCATTTATTTCTTGCAAAATCTCCACTTTTTGAACCCACGGATTCTGCAGAGATCCGATTTCCCCATATTTCCAATGAATGTCAATTTTTTTGTCAATGAAGTTAGTTAATTACAAAAATATATATTTTTTGCGGATGTGCGTTATTATGTGGAAACCGTATTTCCGATTGGCAACCAAAGTAAACTTCTAATACTTTCGAAATCTTATGATTAGCCTAAAATGACCACGTTAATCCGATTTCTTCTGAAAACATCTATGTTGTCTGACTGGGCTAAGATTGTGGACGTCTCCTGATTGGCTTAAAATTACCACGGTAATCCCATTTCCGTAGAAAAAAAAATCTGCATTCTCTAATTGATCTAAAATTAGTGTGGTAATCTGCATTCTCTGATTGGTACATCACATTTTGGCTAAGCAGCAATTAAAGAGAATCTGTATTGTTAAAATCACACAAAAGTAAACATACCAGTGCGTTAGGGGACATCTCCTATTACCCTCTGTCACAATTTCACCGCTCCCCGCCGCATTAAAAGTAGTCAAAAACTGTTTTAAAAAGTTTGTTTATAAACAAACAAAATGGCCACCAAAACAGGAAGTAGGTTGATGTACAGCATGTCCACACATAGAAAATACATCCATACACAAGCAGGCTGTATACAGCCTTACTTCTGAATCTCAAGAGATCACTTGTGTGTGTTTACCTTCTGTCCCCAGCTTCTCTCATGCACTGAACATTACAGGCTTCCTGCAGACAGCTCTGCCTATGTCGTTAATTCCTTAGTATGTGACAGACCAGCTCCTTTCACAGCCTCCAGAGGAGGATTTTTATCCAGCTCTCTTCTATCACTGATAAGATAGCAGAGAAGCTGCTGGCTTATGTAAATAAAACACACACTGGAGTGTGCATAGAGGAACAGTTCAACACTGAAGAACTTGGCAGCCTTCCAGACACAGGCCGACAAGTCTGACAGGGGAAAGATACATTGATTTATTACAGAGATGGTTATAGTAGAAAGAGCTGCAGCAAGCCAGATCACATTAGAATAGGTTTAGGAACTTGTAGGATGGTAGAAAAAACGTTGTAATTTTTGTTACAGAGTCACTTTAAAGCAGCCCCCAGACGCCAGCGCCCACCACATAGCCGGGACAGGGTCCTCCAGCACCCAAGGCTGAGACAAAGTGCGTCCCTCCATCCCTTCCACCCCAGCCATCATACACTGATTGCTATTAGAATAAGATTTGCCCCAGGGTCCCCAAACTACCCTACACCTTAATCCCTAGTTATCTGGCTTGCACTGCCATGTATCCCCTTTTCTTATTTCTCTCTGCTTCAAGCATAATAGGGGAATGATAGCTGAGTGAGTTGTGCACCCCCTACTACACTGCGCCCTGAAGCTGGAGACTCTCTCGCCTCTGCCTCAGCCCTGCGCGCACCAACCCACACACGCACACACACCACCATACCATGACCAATCAAAATCCTAGTCAGGGAATCATACAGGACTTCTTTCTACCCATTAACCATTAACTAACCCAGACTGGCACAGCAAGCCTTATCATGAGGGGCCTTCTGCAGTCTGCTGTACTTCCTCCATTGAGGCAATACTTTCTTGATCAGGACACCCATTCTAACCCTTTCCTTTGCTTTATATAAAGGTTTTGGGTAGTCTTTTGCTTTAACGTGTCACTTCAGGCTGTCAGCGGAGCAGACGAGGAGCTGGCAGAGGTTCAGCTCTCTAATTCGGCTGAGTGAATGTTTCCAGCACGCATTCGGTAATCCAGGGCACTTTCCTTCTACGTGACTGCTAATTCCTACACTGCTGATAATTCTCTGAAGAAATCACTCTCTCCCAGCTATTATACAGTCTGTGCTTAATAGCATTCACCTTTTAATTACTGCTCTGCTCCCGAAATGTTAAGTATGACAGGGGGTTATCATTCAAGTGTGCAAACTGCCAACTGGCTGAAAGTGCAGCGAGAACCTGTCATGTACTTTATAAAGGCAGCACTAAGTGCACTAAGGAGGGCAAAGGAAAATAAAACTAAGAACCCAAAAATGTTCAGATGACAGGAATCATGCTGTGTCTGGCAAATGGGATTGCTCACTGGCTGCACAATGCACGTTGCTTTTTGTAATTATATAGCTGGTGAAGAAAGTTACAGTCTTACTTGAAGTTTTGCAATTAATGTATCAAGCCATAGTAATAGCATAGCAGTGCCCAGGCCAGAAAGCAAGGACAAGCCAATAAGCAGGCAACATAAAAGTTTGCAAGACTTGCCAAACTGGAAAATATGGGAACAATGGAGTAGCAATAAGAGATGCAGAGATTGGACTGGACTAGACGGGCCCACTAGGGCCTTCCCTCATCCATCTTATTAGCTTTTTATTGGTGCTGTGCTGTGCTAGTACTGACCATGGTATTACTGTGCTCCATTGGCCTGCCAACTCTCCTGACCTGAACCCCATAGAGAATCTGTGGGATATTGTGAAGAGAAAGTTGAGAGACGCAAGACCCAACACTCTGGATGAGCTTAATGCCGCTATTGAACCATCCTGGGCCTCCATAACACCTGAGCAGTGCCACAGGCTGATTGCCTCCATGCCACGCCGCATTGAAGCAGTCATTTCTGCAAAAGGATTCCCGACCAAGTATTGAGTGCAAAACTGAACATAATTATTTGAAGGTTGACTTTTTTTGTTTTAAAAACACTTTTCTTTTATTGGTCGGATGAAATATGCTAATTTTTTGAGATAGGAATTTTGGGTTTTCATGAGCTGTATGCCAAAATCATCAATTTTAAAACAATTAAAGGCTTGAACTACTTCAGTTGTGTGTATTTGAATCTAAAATATATGAAAGTCTAATGTTTATCAGTACATTACAGAAAATGATGAACTTTATCACAGTATGCAATTTTTTTGAGAAGATCCTGTATATATTACAAGTTTTTATTACATAGTGAATTATCTGCACTCCAGTTTGGGATTCTCACAGTTTCTCAGCATGTGACAGGCAGCTCCCTACCCCCTCAGCCTCACAAACTGCATCACAGACAAGCTGAAACTAAGAGCAGAGATGCTGTCTGTGAGAAATAAAAACAGCACACAGAGCCTGGAGGGGGTGTGCAGGGGACATGGATAACTTGTATTTATTACAACACAGGCAGCCCATTCCTCCCTGGGTTGACAAAGGAAAGAGGATTAGATATATTACAGAGACAGTGTAACTAGAAAAGGCTACAGTAATCCAGACCACAATAGAACAGGTATAGGAACTTATAGGATAGAAGAAATAAGGCTGAAAATTTTGTTACAGAGTCTCTTTAAATTGTCTACAGTACAGGTCTCACTACTGGGGGAGGGAAGCTCCCATAGCAAGGGTTGTTGTGGCCACAGGGGCGTTCCTACCATAGAACGCAAGGGGGCTTGGCACACCAGGTGACTGACAGCGAGGGGGGTGTGCCATGACCCCCACAGCGGCAGAGCAGGAGGGGAAGCAACACTAGAAGAAGGGGTAGCGGGGACAGCGGCGGGGCAGAACCCCCTCTCCCTCACCTGGGTCCCTTCCTTCTGCCTCTCTTCCCCTCCATATAGTAACGGCAACTGCAGACTCGGCGGGCAGATAATTATTCACCTCACTTCCGCAGTCCAAGCGCTGGAATGCAGCGAAAGTTGTCACAACTCTCCGCCTTCATTGCCGCCCACTGTGCTTCCTTGGAACGCGGAAGTGAGGGGAGTAATTATCCGCCTGCAGTTTCCGTTACTATATGGAGGGGAAGAGAGGCAGAAGGAAGGGACCCAGGTGAGGGAGGGGGGGGGGTCTGGCCCCCCTCCCCGCTGCTGTCCCCGCTGCCCCTCCTTCTAGTGCTGCTTCCCCCTCCTGGAGCAACTAACTATATTAGCTTCACTGCGGGCAACTATACTACCTACATTGGGGGCAACTATACTAGCTATACAGGGGGCAACTATACTACCTACACTGGGGGCAACTATATTAGCTTCACTGCGGGCAACTATACTACCTACATTGGGGGCAACTATACTAGCTATACAGGGGGCAACTATACTAGCTATACTGGGGCAACTAAACTACCTACACTGGGGGAAACTATACTAGCTATACTGGGGGTAGCTATATTAGCTATTCTGGGGGCAACTACTGCGTCTGCGCAGTACAGCCCGGCGGACGTCTGATGACGTCAGCGCGCCGGCGTGGGACGCAGAAGTGCCAGGAAATGGAGCGCAGAAGAGCCCGACCTGGCAGCCGGCCTGGCCAGGTCGGGTCGGGCACCGGAGACCACCGGGAGCCTGCCACGGGCTGGAGGAAGCCCCAGGTAAGTGGAAATTTATTTTTATTTTTTTAATCCCCTCCCTGAACCTTCCCTTTAAGTTATGCCCCTGTGCTACACCACAGTACAGGTTTATGTTATGCCATCTTTGACTATGGTAGGGATTAGATCAGGCATGGGCAAACTTGGCCCTCCAGCTGTTAAGGAACTACAAGTCCCACAATGCATTGCAGGAGTCTGACAGCCACAGTCATGACTCATAAAGTCAAATGCATTATGGGACTTGTAGTTCCGTAACAGCTGGAGGGCCGAGTTTGCCCATGCCTGTGGAAGCACTGTGGAACATTTAATGCATAACCCATGTGAATCTTTTATGTAATAAGAACTGTCTGTGCTGCCCTAGTCGCCATTTAGATCCTCACCATTTTATACAGGTCGCCAGTGATTTTCGGTACAGACATTTGATCATGAGGTTCCGCGGCTCTGAACGTCTCTAATAAAAAGCCATTAATCTTATCAGCACAGATCATTTGATAAATGTCTGATCATCTCTCAGTGAATAAAACAAGTATTCATATCCCCAACATTGCCTGCCTTGTAATTATCTCTGCCAAATGACTCGCTATCAGGTTTCATCTGGGTGACGTTTGCGGTGTGCCATCCTGCGGCCTATTTCCTAATAGAATGCAAATGAGAGGTGTGGAACATGCAGATTAATTAAAATAAAGCCCTGGTAATTAAAAGGGCAATCAGGAAGGGGCTTGTGCTTTGATTAAGATGCACCCAATTTTGATATTGGGCTAGGAATGCATATTTTAAAATGCGTATTACCATATCCCTTTTTTCATTTGCATTTCATTAGAACAACTTTAGCGCAGTGCCTGAATTTGTAATGTTCTGTTTGGAAGGATATGAGAGTAGTTTTATTTGTATTTGAAATATTGGTGGTGCTGAGACGTTATTGGCAGTTACAGCTGAATGCATATTCTACCATACCTACCAACTTTTAGAGCCAGGAAAAAGGGACACTGAGACACGCCCCTGCCACACCTTTAACCACACCCCAATTTTACAAAACCACACCCCCCCTATACAGTTTCTCAGTGTCTTGTGGCTTCACCATCCCTTCTATGCAGAGATTAGCGCACGGCGCAATGGTAGGCAAACTAAAGAGAATCTGTATTCACAAAATGAAGTATAAACAAACATCCCTGCCTGTTTGGGGTCATCTCCTAGCCCCCCTCTGTAATATTTTTGCTGCTCTCCGCTGCAATAAAGAGGGTAAAAAAACTGTTTTATAAACTGTTTTGTAAACAGAAAAGATGGCCACCAAAACAGGAAGTACATCAGCAGAGCAGTGAACTCAGTTAATACACAGTGAGTGCACAGAGAATTCAGTGAGTTACACATTGAATTCAGTCTCCAGTGCAAGTTTTGAAAGAGCTCTGTGTCAATGAAGCATGACAAGCTGTGTCTTGGCTCTGCACTCCTGTCAGCCTGACATGCAGCTTCCTCCTCAGCTAGCTGTTCTTTGTTCAGTTTATCAGTCTGTGTTTATCAGCTTCACAGATAGCAGACAAGCTGACAGTGAGAGCAAGGGACATTGTCTGTGAGGAATAATCATTACAGGAGCACTGGAGGGGCTTGGAAGGAGTTAACTTGTTCACATTACTGAAGAGTTGGCAGCCTTCCAGACACAGCCGAAAGATAAGTTGATTTATTACAGAGATGGTGCAAGTAGAAAGTGCTGCAGTAAGCCAGAGCACAATGGAACAGCCTTAGGGACTTGTAGGATAGGAGAAATACTGCTAAAATTTTTGTTACAGAGTCTCTTTAAAGAATAATCACAGCATACATATGTATTAAAGTATATACATTAGAGCAGCACTATAGCTGCACTAAAAACAGCACTACTTAAAGAGTTATAAATATATTAAATAAGAAAATAAAGACTGAAATGTGCAAAATATTAAATACTTTATTTCTGGCTGAAAACTTCACTATGTTACCACAGTGCTAACCCCTATACAAGTGCATAACTCTAGTCCCAAGACTGTAAATGCATAAAATCACACAACTAACCCTAATTAAGGATCTTGTGCCACAATATGGGTTATTAATAAGAGCAATAGCGCAGACCAATGCAACCAACCAATAGGGTTTCTAGCATGTCAATGCAAGTAGTATGTGTGCACATGTATTGAAAGATAAGATATCCACCTCTCTGTTCACATGGTGGACAGGTCTACAACCAGATAGCCAGTGTAGATTGCTATCTCTGTTAACTTAAAAAGCACTCCTTGCTAAGCCTGTGGAGGTTTTATATTGGGCTACGGATTAAGTCAGTGTGGGGGAAGAAAGCACTGTGTGATATGAAGCATGTATTGTAGTGGTCTCTGCAGAGGCTCTGTGGAGTGAAACAGTTAAAACTCTGTGAAGAGGTCGGGACATTTGCCAAGTACCCTGGTGACACCGGGACACAGCCTCCAAAGAGAGGTACTGTCACGCTGAAATTGGGACCACCTCTGTGGGTTTGTTATGGTGTGGCACTAGTATCTGCGTGATTCTCTGTCTGCCAGCAGCAGTATAACATCTTGACCCCAAGGCAATATTGAGAATCATTAACTCTGACCGCCATCTTGGAGGTGATAAATGCCTTATTGGTCACTTATGATGACATAATATATATCCCAGGCCATGGCCATTTAAGTACTGAATGTTTTACAGCCCAGGCACCCTGCTGCTGTGGTTTTTATACAGGCCTGTACACATGATTGACTGATGTGGCCCAATGAGGATTGGTCTATGCTCTTTGTTTCAATGTGGAGAGGCGGAGGACTGACGGATCACTGCAGACGTGATGTCACAAAGTGGGAGGGGCAGTGGTGAGTTGAAAGCAATTGGTCGTCAGTTGGCTGAGTTGATCTGCCGGACAGATTGTTGGCCGGGCGGCGGTTGCTGGTTGGGGACCTCTGTATACAAACTGGGTTATCGGCTGAGGAGGTCCTTATTGGCCACTTCGGTCTTCTTTAACTAAGGGAAAAATTATGCCAGCAAGGTAATCAAGTCTGTACAGACTTTATGGCATCAGGTGCTGTTCTTATATACAGAGCACACACCAGACAGCCATGCTGGCTGTACATTTCCTAGTGCTCTCTTACAGGTAGCTCCAGTCATAAACTTCCTGTGACTTTTTTTGATGTCACTTCCTGAAACGAGGTTGTTTTCATAATAGAGCCGTATATGGGACCCTCTGCAACCTCTCACAGCTCTTCCTGCTGTGGGCTCTGCATGCAACCTACAAGCCTGTTATTTTGTTGAGTTTCAGTAAAAATGTTTGGTGGCTGGAAGGAAAAAAGAAAATGTAAAAATCCATTTGGCTCCAAAATAAAATACCCACCACACTGTAACCATAAATTAACATTTGACTTTTTGCTGGTGCCTGGTGTAGCCAATCCTTGGTGGCTAAATAACCCTCTTGGTGCCCCAAAATACCTGCAATTTAAATAAGGATTTTAACCAAGAATTGAACTTCATTCCAATCGGTACCCGATACCCCTTTTCCAAGAGAAATATTTACCTTTTCTCAAATAGATTATCAGGGAAGTCTGTGTGGCTGATATTGTGACAAAACCCCTCCCACAGTCATGTCATGACCAACAACCTGGTTGCATTGTGGGAAATAACAGCTTTTTCCAACTGCCAAGTAAGCAATAACTCCCTCTGAGCATAGAACTCCCAGTAAGGAACATTCCGTACAGATCACCTGGCAGGACTATGGATGTCACCACTGGTGATAAATTTTAGAATGTACCGTAAGTCATGGCGAGAAAACATTTATTTAGTATGTTTTTTTTTTTTTCTCTACAGTTGCTCTTTAACATTGCAGTCTATGAGACACTCTCTGAAACCTGATCTGCCATTGCTATACTACTGCCCAATATATTAGGAGTAGGCCACTAGGCCAACCATAGTCACTGGCCCCATGTATGCATTACTTTTAGCAATACACTTTCAGGAGGGCAAGAAGCAAATATTTTTGTAGTAGAAGAGGTTTCATGTCACATTGTCATTTTTCGCTCCTCTTGAGTAAAATGTCCTTATCCAACATTAATGGCATTCATGCTTAGCAACAGCACCAACCAACCCGCCCCTCACAACTGCTGGCTGGTCATTCCATACAGGTCAAGAAAAATGAGAGCCTTATTTAACTCAAGAGCAAATATTTTCCATAACCGCTAAGCTATTTTCAAAGGGGCCAGCTGCTTTAAGTGATAGCATGGCTACATCATTATTATGATTATTATTGTTTGCAGTAGTGTATTGGGGAAATAAGCTTGACAAGCATTCTAAATCACTCGAATAAGCATAACAAGACTAATTTCTCCAGGCTCATGAATCAATTAGCGGACGCAGCCTAGGATAAAAGCGTGCACCTATCTGCATTTTATACGAGCAGGCTCGGTGCGGCGGGTAAGCTGGAGCGCTAATTTTATGGTCTCCCAGGATGCCATCTGTCTCCGGAGACAGATGCTCACACGCAGTTATTAGAGGGCTGCTGCATAATGAGGTCAATCCAGATGATATCCCAGAGTCCTTTGTATGCACAAGGCGTATTGCGGCAGGTGCGAGTTCCTGCTTCCTCTCACCAGTCTGGCGGGAGTGCGTGATGATTCAGTGCAGAGGAAAGGTGTATTTGCAGTGGAGCTGTCATTACTTATGAACACAGCAGCCTGTTGTGCTTTACACTGACAAGGTGTGAGCTAAACGCTTAATAAACAGCAGATGTAATTTGCGTTTGGCCTGATTGGAAGAAGATAGAGATTTTCTTTCCACCTGCAGTTTGTTTATGTTGAAATGAGAGTCTGAGAGGCTGCAGAGGCAGTTATAGACCAACCGCAGCAACAGATCAAAATATAACATCTGGTAGGGTGGTGAGCAGAGTGCCAAATGTCACCTTATTTTTGTCAAGTGAGACTCTTGCTTCTTAAAGGGAACCCAAACTGAGAAGGATATGGATGTTTCCTTTTAAAATAATACCAGTTGTCTGACTCTCCTGCTGATCCTGTGTCTCTAATGCTAGGTACACACTATGAGATTTGCTGGCAGACTTCCTGTCAGATCCATTATTACTTCCAACATGTCCGATCTGATTTCCGATGGATTGACTGGTTTCCATTCACTTCTACTGAAAATCGATCGGAAATCAGATTGGACATGTTGAAATAATCGATCTGACAGGAAATCTGCCAGAAAATCTCATAGGGCCAGTGCACACCAAAAACTCTAGCAGATCCGCGAAACGCTACAGGTTTTTGAAGCAGATTTTCAGAGCAAATCTAGACATGTGTAGAGAGGTTTTCTAAACATGCCTAGCATTTTTTGTAGAATTTTTGTGTAGCAGATTTCATATATTGTTACAGTTAAGTTGTTACTGAACAGCTACTGTAACAAAAACGCCTGGAAAACAGCTCTGATCTAGCATTTTTCAGAGAGGTTTTTCCACTTTCCTATACTTTATATTGAGGCAGAAACGCTTCAGAAATTTAAAAAATGCCGCAGGCCCCGAGTTTGCGTTTGTGGAAAAAACGAACCGCTCTGGTGTGCACAAGCCCATTGAAATACATTAGCCAAGCGTTTTTCTATCCCCAAGCGTTTTTAAAAACGCTACAGAACCGCTCTGGTGTGCTCCAGCCCATAGTGTGTACCTAGCGTAATACTTTCAGCCACAGCCCCTGAACAAGCATGCAGATCAGGTGCTCTGACTGAAGTCAGACTGGATTAGCTGCATGCTTGTTTCAGGTCTGTGATTCAGTCTCTACTGCAGCTAAAGAGATCAGCCGGACTGCCAGGCAACTGGTATTGTTTAAAAGGAAACATCCATATCCCTCTCAGTTTAGGTTCACTTTAAGCTATGTACACACCGTAGATGTTTCTCATCTGGAACAAACTATTTGCGATTATCTCAACACAAATGTAGAGTGTAAAGCCTCATCTACACGGTACAATTTTCCATCAGATCGGATCTATTAGACGAATCTATTAGATCATTTCCAACCGGTCCAATCGGATTGCATTAGATTTTGCAATAGATTTTGGGTACTTATAAAAGCAAAATCCATCTC
Source organism: Hyperolius riggenbachi (assembly GCF_040937935.1). NCBI lineage: Eukaryota > Metazoa > Chordata > Amphibia > Anura > Hyperoliidae > Hyperolius > Hyperolius riggenbachi. The sequence continues at coordinate 74,763,116 of NC_090656.1, read as the reverse complement.
AAAATTGATCTGAAACAATTTGGACGTCTATACATGATGCAATTTCTTATTAGACCTATCTAATAGATCCGTCTACCTGATGGAAAATTGTACCGTGTAGATGAGGTTTAAAGGTGGCCATTAATGATCTGATCCCCTGGACGATCAATCGGAAATGATTGTTTGGGCCAATTAACGGAAGGAAATGACTAACCAATCCGATCAGATTAATGGAATCGATTTGTTTTTTGGATTGATTCCATCAATCCGATTGGATTAAATAACATTTCTGGTCGATCGTCAGGGGATTGTTTCATTAACGGCCACTTTTAGTTGGTCATGTGACTGAAACAGTTCAACTGAAAGAGTTTAGAGAAGAAGACTGACAGTATAAGGACATTCAGGGCACAGACTGGACATTCGGGGAAGATAGCTATGGAAGTCTATAGCGGCGGTGAAGCAGGTGGTTTTAGCGCTGTGTGCTTGCCACGTAGTGCCTGCGTTGAGAGCCACTATAGCAGTAATGCCATAGTCTGCGGCCTGCGCATGGGTTATTCGGGTTTCGGTGATCGCAGGACCCCAAATTACTTCTCCCTATGATACGAATGGGGATATAGTATTTAACGCCGCCGGGAATTTGAGTTGCAGCAGGGTGAGCCATAATTCGGCTCACCCTGCACCTAACTCACCGGCGGTGTACATATACGTTCGCTATGGTGGTGCAAGTGAATGCAGGGCTTCCTGGCCAGGTGTTTTACTTGATATCAGCTAATGAAGGATCTTCTACACAGATAAAAGCAACTAAAATGCCCGCCTAGGACTAGGAAAACATTTTGGTCTGGAGTTGGGCATTGAAGGCAGATCAGCATGACAATGAAGCAGCTAGCACTTCTTACAAGGTAATAATGATGGCCTCTGCTTTACATCTTCATTTAGTGAACCACTAAGGGGACCAAAGCACCCTACTTTGGCAAGACGTTGCTCAGATCAGAGAATGGCCAATCCAATATGAGGCATGTGTGTTTTCTTATTTGCCATCATGCAAAATCAGGTGTGGGTGGAAAAATCCATTCATTACCAGCCATGGAAAATTCCCTTGAAATGGTTGGAATTTCTGCGTTACATTACACGGGTAAAAAGCTAATGATCACTAGGGATGCTGTGAATATGATGTACTGCTACAGTAGCTGCATTTGACTCATTACTCATGAGCAGATACGTCACACTGCTCCAAGTCTTGTCTAGAATGACAGACATAAATGCTGTAACATGTGCTGTGCTACACAGAAATGGTGAAATAGGGCTCAACTTTGAACGTCAACCAGGCCACTAGTCTCACTCAAGGCCGAAAGCACCTACCTAAGTTGCCTTGTGGATGATCCTGCTCTGGTGCTACATCATCTGAATCTGTTATTATTGTCTAGCATCACACACAGGAGGATCATTGCTGCCTGTTACTAGTGGAGGCTGCTGGATATGAGTGAACTGGAATGTGAGCATGATGTTTGTTCTTCAGGGACCAAACACTGATGATTTTCTAAGGGGGGGGGGGGGGGGGGGGGCATGCTGCCTGGTTATGTTTGGAATGGTACCACTAAACCTAATTATGTTATTTGGTAGGAACAATCTACATAAACATGTTAATTGGGGAGACATTCTACATAACTGTGTTATTTTGGTGGACATGCTATATAACTATTTTATTTTTGGGGCAAGCTACCCAATTATACTGATGGAGGTGACACTGCCTATTTATATTGTTAGAAGGAACACTTGGCTGTACACACTGCCTAATTATGTTGGTTGGGTTGGACACCATGCCCTGTCTATGTTCCCTCACGAGTACTTGTGACCGCACAATTATAATTGAATGCAATAAATAAGTTTAAGATGGTCGGGAAAGCTTGAAGTCCCATCAGAGTAGTGTCGGAAGGGGCAAGAGGCGCGTAGCACAAAGGTGAAGCCAGGGAGGAAATTGAACAATCAGGAGAATGGAATTTTGCTTAGAGAAAAAGGAGGCTGAATGGATAAGATATCATCATAGGGGGTCCTGAAATATTTCCTATAAGTAAGATTCAAATATGTGACTGACCACTGACATCACAGAAATTCCCACAGAAGGATATGAATCAAGGAAAGTCACCGACAGAAGATAAGAAGGACAAGGAGTGAAGAGCGGATTCCGGAACCAGCAGTATGCTGGAGTTATTTCTGGACATGATGTGAGAATACTTCACATATACTGCTACTGACACTGACCACACCCTCCTCTGATCTTAAATGGTGCATCTCTCCATAGAGGCAGTGAGGGAATGTTATTTGCCGCCGAGAACACATGATCAGTTATATCTACAGAAATTCTCCTGAAATCTTTGTACCTTTCTGATTAGCTGGTTGTGATCATGTAATAATCTCCCCCTTCTGTACTCTGTGGAGAGGAAAACAGTTTGCTTTACAATGCAAGTGTTTTATAACCTGCAATTAGTTGTCAGCTAGCTACCCTATGGACTGACTGGAGGGAAACTGTCATTCAGAGCTCTGGAATTTTAACCATTAAAGTGCCCATTAACGGTACAATTCTTCCTTCGGATTCGATCTTTTTCAATCTTTTGATGCAATTTTTAAATCAATTTTTTACAATCACATTTTATAGAGAACTGGGCTGTGTTTGGTGCAAATCGATGTTTAAAACGATTTTTGGGGTGAATGAAAAAGGAATTGGAATGTAAAACCTTCTTAAATCGTTCCATTAATGGTAACAGTCGATAATTGCCTTCCAGTCAGTTTCGATCGTTCAAATCGCGTCAAAAGATTGAATCTATAGGAAAAAATGTACTGTTAATGGGCCCCTTTACAGTGTAAAAAAGAAAAAAAAAAGTTGTGCAGCTACCGTGAAATTAAGACATCCACTGAAAGAGTAAGACATAGCAGGAATTTTGAGCATGATCAAAAATATAAGCCCTACCCCTAAAGTATGACCTAGCGGGAGGAAAATGTATGGCAATTTGTGTTTTTACTGGAGCCGATGTTCTTGCAGGTGGGACTATGGCTCCATCACTAGGCCGATCACTGCTCTCATTTCTACTCAGTGAGTGCAGTGATTGGCCCAATATCAGAGGCATGATCCTGCGCCAGAGACCATCGGCTCCAGTAGAAACACGAGTTGCCTTACTTCTCCCAGTCCTCATAGGCTGAAGCTCAGGGACACAGCGGCATGGAGCTGGGGAAAGAAGAGGATGCAGGGGTCCATTGGAGGACACAGGGTACAGTGCAGCATGGAGCTGGGGGCAAGAGGAGGGTGCAGGGGGACAGCGAGGACACCAGGAGGACAGCGGAGGACACGGGACACAGGAGACATGGGGACTGTACATGCACATGTTTATCTAATCATGGGGCATATTCACTAAATAGCAGTACATTTTTTTTCTACTGGCTTCATAAGACCGATTATACAAACATCCAGCAGAGATCACCTGACAGCACTAAAGATGTCACCTCCAATGATACATTTCAGAAGGTAAATCAGGGAGAGGAAAGATTTTAGGCAAACGCTGACTAAATAATGTAATTATGTTATTTTCAGTAGAGTTCCTCTTTTATCTGATTAACACTTTTACAAATGTGTGTGTCCACTGTCTGAAAAGTACTGTTATTTATCTAGCCAATTAGAGATTTATAAACCAACTACCTGATAAAATACATACATTTTTCGTCTAGGGTGCCCAAAAGTGCCCCTAATGCCTTAGCATCCTAGCAACGCCCCTGCATATATGGCAGCCACATATACTATACATGGTGTGCAGCTACACATGTGGAGGAAGCTCTGGAGGGGGAACTAAAGCGGCAGCACTAAGGTCAGACAAGGAGATGGAGTGACTAGTTACCCTTATAACGTAAAGTAAAGGTGGCCATACACTTATAGATGGCCACCACATTCGACCATCAGATAGATCCCTGTCAGATCAAATCTGATATGAGAGGGATCCTTTACTGACACAAACTAGGCTTAGATTTTTTAAATAGATTTCAGCATGCGTTGCAATGTTTAATTCTGTGCAACGCTAAGGGCTGTCAACTTGCTGCCACATCCGCCCCGCCCCCAATTAATATCTCCCATCCAGTCTGCTGAACCAATTTGATCCATTTCGCCTGGAAATCGGTGAGATGATCGATGAATGAATCAGGCCGCCTGCTGCATTGATTACTAGAAGATTTGATCAGAGTGATCGAATAGGTCAGAAGTCAGTGTATTGCAGTTTTCTTCTCCACATAAGCAAGAAGGCAACATAATAATAATAATAATAATCCATTTCAGGTGCTTGGGCATAGTTGTATTCTAGACGGGTTTGGTACCTTACAGAGAGTCTGAGATTTAGTACTCTATTATTATTATTATTATTTTATTATATTATACATTATTATACATATTACGCAGAGCTGTACAGAGTATTGTCTTGTCACTAACTGTCCCTCGGAGGAGCTCACAATCTAGTCCCTACGATAGTCATATGTCTATGTATGTGTCGTAGTCTAGGGCCAATTTAGGGGGAAGCCAATTAACTTATCTGTATGTTTTTGGGATGTGGGAGGAAACCGGAGTGCCTGGAGGAAACATGGGGAGAACATACAAACTCCTTACAGATGTTGAGTTGGCTGGGATTCAAACCGGGAACCCAGCGATGAACGGTGAGAGCGCAAACCACTACACCATCGGGCTGCCCGTGCTGCTACTCTGCTATAGAGGCAAAGGCCCCAGGTCCCCAACCTCTGCAGGGACCCCTGTGCCGCCGGACCTCACCAAGTTGTCTCCCCCCACTGCTCCCCCAAGGCCCCCTGTCATGTAGCAGCATTAATCACCCACTGGTGCTATCACACTGCTGCATTCACTTTTTTGGCAAAGCGCAGACCTATTCACTGTAGTGAATGGGATAAGCAGTGCAATAAACGGCAGCTAAGAGGGCGCGCAATCGCGGGGTGTGTGTTTGGATCACACGGCCATCTGTGCTGAGAAGTGTGAATGAGGCCTTAGCAGATTACATCATTCCTTTCTACTAAGTATTGTCAAAATTATACAGGAGGAACATAATCTTAAAATTGAGATTAATTGGTAATATGAAATGCACGTTTCCTAAAACAACTCTGACACGAGTGTATTATTCTCATACAAAGTTTTACACATCCTTCTTATTAATGTCCTAGTTTCGGTACTCCGAGAGTTTGTGGTGGAAACCTATTGGCTGTTTGGCAGGGCAGCCCGATGTCCCGAGCTGCCAGGTGCTGTCAGAAAGTCAGAGTCAGCTGAAGCCGTTACAGCTCATACTGCACATCCTGTTTTCATTTTCCTTTCTTGAACAAAAACAGGATACCCAGAGGCAGCCTCTAACTTCCATCACTTCCTGCCCCTTTGTTGTCTGTTTAGCCCGATTATATACACACAATAGCATTGTCTTTGCAGAATGTGACATTGTAAAATGCTCCTTGTTCTAATCCATCACATTCCCCACAGTTTGTGCTGTAGGAAGCCACATGACTCTCAAGGTCAGCATCTTACACATCCAGCCGTTTTTGACTGAGGTAGAGAATGTTTCCTGACCCCACAATGTAGCTTGGTGTGTTCCCTGTGTTACAGCAGGTAACTGTGATGGAGAGGATTATGGAGAGAACCATTACTAACTTCCTTATAAAATTTGCTACATTACCAGGGGCGTAACAATAGACCCTGCAAGGGATGCAGCCGCAGGGGGGGGGGCAGAAGCAACAGGGGGCCCTGAGGGGGGAGAAGTTTTTTTTTCCCTGTCCTGAGAGACTGACAACTAAGGGCATGGAGAGAAAAAGCTTTCTGTTTTCTGCACAATTGTTCTAGTAACTGATTCTGCTCAGCCACTGATAAGGAATCATACAAAGTTTTGCAGACAAAGATTTGTAGACAGTCCCTATTCATCACTCTACCCTCAGCCTCTCTACCCCTCCCCAAGTGCTGTGTACTGTAGTGATGCTGGAGAAGTCTGCAGAGCCAGTTCTGCTCCATCAGAGATGCACAGAGTGAGTGTAATAAGCTGAGGCTGGGAGCACACTCGTCTGTCGGTATTCTGTGTGTGTTTTCTGTATACTACGTGTGTCTGAATTTGTGAAAACATGCACATTTTATCACAGAAGCAAATGTAATTGAAGTGGAAATGCTCCCAGTGCCTCAATGCTGTCTGTTTTTATCTGCATGGGGAAACCACATTCAAGTGTGCACTAGTTAATTGACCAACATTGGTTCTCAGTGGTCGGGGGCCTGGGGCCATCCAAAGTTTCTCAGGGGGGCCGAGTGATTTCTAGTTATGCCCCTGCAGATGGCTGGTTGTTGTGCTGCTTCTCTGCCTTTAACAATTTCTGTGTGGCAGACCCAAACCCAATATGCATATCATATAATGTGACTGCTGAATGCATGCCTATTCTGAAAAGGGAATAAAAATGGCATGGTGTTCCTGCCTCCAGCCTCTAGGAGTCACTGTTAGATCATCTACACTGTACTTCATATCAAGATCTCATCTGGCCCTTGTGTTATTGTTCATTCCCATTTTCACTTGTACTGCTCATGGCTGCCTGCAGTTAGGACATTAAACTACTGTTCATCACTAGGCTTCCTGACTACACCAAACAAATGATAGCATTCTCACTAGTATTTAAAGTGAACCAGAGATGAAGCCCCCTCATGTATTTTACCATATATATCAGTGGGAACATTAGAGAAAACACCTACCCTGCTCTCTGTTTCATTCTTCACTGTTCAGCTTGCTTCTTAACAGCCCTGATAAAATCCCGACATTCAGTCTGGCTTTGATATAATGACTCAGCTATAATGATTCCTGAGCAGAGCCAGAAGGGGGCAGGCTTGGGCTTGAAAAGACATCAGAGAAGACAGACTCAACTATAATGATTCCTGAGCAAAGACAGACTCACTCTGGGATTTTATCAGGGCTGGTAACAGGCAAGCTGAACAGTGAAGAATGAAATAGAGCAGGGTAGGTGTTTTCTCTAATGTTCCCACTGATATATATGGTAAAATACATGAGGGGGCTTCATCTCTGGTTCACTTTAAAGACTAGAATGCAAGTAATCAGCAAATATAAATCAGGGCTGTCAAGTGTGCCACGATTTGCTTTGTTCTGTGCTAATATGTAAACACTGGAGGTTAACCCTTTCTGTGCTCCCAGGATACCAGGAAGTAAACACTTCAGGTGTTTTTGTGAGATTTCTGTAAGTTGTGAGAAATAAATGGTTTCCTTTAAAGGTTATTATACTGATGCGTATCTTTTAGAGTAGAAAGGACATTCTGAGTTAAGGTCCACTTTAAGCATTGTTAAATAACAGTAGTGGTGATCTCTAAAAGTGCTGACCACTTATTAATAAAACACTTAAAGGGGAACTTCAGCCTAAACAAACATACTGTTATTAGGTTACATTAGTTATGTAAATTAGAATAGATAGGTAATATAATATTTTACCCACCCTGTTTTAAAAGAACAGGCAAATGTTTGTGATTCATGGGGGCTGCCATCTTTGTCATGGGGGCAGCCATATTTTTGGTTGAAAGGAGGTGACAAGGAGCAGGAGACACAGTTCCAACTGTCCTGTGTCCTGATAAACCCTCCCAGCTGCACACACTAGGCTTCAAATGTAAAATTCAAAATGTTAAAAAAAAAAAAATTGCACCAAAACAGCAGAACGAGAACAACATCAGAAATCCCATCATGCTTTGCTCAGCATAAGGGGAAAACTGCCCGGGCAGTTTTCTTCTGTGCAGCTAAAAATGAGGCTTGTATAAGAGGAACAAAGTTCTGATGCTGTGAAACTGTTAAAGAAACACCAGGCCTTTTCAGTGCTGCTGAGTCGATTTTAAGTCTGGAGGTTCACTTTAAGCCTGGTACATACATCCAATTTTGATTGACCAACCTAATGTATTAAACATAGTAAAAATGGGTATGAAACACTATAAGACTACACTGATGTCATTTCAATGCATATTCGCACCGCACTTAAGCTAACTGATATAATTCGTTGCAGGACAAATGATCATACTGACTTGTAATCAAGCAATTAGTGAGCAAATAAAGGAGAAAACGTTATCAGTTTTCCCTGGATACAGCAGGAACTTTTACACCTTGTTTACACATTTTTACTGCACTTCCAGAACAATCTGATAATGCTGGACGGAAAAGGCTAGCTTATCAATAAGCAGCTAAATGAGGTAAAAAGCTTGAGTTTTAACCCTTCCACTACCTTGAAAAATAAGCACATGGATTAAGCTGATAATGTTATGCTATATTTAATGCATTAGATCATAGATTAAATTTGAGTATGATACCAGGAACCATAGTGATATTAAGTAGAAGTAGTAAATTATTCGTTATACCCACTTTTACATTAATTATCCTGGTTTCAGCATCAGAGACAGATCCTTTATCTATATATTATTGTTTATTGGTATGAGAAGCCCTGCCCCTCTAGTGATATCACAGCCTGGGCTGTTTAGCTATGTTGACGTGTTTTTAATCGTTTTAGCTCACTGGGTGCCTTCTACCCACTTGTAAACAACAGGTCACCCGAGGGATCAAGTCCCGATTCCTGTGGGCAACAGTACTCGTACCTGTGTAGAGGCTTATTGACAGTTTTTGGGGCAAGCCAATTAACTTTTCTGTATGTTTTTGGGATGTGTGAGGAGGCCAAAGTGCCTGGAGGAAACCCATGCAGAAAAGGAAAGAACATACAAACATTAATGATTACTAGGGATGGTCGCTGGATTCCGCAGAATTAAGAATTCCGTGATTCCAGACAGAATTTGGTGATTCCGTTCCGTTGTTGATATCACTATGGCGGAATTTCCGCGGAAAAATTTGAAATTCCATGGAATTTTACGGAATGCAAACTTTTTTTCCCACTAAACTCATTTATGCTTAATAATAAGAATTTCTGCTTGACGGACTTCCTCCCTTCCTCCTCCTTCTCCTCCGGAGGAGGGTCTTGTCTTCCAGGGAATTGTAGGATTTCAGAAGCCAGCTTACATACATTGGCCAGGAATCAAACCCAAGTCTAGTGCTTGGTAGGCAGCTCTCCTCACCGCTATACCACCACCAACACTACATGCTGAAGCCAGCCTAGCATGTACCATTATGATATATCCAAGAGAAAAATGAGCTTGCTTAGTAAGCTCATTTTTTTCTTGGATATATCACAATGGTACATGCTAGGCTGGCTTCAGCATGTAGCATTGTAGTGTGTTGTGTTGGTGGTATAACGGTTAGGATAGCAGCCTACCAAGTGGTAGGCCTGGGTTCGATTCCTGGCCAATGTATGTGAGTTGGCTTTTGACATCCTACAAATCCCTAAGCAAGCTCATTTTTCTCTTGGATATATCACAATGGTACATGCTAGGCTGGCTTCAGCATGTAGCATTGTAGCGTGTTGTGTTGGTGGTATAATGGTTAGGATAGCAGCCTACCAAGCGGTAGGCCTGGATTTAATTCCTGGCCAATGTATGTGAGTTGGCTTTTGACATCCTACAAATCCCTGGAAGGATTAAGGGAACAGTCAATAGGTTTTATGGGCTACCATTTAGCATCGAAGGTTCCATTTGCGATTAGTTTAATTTTTCCGCTGGAATTCCGAGGAATTTCGCAAAAATCCGGCGCAATTTTCATAGCGACGGAATTAAGCGCTGGCGGAATCCACGAATTCCAGCGGAACGGAATTTGTTCTTTCCGATCATCCCTAGTGATTACTTAAAAAAAATGTGCAATAGGTTTTCCACCGGATGCCCCGTGACAAACCGTACCTCAAAACTCTCCTTTGTATTTGAGCTTGTTGGGATTCTGTAAAGGAAGTCAAGATGCCCTATAGGAAAATAAATCTGTCTTGATCTAATGGTGGGAAGATTTGTACTGCACACCAATATGAATCATCACATCTGAACATTCCAAAGATATGAATTGTAGCAGCTGCAGATCTGCTTGTAATCTCATCAGTCTGTTTACAAAGCGGAGCCGCTAATTATCAGGCCAGCATTGAGCGAGTCGGTGCTGTGTGAGCTATGGCAGTGCAGCAATCACAGTGACAGCACAGAGATGAGCAGCGCACACACTGTCATGGTAAATAGAGTGCTGAGACACAGAGATGAAATACAATCTGCCTTCCGCAGCAGAGATCTTGCTTCAACAATAAATGTCATGTATTCCCCTTCTCAGGAGATAACAACAAATTAAAACTACCTCTTCATTTAAGTGACTGCAAGGCCACCGCAGTGATTGCTACTTGGGGTTTTGGGAAGAGAATTTTTTATCTATTTAAGCCATCAAAGTACAGCTTTTTCATATCAAGCCTGACAGTGGACAGGACCATTCAGACAGGCGATGTAGTCACAGTGATTTCACTGTCTCTGTACCATCTTCTAATCTCTGCCACTAACCCCTCACATTTTTCTATCCGGCTAGTTATGGTATTCATACAAAATTACAACCCCAATCCAGGCACAGTGGTTTTTGTTTTGCTTTTTTAATGAAGGAACCCAATTTTACATTAGTTTTGATTAAAAAAGGTTTGTGAAAAATTTGCAATATAAAAAAGTAGGGTACTCCATCTTCACCCCAGCAATCTACAGCTGCTTGCTCAGGGCCGGTTTTAGACTTTTTGCTGCCTGAGGCAAACTTGCGAGGATGCGCCCTCCCACTTCCCTCCAATTTGGAATGACCGCACAGCACCCAACAATTTGCACCCAATGTTATAGCTGCAATGCAAAAAAAACAAAACAAACAAACAAAAAAACACTCTCAGTATAGGTAGGTAGGTAGGTAGCCAGGTATAGGCGCTCCCTGTATAGGAAGCCAGGTATAGGTGCCCCCAGTATATGAAGCCAGGTATAGGTGCCTCCAGTATAGGAATCCAGGTATAGGTGCCCCCACTATAGGTAAGCCAGGTATAGGTGCCTCTAGTATAGGAATCCAGGTATAGGTGCCCCCACTGTAGGTAAGCCAGGTATAAGTGCCTCTAGTACAGCTGCCCCAAGTATAGGTGGCCAAAGCAAGGTAAGCCCCTGCATAGGGCTTCACTTTAGAGGGGGCTTTGCTGTCCCAGGCAGTCTGCCCTGTGCTCCATGGCTCCTTCTGCCACCTGTAACTTACACTCCCTAATCCAATGCCAAATCTCACCGTTCACCTGCCACTGGATTCACATCCGGTCACCATGGTTACTTTCAGCCGACATCTCTTATGACGTCGGAGGCGCTGTCTGGAAGTAACCATGGCTTGCCTTGCTTGTACCCTGCCTGTGCCTAACTCTACACTCACACATAACCCTCCCTCTAACTATGCATAACCATCCCTCTACAGATACCTAACCCTTAAACCTCCCTTTACCTATACCTAACCCTTAACTATTTAAGGACCAAGCTAATTGAAATCTACCCCCTGTTTTGGTGGGCTCCTGGCTGACAAGGCGTAGATTTCAATTAGCCGTCGCTGCATGCATTCGCCGTTTCCGTCGCTCCCCGCAGATCGCGCCACTCAAACCCGACGAGTCTCGCCGCATCTCACTGGCTCTGCCTGTCTCTATGACAGCAGGGCCATGTGAGCCAATCAGGAGCTGATTTCATTGACTCCCGGCCCTGTCTTTCAATGTAAGCCGCTCCCATTGGCTTACCGTACATTGAAAGACAGGGTCAGGAGCCAATGAAAGCGGTTCCTGACTAGCTCACATGACTCTGCCGTCATAGAGACAGCAGAGTCTATGTCCTGGGGGTCCCGGCAAGCGGCGATGACGGCGGTTGCGGTGGGTATGCGTGGCGATTCGTCGGGATTCCGTTGTTCTGGTACCAGCGGTCTCTGGTCCTTAAGGGGGCAGAGACCGCTGGTACTTAAGTAGTTAACCCCACCTACCACTTAACCCCCCCCCCCCAGAACCTATCACTTACCCAGCCGGGCGGTATGGACGCCGGAGGCTGCCGCTCAGGCCCTGCTGGACCGATTTGCATAAAATAAAAAGCAGCACACGCAGCCGGCACTTTGCCAGCCGCGTGTGCTACCTGATCGCCGCCGCAGCGCGGCAATCCGCCACGTGCAGCGGCGAAAGAGGGTCCTCCCAGCTGCCTGAGCCCAGCGTAGCCGGAACAAACAGTTCCGGCCAGCGCTAAGGGCTGGATCGGAGGCGGCTGACGTCAGGACGTCGGCTGACGTCCATCACGTCACTCCGCTCGTCGCCATGGCGACGAGGTAAGCGAAACAAGGAAGGCTGCTCATTGCAGCCTTCCTTGTTACTTCTGGTCGCCGGAGGGCCCTCTAGTGGGCTTTCATGCAACCAACTTTCAGTTGGCTACATGAAATAGTTTTTTTTTAATAAAAAAAAAAAAACCCCGCAGCCGCCCTGGCGATCTTAATAGAACGCCAGGGTGGTTAAATCTCCTCTGTCACCTAAGCTTAACCTACCTCGCCACTGCAAAGCTGTGATTACGGCAATGAAGGGAAATTTGGGCACATGGAGGCACCTGATAAAATAATCGACCAACCAAAAACCGATCGACTATTGGTCGATCAACCATTAGTCAGATCTCTCTCTGACCGAATCTGATCAGAGAAATCGTTTGGCTGACGTAAACCGAAGACCGACATAATCTACCACCAGAAACCTGTACAGACTGTGTACAGTGCTGCTATTCAAGTGATTGTAACATCCAAATAAGGAATATAAAAGATGGACATGAAATTGTTACACATCAAGATGGGGACAGCACAGACAATAGCCACTCTGTGTCCATCACTAGGTAACCTCTGCCTCTGCTGACAGATGCAGGGGATATCTCAGCCAGATATATAATTATAGATAATCACTCAATACGAAATGGAAAGGAAGAAGTTCTCTTTCAGGCTACTACAGCGCCAATAAAGGAAACTGTTGAATAAATCACCTTTCCAGAGCTGTAAGAAGGCATACAAAGCATATATGATGGCCTAGTAAGGTTTACGGGACAGTCCTAAGTAGATGTTGGGGTACAGGAGAGGGGAGAGGCGCGTAGCTCTTAACCTGGAAATGGGCTGGTGAGTTTGGGCAGGAACCAAACATAGCGTTTTGTTGTTATGTGGATTGAGGAGAGACGAGTGACACGCAAGGTGCATCATCTGGTGGGTGGGGTGGGGTGAGTACAAAGGAAAATGCTCTCAGCCAGTGTTCCGCTGTCTCCATTACTTACCGAGGTGTTGGGGGTCATCAAGGGCAGCTGTACACTGCTAGATTCTCGCCAAAGGTGGCTGTTATCGCCCGCCTCAGCCGAGTTTCATCTAGCATGTGTATGAGGCTATAAACATTAGTAATCACTTGTGTTTACACTTATACAGAGTGTGCTAATAAGATTTGTACAAGAATGGGGCCAGTCTTTGATTTTACAACGTCCTGAGCGAATTTAGTCTTTGGTGCCCCCCCTTCCTGATTTGAATTGCCTCTGCTGAAGCAGATCAAAGAAGATGCCCTTCCAATTATATAATTAGTAGATAGTCACATGTGCCCCCAATAGTATTAGGTAGCCAAATGTGTACACATAATTATGTAGCCCCCTCAGTATAGGTAGCAGATGTGCCCCCAGTACTCCAGTATTAGGTAGTCTCCTCAGTATAGATAGCAGAATTGCCCCAATATAGGTATCTAGAGGTGCCCCCAAGAATTAGATAGGCCCCCAGTATAGGTATCCAGTTGTACCCCCAGTATTAGGTATCCCCCTTTCTTTCAGTAGAGGTAGCCAAAGTACCCGCAGTATTAGACAGTTCCCCCATTATAGGTAGCCAGATGTGCCTCCAGTATTAGACAGTTCTCCCATTATAGGCAGCCAGATGTGCCCCCAGTATTAGATATCCCCCTTCCCTCCGGTAGAGGTAGCCAAAGTACCCCCAGTATTAGACAGTTCCCATTATGGGTAGCCCGATGTGCCCCCAGTATTAGGTATCCTCCTTCCCTCCAGTAGAGGTAGCCAAAGTATCCCCAGTATTGGACAGTTCCCCCATTATAGGTAGCCAGATGTGCCCCCAGAATTAGACTACTCCCCCATTATAGGCAGGCAGATGTTCCTCCTGTATTAACCTCTCCCAGTACAGGTAGGAGTTATGCCCCCCATTGTGGAGTCACGAGTGCAAGAGAAGTTACTCACCTCTTGGGGTCCAGTAACTCTGGCTCTTAATCATTTGGGTGTCCAGCATAGCCTCTACTGCTACACCATGTCTCTCATCATTTGACTTGCCAGTATGCGGTGGCCAACATGAGGAATGACACCTGTAGCTGTGCTGGACGAGTGACTGGCAGAGAGCTCCCATCACTCCTTGCTGTAGTCGAGGGGGCGAAGCATTTGGAAGCATCAGTGGCGTAGCTAAGAAGTTGTGGGCCCCGATGCAAGTTTTACAATGGGGCCCCCCAAGCATTCTATACATAGCAATTGATACGGCGCACCAAAACCTGCCAATGGAAACTACTGTGTTTGAGGTGCAAGAAGGGGATGGGAACAGTTTGTTAAAGAGTAACTGTTAGCCCCCAAATTGAAATTTAAATCTGTATTGCAATGTTTTATTTAGTATTTCAGTGAACCAAAAAGCCAATGCAGAACTTTAAAATCAATCTAATTTTTTTACAATGTAACCTTTTTCCCCCGCTCCGGACGCAAAGCCGCATATCTGATACTGCTTAGCATGCAGCGCATGCCTATGTCTGCCCGACCCCCCTCTCCCCCCCAGGACCAGGTGCCAATATATTCTCCCCACCAAACAGCTGACCGCTCTGACACGGAGAGAGAGCGGCAGCACTTCCAGCGCCGTCACCGCAGAGCAGCCGCCGCCGTGCATCTCTCACATGTGACTCGGCGGCGGCTGCTCTGCGGTGACGGCGCTGGAAGTGCTGCCGCTCTCTCTCCGTGTCAGAGCGGTCAGCTGTTTGGTGGGGAGAATATATTGGCACCTGGTCCTGGTGGGGAGAGGGGGGTCGGGCAGACATAGGCATGCTCTGCATGCTAAGCAGTATCAGATATGCGGCTTTGCGTCCGGAGCGGGGGAAAAAGGTTACATTGTAAAAAAATTAGATTGATTTTAAAGTTCTGCATTGGCTTTTTGGTTCACTGAAATACTAAATAAAACATTGCAATACAGATTTAAATTTCAATTTGGGGGCTAACAGTTACTCTTTAATAATACTACTATTCAAAGTGTCTATAAAAGTGATTATTATGAGCACAGGACCAATAGAGAGCTAATACTGTAGTTGAGGGAGGGCCCTTCGGGGCCCCTCTGGCCCAAGGGCCCCGATGCGGTGGCTACCTCTGCAACCCCTATTGCTACACCCCTGGGAGGCATTCTGATGGCGCCCCTGACTATGTGGTGCCCTAAACAACCGCTCAGGTCAAAGGCTGGCCCTGCACAAGAGCAGACTAAATTGAGCTTGAATTTAATCTATGTAAACTAGCAAGACAGCAAGTGCACTGGATCTGTTATCAGACTGTTAGCAAACTTATGCTAAACTAACAGTGAGTTGACATCAAACTGAGTTCAAAGGTCCATGCACACAAGCCCTAATAATGCATGAAATAGCTATTATTACAATATTATTATTACAGCTCAAATTCTTTGCAAACTGTTCTTTTAACTTTATACCTTTCAAATGAATGCTAAACCATGGCTTTAGACGGCAGGGGCCAAATTCCATTCTATATATAATCCTATATGTTCTGTACCCCATTTCCTTTTCTTTTAAAACAAAAGCAGGATGTGCTCCGACACTGGCTAACCCTTTGAAAATAAGATCTATATTCAAGCTGGAGCTCTGAGACCGTTACATATCTTATTACTGCAATTAATGGACCATTAAGCCTCAAACAAGAAGGTAATTTATGTTAAATAGCTGCTAATAACATTCACAAATGAAAGGAAGCAGGTCTTTACCTGTGAGACGGTTGCTCCTCAAGTGTTGTGCTGAACACAGGAACAATATGTTTTCAAGGAAATCTGTTGCACAGGGGCTGCCATCTTTAAAGGGATTGCGTAGCAATTTGTGTGCTTGGTTTTATTGGGTTTAGTACTTAAAGGGACACTGTAGGGGGGTCAGAGGAAAATGAGTTGAAGTTACCTGGGGCTTCTAATGGTCCCCCACAAACATCCTGTCCCCGCTAAGCCACTCCCCAATGCTCCGGCCCCGCCTCTGGATCACTTCTGGAATTTCAGACTTTAAAGTCTGAAAACCACTGCGCCTGCGTTGCCGTGTCCTCACTCCCACTGATGGCACCAGGAGTGTACTGCGCAGGCACACTATGGTCTGTGCCTGCGTCGTGCGCTCCTGGTGACATCAGGGGAAGTGAGGACACGGCAACGCAGGTGCAGTGGTTTTCAGACTTTAAAGTCTGAAATTCCAAAAGTGAACTGGAGGCGGGGCCGGAGCATTGGGGAGTGGCTGCACGGGCACAGGATGCCTGCGGGGGACCATTAGAAGCCCTGGGTAAGTTCAACTCATTTTCCCATGACCCCCTACAGTGTCCCTTTAAAATTGACTTTTTTCTTCAATTTCTGTAACTAGGGAAATATTAACAGCAAACATCCTCTACACAACACTGTATATAAACTCTGCAAAGGGAGGGGAGAATTCAATTACCTTCTGATCATAGTGTCCTTATCTTATTCAAAATAAGAAGCTTTCTGTTATTTGCATGCTGAGATAAGCTTGTTATTTTAGCTAGGAAGAAAAAACTTCCCATAATCCCACTGGCACTACACAGTTCCTGTAGTTAGCCAAAGGCACCCAGATCAGGTTAAATGGGGAAAAATAGGCGACATATAGGGACTTATTTTAGAAAAAACAAAGGGGTTTACATATATTTTTGGGGCACTAACTATTTTTTTTTCTTTGGCACTTTTTATTTTTGGATACTATACCCTCTGTAACAGTTGGCAGGATAGCTATAAAGTCATCATGTCCAATGCCAAGCTGGAGAACCACTACTGGACTCTGGAAAAGCAGAAATGCATCCTCTGGAATTATGGATTATGATGCACTGTTTGCCATCTGAACGGTCAAAACAGAAGCTGAAAGGAAGACCAGAACCCCAGGTCAACCCTTCTGTGTACTTGTCAAACCTCGTTGTGGGTTTGTTGCTACAAGTGGCTTTGTCTCAGCTACAAGCTCTGACCCGAGTTGTTTGGCTAAAAAAGATGCATTTTAGTTCAGAATCATGCTCTATATTAACTGCCTTTGTTGGCTAAACGAGGCTTAAAATCAAAGTTGGCAGCGTTCACTTGTGAGGTCATTGGACAGGAAGACAGCTGTGTGATGGAAAGAAAAAGCACTTCACATTACTCACCTCCTTTTTAAAATATTACTGTATATTCAGCATTGATTAATTCCTGAAACTGTCAAGATATCAAAATCTATACAAACCTGAAATTGAAAAATACACCATACAAGTTCAGCACTGCCTTGCATTGCTCCCCACTGTGTTTTTCTGTAGGTGGTGAGGGCTCGTTACAGGGCAGTGCGGAACTAGTATTATTTATATTTTCAGGATAAAATGGGTTTTAATTGTTTGTCAGTTTCATGAACTGTTCTAAGAGTCCATGTTCCCCACTTGGAGCGACAGCTGCATTGCCCCTGGCTTGATCTCACCCTCCAAACATTTTAAAGAAAATTGGTAAGAGAAAAAAAACCCTCTGGGGTATACTTACCTTGAGAGGGGGAAGCCTCTGGATTCTTATAAGGCTTCCCCCGTTCTCCTCTGTCCTGGCTATCCAGTGCTGGAAAGCCCCAAACCGGGGAGGTAAATATTTTTACTTTTACTTTTACTCACAGCGATTCAGCCTGCTCCTGCGCTGGAGGAGGGGAAGGTAAATATTGCAGGCGCTGCTGTGCCTGCTCTGTGGTTTGCTGTGGTTCGGAGGCTGACTGGGCTGGGTTGCTGGGACCAGGTATGGTCGGAAATGCCAATTTCCGATTTTGCTGAAAATGCGCATTCCGCCACTGCCGATTACCGCTACTGATTTCCGCTACCGATTTCCGCATTCCGATGCTGATAAATTGCAGAAATTTCTGCTGATTTTAACAGCGATTTTCTCAAAAACTATAAGGTCTTTTTGAAAACTTTTTTTTCATCTTATTTACAGTCTTCTGATTAATAAACCCTAAAAATTTGGTGTGACTAGGACCTATGAGGTCTTTGCTATTAACCGCTAAAGTCGGCGGGTTTTAACTGTAATGTAAAATGCAGAAAATCTGCATTATCCAATATGCGGTAAGTTTAAGCCAATCAGAAGACTCAGAATTAATAAACCAATCAGAGAATGCGAACATTTCTGCCTAAATCCCCATTCTTTAATTGGTTTATTCATTCTGAGTCTTCTGATTGGCTTAAAATTACAGCATATTGGATAATGCCGATTTTCTGCATTTTACATTACAGTCAAAAGCCACCAACTTTAGCGGTTAATGGCAAAGTCCTCATAGGTCCTAGACACGCCAAATTTTCAGGGTTTATTAAACAGAAGACTGTGAACAAGATGAAAAAAAAGTTTTCAAAAAGACCTTATAATTTTTGAGAAAATCTATGTTAAAGTCAGCGGAAATTATGGCGATTTCCGGCGGAAATCCGCGAAAATCCGCCTACCACACTTGTATTACGGATTTCTGCATTCCGATGCGGAAATGCAATTTCTGATCGGAAATGTGGTAATTGCATTTCCGCGGAATCCGAATGAGCATCCCTGGGCCTGGGATGGAGGAGGACGCGGGAAGCATCATTAGGGTTCAGAGACTTTCCCCTCCCGAGGTAAGTATCCCCCAGGGAGGTTTTTTTTCTCCTTACAGTGTCTCTTTAAAGAGAACCTGAACTGAAAATAAAAAGTCAAACTAACCATACACAGGTCATACTTGTCTCCCGTGTACCTCCCTACTCCTCAATCTCTTTCTCCTCTCCTGCATCCCATTTGTCCACTATGATCAACGGAATTCTCCGTCCTCCATTTTAAAAATGGCCGTTACCCCATAACAGCTTCCTGGTCAGCACACTGTTCAACTGTAATATCGCCCACTTGAGCCATAGGGAAACATGGACATTACCTTGCACATTCAGTTGTAACTGACAGCTGCTAATATATAACTGACAGCAACTGGTATATTTCAGCTCTGACAAAATCTTGTCAGAACTGGAAGAGATCACTGTAAGAAGTAAATGGTGAGCTTCTGAGAGGAACTGACAGTGAGGTTAGTATGTAATATTCATTTGCAGCTACATCATGTGTTTATTTTAGATAATTTTACTCGCTTCAGGTTCCCTTTAAGGTAGACTAAACTTGAATAAAATATGTCCAAATTGAAACAAAGCATTTATATGTCCTCCAGAATAACAATTATGGTGCTAGTTTCCCCCAAAATATAACAAAGCAGCAAAATGTCCCTCATATAACAATTATGAAGCTAGTCTCCCCAAAAATATAACCAGGATGCAGAATGCCCCCCAAAAAACAATTAGGAAGGAAAATGCCTCCCAAATAACAACTAGGCAGCATAGTAACAGTATTAGGTTGGCTTGTCTTCCAAATGACATTAGGCAGCATACATGTAGTGTCCCCAGTAAAAGACCAGACCCCTTGACAGACCCCAGCACCAGATAGTGCCCATGACAGATTGACCCTATTAACAGAAGGCTTGATGGCTTCAACTTCTCTCCTTTCAGTAGCAGCCCTTCATGAGAGACCGTGAGTAACACCGTGCTTCTCAATCCCAACCCTCCAGTAAAAGGATGCCCCAGTAATATATTGCACCCCAGTGACAAATACCACCTCTGTAATAGCAACTCCATGACAAATCCTGGTAACATAAAGGATCCCCAATAGCATACTCTGTTACCAGAATGCCACATGAAAACTTAAGAGAAAAGGGTAATTGAATAAGGGTCAATAGCCCATGTGCAATTCACTTTTCTCCTGAGTTTTCTCTTAGGCCAATAAAATACCCTTTAAACCACCAGCAAGTAAGTACATTCTTGGTACTTTTTCAATTGTAAAATGATTGAAAGTTAGAGAAGATGAAAATTATCTCCCAGGAGATAACTCAGGAGAAAAAGTTAACTGCATATGCGCCATTAAGTTGTAACATTGGAGAAGAAATCATCCTATCCAATGGCCTGTAGCTCCTAGCCAAAGTCCATAAACAGCTTTTAACAGCACAAACATCAAAATAATAAAATATGATATTTTGAATTTATGAAAGGGCTGATACACCAAATTTTATATTTCAGTTTTGGATGGATGATTAGATTACTCACCAGCCTCACGTATCTCTTGGACACACTGGTGGTGAGATCTCCGTGACTGGACTCTCAATACGAGTTGACCTCATGCACCCAATTGGATTCAAATTTGTTTAACATAATGGAGATAATGATAGGAGAAGTGAGACTTCCTATGCTGAAGAAGTGAAACTCTAGCGTGAACAGGCACATCTTGAAGGTTTAGGATGGATATTTTGCTATTTAGGGTAATCAGGCTATCAGGGCTTTTTAGTGTTAAGTAGGCTATATAACCCCTTTAATGTAGCTGCCAGGTTATTAATGTGGCCATTCTTGACTTTGACTCTTTCTTATCCTACCATTTTCCTTCTTGGTTGACTGCACCAAGAATGGAAGCTAGCAGACCATTGGTGGTTTATCCTACAACGTTCTAACACAATAAAAGGCAAACACATTGGTAAAAATGTACAATGGAAGAGCTCACTATATTGCCCTATATTAGGATGAGTGCCCTCCATTGATCTTTTATTATGTTTTCCTGTTTGAAGTGCACCCATCAGCCAGTGGCCCCTGCCTGTCCTCTCTGTCTTCACCAGTACAGAGTAATGAGTTTAATGAGAGATTATAGCTTACCTTTTCTCAGTGGTATATCTATAAATCACGGGCCACCCCAGCAAAACTTTGATGGACCTACCCAATGTTGATACCCCTTTTTCCTCCATCGTGACCCCACAGCGGCCATATGTCGAGGGTCATAAAAAGTGTGGTAATCATGATCCATAAAGTGTGGCCAAAACAAGGACCAGTGGCATAGCTAAGGAGCTATGGGCCCTGGTGCATGTTGTACATGGGGCCCCCCAAGCACTCTATACATAACAATTGATATGGCGCACCAAAACCTGCCAAGGATTTCCACAGTGTAATGGGTGCAAGTAGGGGATGGGGAACAGTTTGTTAATGATTACTACTTTTAAAGCATCTATAGAAGTGATTATTACTAGCACCGGGCCAATAGAGAGCTAATACTGTACTTGAGGGAGGGCCCCTGTGACCCAAGGGCCTCGATGCGGTCGCTATCTCTGCAATCCCTATTGCTACGCCACCGGGATGGACCCCTGTATTGGGTGGATGGAGGATAAGTCGTTGAGCCCCTCGAAAAAAGGTCCCCCTATTGAAATTTCTCTGCCTGTCCTCAAGGTCTAAGATGGAACTGTTCCTCTGTCCCAATCAAGTGCCTGGTACTCCCACAAGTCTTACCATATCTACTGTTCCTGCCAGCCTACCCATGTGACGTCATATGATCATGCTGTAAGCACAGACACAGCTGGAGAGCAAGCCTAGAGTAACATGGACACTCATTTCAGATAGGGGAGCAGAGCCAGCTCAGGACTTTGGGAAAGGGAAGAGATACCTTCTCATGACATTCTCTGCATTGGATGGAGTAGGCACTATCTACGCAACGCACGGCTGTGATTGACAGATAGCTCCCAATCTCATTGTTAACAACTCAAAAATGTAATTACACATAACCTCATTTTAAAACTACACATAACCATCTTCTACACAAACCATTTTCAGGAGTAAAAAGCCACAGAAAATGTTAAAAGCACAAAAAAGATAGTCTAGAATTTTATGACGCCCATGTACGGTACATTGTGAGGCTATAAATCGTAGCTTATACCTTCAGAATAGCCCTACATGTCTATATAACAGCAAACAAGATCCATTAATAACAGACACCCAGCATCGATAATAACAGGGGCCTCCACTTGAAGTGGACCTGAACTCTTGCACAGGACAGAAGGAAACAGAGAAACGCACCCTGTATGTATTTAGAGAGTTTAGCCTGTCTAATTCGCCCTCACCTGTGCCAAATCACAAGTTGTAATTAGATCTCTCCCCGTGTCACATGACTGCCATGGCAGAGATGGCAGATAAGCTCATTTGACAGCACAGTATGTTAACAATATGTCTGCTTCCATGAATCAGAAAGTAGAAACACTGGAAATTTAGGATTTGTATCAGCTGTAACAAAGAAATGTTTTTGTTTAAAGGTTATTATGCTGTTGCATATCTTTTAGAGCAAATAGGACCTGCTGAGTTCAGCTCTGCTTTAAATCATTGGCCTTGAGGGTCGGAGAGTAGTGCTGAAAACTGTGTGATCCAATGAACTTGGAATGGGTTCTTTTGTAATTGTTGCCTATTCAGTATCAACCCTGGCATAGTCACATCAGGTCAGGGTGGATTGCTAAACGTTGAGAGAAAAAAAATGTATGCAATTATAGCCACATGCACACTCTTGCCACGCTAATCTTATAATAAACCGACACAGTCCTGCATTAAATACAGTTCCCAATGCATGTATGTGCCTACAATATTCCAACCACTATTTCACACGCCTTTTTAGCATTCCTCACTGTAATCTGTTGTGACTCAAGCAAGTGTCTCAGAATAATTGTGATTTTTTAATTAATCCAGGCCAGTTTTGATGACACACTGCTCACTGCTCTACCGCCTGCGTAAATCAAGGCCATAGTAACTGTATGCCAAATGTACACTGTCTACTCATAACACAATATATCATTAAAAGTAATAACTAAGATTCAGCACCCAACGACCACAAAAACAGAGGGAAGCAAAAACAATATATAAAACATACATAAAAATGAATCACTGCTTCCTTTACACTATGACTAAGCAGAGGGGTGTACAAACAAAGGAAGAGCAGTTGTCAATAACAACCAGTTACACTGTACGCACATCAATTTTGATTGGCTAATAATTGGCCAATCTTACCACTGCAACGTAGTATAAGGGCTTACCAACACAATCTGTTCAAAGTACTGTATTTAAAATCTGTTGGCTCTCATACTACATGGAGGTGGTAGAATTGACCAATCATTGGCCAATCAAAATTGGATGTGTGTATGCACCTTAAAGCCTAGTAAACACATCTCTTAATCTCTTACCAATTTACCACCTCTATGCAGTATGAGGGTCAACAGATATTGAATACTATAAGCAGATTGTGTAGGTAAGCCCTCATACTACATGGAGGTGGTAAATTTGGTCAGTGATTGGCCAATCATAATTGAAAGTGTGTACCAGGCTTATGCTGGATACACACGGTGCGTTCGTGCACTCGATTTTCCCGTCGATTCCCGTCGATTCGTTTATTTCCAACATGTCCGATTTGGATTTCGATGGATCGTTAGGTCGATTCGGCATACTTTGCATGCGAATCGACCTAACGATCTATCGAAATCCAAATCGGACATGTTGGAAATAAACGAATCGACGGGAATCGACGGGAAAATCGAGTGCACGAACGCACCGTGTGTATCCAGCATTAGAATCCTTGTTCCAGTAACTAGATGAAGCCTTATTGATTACTCTGAGCAGCTGGTACACTTTTCCTGAAGTCTTACGGTACTCAAAAATGATAAAGGGTAGTAAAAATGCAGATTTAGTTATTAAGAACTTAATAATGATTGTGGATCCGGAAAGATGAACCGAGGTAAAAAAAGGGAGATGAGGAAGGAATAGAAATTATTAAAAAGAAATTCACAGAATGATCTGGAAAAGGATAACTTATGTATAAAAAAATAACGTAAATTGAATGATTTAGTAGCTCGACCAACATAAGACAACAAGAAAAGCACAGATCGAGCAGAGCTTTAGCCTAATAGTGGCCACCAATGATTTCATCTTTTTTGGCCAATCTTACCAAATCTATGTAGTAGAAGGGTAAACTGAGTGAATATATCGAATGGATACTTTAGGAAGACCCTTATATTACATAGAAATGGTAAGATTGGACAAAAAAGATTCAATCATTAATGACCACCATAACAAAGGCTCAGGAAGGCTGGAAGATTACTTGGATCCATTGTCTCATTGAGACACTCCGATAAAGCTCACTTCTACATTACTGTGAAGATGTGTTGCTACCCATTTTGACAAACCATCTGGTACTAGTGGGCAACTTACCTGTATAAAGTAGGCACCAGTCCCCAGTAGAAGTTCGTAATCCACCAGCCACTGGAACAGCAAGGTAAAGAGAAAGCTCAGTCAGTCCAGGACTCAGTCACTTCCCAGAATGTCCATACTACTCCACTTTGGGAATGAGCTGGACTCCCACCCAGAGAAGCTTCCTTCCTGCCATTGTTCACATATTACGGAGGCTTCGAACTATTGCAATTCATGCAGGAAACTAGATAAACTAAATTCAGTTTTTTTTTTATTTGCTGCATTTTTGAACGTTTGCAAGTGAAAGCAGAAGTGAGTGACTGTGCTGTCTTCAGCTAGTATTGCATTTAACATTTATGCTGATAAAGATGCTAGTAAGCTAACAAGGCAAAAAGAGCCCTAATGTACTCAGTAACATTTGTGTATGGGGCAACCATATGCAGTCTCATTTTCCAGTGATATTTGTGCTGATGGACAACTACAAGGGTATCACACGAGCAGGGGCGTAACTAGAAACCACGGGCCCCCCCGCAAAACTTTGAATAGGGCCCCCTCCTGCCTTCTCTCCATGCCCAGACTCCTCAAGCATCACTACAAGACACAGCACTTTGGGAGGGGTAGAAAGGCTGGAGGTAGAACAGGCTGTACACAAGAACCTGCTGAACACTGAATAGGGACTGTCTTTGTCTGCAAAACTGTGCATGATTCCTTATCAGTTGCTGAGCAGATGCAGTTATTAGAACAACTGAGCAAAGGGCAGAACGTTTTTTCTCTCCTTGTCCTTAGTTCTCAGTCTGTCAGGATGGGGCCCCTCTGGCTTCTGCCCCACCCCCCTGCAGCTGCATTCCTTGCAGGGTCTATTGTTACACCCCTGCACACAAGTCTCCATATGTGGTGACTTTTATTTAATACTGATCTCCACTTGGCAGTTACTTCTATCTAAACATGTAGAGATTCATCTCTCCTACTCAAGGTATATTTATAGTAATACATTGGTGTTATGTGCAATATTGAACTACAAATGCATTCCAGTGATGTAGGGTTTGATGGTTAACTTTTCCATTAACTCAAAAGTTGGCTTCATCAGTCGATATAATAGGAATTTCTGATGTTGATGATCATCCTAAGGCTCAGCACACACCATACAATCTTGGTTGTTCAATCTTACCACTTTCATGTAGGATAAGAGCTTATCCAATAATTCATTCAAGGTATTTTCAATCTGTTGGCCCTTATACTACATAGATTTGGTAAATCTGTACAACCAAGATTGTATGGTGTGTGTTGAGCTTTAGCCTGAGGAACAGCCCATAGATCTAAAGATGCAATGACAGCCACTATTTCACAGTCATGGTGGGCTCCAGGTATCACATGTGCTCTCAATAATACAGGTAAGTTAACAGAAACCCCAAGGAAACATTTGCCTAGGCCTCTGTACCACCTTTCAGAGATTAAAGACAGACGACCTTCAACTACCCAAAGCAAAGAAGTATGTATGAGCAGAAGCCCAACTACAGGGAAGCAGCCTCCGGGACCAAAGTGGGGCCCAGAGCTGTGCAGTGCCCCAAACTATTTACTGTCCTTCCCAGATACAAGAGTCCATCCCCCAGATCAGGTATTTTTGTGGCTACATTATTCATGGGTGTGAAGATCATGATGGACACTTTTTTTTTTTGTAACATGCGAGATGGCCCCCAAACCTGTGAGGGTCACCAAGGGGAGGACATTGGAAAGTCCCAACAAAAGGGAGGGCCCATGATTTGTAGTTTGGCTCCGGTATGAGTAAGTTTTAATCTGCATGGATGTTTTTTCATGATAGGTAAAGGCCTATCTTGTTACCTGAGCAACAGCAAGACAGCAGGCTCTTCACACGTCTTCCAGGCAGAAATTGAAAGATCGTGGTTCAAAGTGCTGATGATCACTTCTAAGATTGATCATTTAGATGTGACACTAAGTGGTTCGTGTGATTGTGGGAGGACTGAGACTACAGCATACTGAAAGCCCTACTCTGGCAACTCCCTACTATAGGCGTCAAGTTGCCATCTCCGGCATACTTTGAGTGCTGTGGGCATCAAAAGGTCTAACGAGAAGGCACTTATGAGGAGGAAGCTGCACTGCACACTAACTTCTCCAGGGCTAGCTGATTCTGGGTGGTCGCTGAGATCTGAAGGTCTGTCGGGACAGCACACAGCAGGGACATTTTTGAATGGAGACAGACCTGGGGGCAGCTGTCGGGGCCCCTGGGGCAATTTCCCCCTTTCCCTCAGTAGTAGTGCCGGCCCTGATAGGCAGAACAGAGAATGGAAAGTGACCCTGTCACTATCTATAGTCTGGAGTAACATAAAGGGTTTGAAATTATTAAATACAATAGGGGTAAAAAAGCGACCAGAGGCATTTAAAATTGTATTTAAAACAGCAATAAAAACGTAAAGGGATGACTTACCTCAATGATGACATTCTCTATTAAGAAAAATACTTTTTATTTTAGCACAGGCTGTTTTATACTCCTCTGGGTTTCTGTTTACACATCAGGGGGCATGACAGGTTTTACATTCCAGGGCACTGAGAGGGTTTTTCAGCTTATCAGATGAGGGGACATGCAGAGAACATCTAAAATGAGAGGCCTTTTGCATATGGCAAGTTGACATCTGGTTTCCCCAAGGCATGAATGCCAAGTGGCATATTAGTTTTGTATATGAAACCGATAGGATTATTGGGAAGATATTTATTGCCCACATAGACAATTTCCCTTTATTGCTTTGCTTGCCATTTTTGTCTTTAAAATGGTTTTTCATTTGTGTTCCCTCTCTATACATTATCATTTTTCTTAAAGCGGAATATAACCCTGCATTTCAACTTTGCTCTAAAACATTATTTACAGTATATTATATGCAACCAGCATTTTTTTTTTACTAGACCAGCATTGGAAGGGTTACACAGGGCTTTAAAGTCCCTAGAGATTTCTGCAGACGAATCCGAACTTGAGTTAGATACTTTTTGTTTACAAATATGTGTTTATTGTGACTCATCTCTCTCACTGAGAAGGAGCTTGGAGGACAGCCAAAGAGATGTATCTATTGATAAACAGTTACACACTAACTAAATAGAATGTAACTATCTGAATGTCTGCATGGAACTTAAAGTGACTCTGTAACAAAAATTACGTTTTTTCTACCATCCTACAAGTTCCTAAACCTATTCTAATCTGTTCTGGCTCACTGCAGTAGCGTACGTTAAAAAGGGGCGATGGGAAAAAAGGGCGCCGGGATTTTAACGATAAACATGGATTACGTTTAAAAATGTATTTCGTTTAAAAGTAATGTTTTTAAACGTTATAAATCATTAAATAATGTGTATTAAATCGGCAATTGTAAAAACGTTAATCTTTCGTTTAAATAATGAAACGCATAATAACGTTTAAATTTTTTTTTTACTAAGTAACCCTCCCTGTACCTACCCCTAACCCCTAGACCCCCCTGTTGATGCCTAAACCTAAGACCCCCCCTGTTGGTGCCTAAGTAACCCTCCCTGTACCTACCCCTAACCCCTAGACCCCCCTGTTAGTGCCTAAACCTAAGACCCCCCTGTTGGTGCCTAAACCTAAGACCCCCCTGTTGGTGCCTAAACCTAAGACCCCCCTGTTGGTGCCTAAACCTAAGACCCCCTGTTGGTGCCTAAACCTAAGACCCCCCTGTTGGTGCCTAAACCTAAGACCCCCCTTTTGGTGCTTAAACCTAAGACCCCCTGTTGGTGCCTAAACCTAAGACCCCCCTGTTGGTGCCTAAACCTAAGACCCCCCTGTTGGTGCCTAAACCTAAGACCCCCCTGTTGGTGCCTAAACCTAAGACCCCCCTGTTATTTTTTCGTTTAAAAATAATGTAAAAAAAAAAAAAAAAAAAAAAAAAAAAGTAATGTTTTTCGTTTAAAAATAATGTTTGGGAAAAATATTGTACTGGTTTTCGTTTAAAAATAATATTTAAACATGTATAAATCATTAAATAATGTGTAATCATGAGAAACAGTAATAAAACATTAAGTCTCCGGGCGCCGCTTTTAAAACGTTAGTTTTCTCCGGCGCCCTTTTTTCCTACCGGGCGCCCATTAAACGATATTTATTATAGAAGTGAATGGCGGCGCCCGATTTGTCCACTAGCCTCAGGCGCCCGAATTTACTGTTTCCCACTGCAGTACTTTGTACTATCACGGTCTCTGTAATAAATCAATGTATCTTTCCCCTGTCAGACTTGTCGACCTGTGTCTGGAAGGCTGCCAACTCTTCTGTGCTGGTCTGTTCCTCTATGCACACTCCAGTGTGTGTTTTATTTACATAAGCCAGCAGCTTCTCTGCTATCTTATCAGTGATAGAAGAGAGCTGGATAAAAATCCCCCTCTGTTAGGCTGTGAAAGTAGCTGGCTGACACATACTGAGGAATTACAAACACAGGCACAGGCAGAGCTGTCTGCAGGAAGCCTGTAATGTTCAGTGCATGAGAGAAGAAGGGGACAGAAGGTAAACACACAAATGATCTTTTGAGATTCAAAAGGAAAGCTGTATACAGCCTGCTTGTGTATGGATGTATTTTCTATGTGTGGACATATTGTACATCAATCTACTTCCTGTTTTGGTGGCCATTTTGTTTGTTTATAAACAAACTTTTTAAAACTGTTTTTAACTACTTTTAATGCGGCGGGGAGCGGCGAAATTGTGACAGAGGGTAATAGGAGATGTCCCCTAACACACTGGTATGTTTACTTTTGTGCGATTTTAACAATACAGATTCTCTTTAAAACCTCTGTGTTTAACCCTTCCAATGCTGGTCTAGTAAAAAAAAAAATGCTTTTTGCATATAATATGCTGTAAGTAATGTTTTAGAGCAAAGTTGAAATGCAGGGTTATATTCCGCTTTAAAGGAATACTTAAGTCAAAATAAAAAAAAGATTTTTACTCACCTGGGGCATCCCTCAGCCCCCTGAAGCTGTATGGTGCCCTTGCAGCCTGGCTCCGATTCTCCTGTCCCCGCCGGCGGCTACTTCCAGGTTCGGCGACAGCCGCCGACAGGCTGGGAACGCGAGTGATTCTCCGCGTTCCCAGCCACTATATCACCCTCTATGCTGCTATAGCGTATATGTTATTCTATAAAATTATAGAATTAACCTCCCTGGTGGCAACCCCAAGCTCAGCTTTACTGACCATGGTATTACTGTGCTCAATTGGCCTGCCAACTCTCCTGACCTGAACCCCATAGAGAATCTGTGGGATATTGTGAAGAGAAAGTTGAGAGACGCAAGACCCAACGCTCTGGATGAGCTTAAAGAGAATCTGTATTGTTAAAATCGCACAAAAGTAAACAAACCAGTGCGTTAGGGGACATCTCCTATTCCCCTCTGTCACAATTTTGCCGCTCCCCGCCGCATTAAAAGTGGTTAAAAACTGTTTTAAAAAGTCTGTTTATAAACAAACAAAATGGCCACCAAAACAGGAAGTAGGTTGATGTACAGTATGTCCACACATAGAAAATACATCCATACACAAGCAGGCTGTATACAGCCTTCCTTTTGAATCTCAAGAGATCATTTGTGTGTTTCTTTCCCTCTGCAGCTATCTTCCACTAAAGTGTCAGGCTGTTTCTTCCTGCAGAGTGCAGACAGCTCTGCCTGTATGTAATTCCTCAGTATGTGAAAGCCCAGCCAGCTCAGAGGAGGATTTATCCAGCTTGTAAAAGATAATAGAGCAGAGAGAAGCTGCCCTAATCTAAATGTCACACAGGCAGTGTGCATAGAGGGGACTGGAGGGGGGGAGATGCATCATAGAACCACAACACTGAAGAACTTGGCAGCCTTCCAGACACAGGCTGACAAGTCTGACAGGAGAGAGATAAGTTGATTTATTACAGAGATAGTGATAGTAGAAAGTGCTGCAGTGAGCCAGAGCACATTAGAATAGATTTTGGAACTTGTAGGATGGAAGAAAACCGGATGAAATTTTTGTTACGGAGTCTCTTTAAGGCCGCTATCGAAGCATCCTGGGCCTCCATAACACCTGAGCAGTGCCACAGGCTGATTGCCTCCATGCCACGCCGCATTGAAGCAGTCATTTCTGCAAAAGGATTCCCGACCAAGTATTGAGTGCATAACTGAACATAATTATTTAAAGGTTGACTTTTTTTGTTTTAAAAACACTTTTATTTTATTGGTCGGATGAAATATGCTAATTTTTTGAGATAGGAATTATGAGTTTTCATGAGCTGTATGCCAAAATCATCAATATTAAAACAATAAAGGCTTGTAACTACTTCAGTTGTGTGTAATGAATCTAAAATATATGAAAGTCTAATGTTTATCAGTACATTACAGAAAATAATGAACTTTATCACAATATGCTAATTTTTGGAGAAGATCCTGTATATATATATGTGTGTGTGTGTGTATGTGTCTATACAGTGGCTTGCAAAAGTATTCGGCCCCCTTGAAGTTTTCCACGTTTTGTCACATTACTGCCACAAACATGAATCAATTTTATTGGAATTCCATGGAAAAGACCAATACAAAGTGGTGTACACATGAGAAGTGGAACGAAAATCATACATGGTTCCAAACATTTTTTACAAATCAATAACTGCAAAGTGGTATGTGCATAATTATTCAGCCCCCTGAGTCAACACTTTGTAGAACCACCTTTTGCTGCAATTACAGCTGCCAGTCTTTTAGGGTATGTCTCTACCAGCTTTGCACATCTAGAGACTGAAATCCTTGCCCATTCTTCTTTGCAAAAGAGCTCCAGCTCAGTCAGATTAGATGGACAGCGTATGTGAACAGCAGTTTTCAGATCTTGCCACATATTCTCGATTGGATTTAGATCTGGACTTTAACTGGGCCATTCTAAAACATGAATATGTTTTGTTTTAAACCATTCCATTGTTGCCCTGGCTTTATGTTTAGGGTTATTGTCCTGCTGGAAGGTGAACCTCCGCCCCAGTCTCAAGTCTTTTGCAGACTCCAAGAGGTTTTCTTCCAAGATTGCCCTGTATTTGGCTCCATCCATCTTCCCATCAACTCTGACCAGCTTCCCTGTCCCTGCTGAAGAGAAGCACCCCCAGAGCATGATGTTGCCACCACCATATTTGACAGTGGAGATGGTGCATTCTGAGTGATGTGCAGTGTGTAACGATCGGTGTCAGCACACAGAAAGAATCTGATTATTGGTGATCTGCAGTATCACTAAGAATACAGATTATACCTGATTATTGATGATCTGCAGAATCACCGATAATCTAAGTATAACTAACCTCTGGACACCTTTATAATGTGAGTGTTTGGTGCAACAGTAATGACTTTGAGTAAGACCACCCGAGGAGCAGGTGATCTCTGGCAGTATGGGCGATACTGCCTTTTGAGAAGTGCAAAAACCGTCCAACAGCCTGAGACCTCCAAAGGGGTGGAGTCCCAGGCTGAAGGTAGGAAGAACCCAAACACACACAAGAGACGGCACACCAATGGCTGCAAACAAATTTGCTGTATTGGATCAAGTACACTACATGTTACGGATCTTTACATCCTTCCTCAGGTGTCAAAAGGCATCTATAGTGTGTGAAGGTAGGAAGAACCTGTGAGTGAGTGACACCTGAAAGGTGGATGTCGCATGGCAAAAAGGAGGATGAAGGCACTGAACTTGCAAAAGATATACCTTTAATCCACGGTGGGAAGACACATCAGGGTATACAGTGGGGGTGAGGGAGGCCTGACAGCTGTTTCACTTTAAGACAAAGCTTCCTCTTTCGGCCTCTGAGGAGTGCCTTCATCCTCCTTTTTGCCATATTACAGTGCTTTGTTCTGAGGTGCACGTGCATGCTATGAATACAGAATCCGGTGAAGCGGACCTATGCCTTTCTGTTAACATCTAGTGCCAGTCCTTTTTCCTACTGTTGTGCGAAAGGTGGATGTCACTAGCAGGTCTGGAGACTATCTCTTAAGGAGAGAGATAGCTCTCAAGGTCGGGCAAGCCAGGTCGGCAACACACAGACAGACAAGGTACATAGACAGAAGGCTGATTCGGTATCCAAAGGCAGGCAGGGTTTGGAAACAGATAATCAGATATGCGTAGGTACCGAATCAGAAAGCAGAGGGATAGTCAGGAATGCAATAGGTCATAACAGATATCAACAATGCCTAGACTAGGGTGTGAGGTCCGTGGTCTCAACACCCTGGAACTAGTCTGGAGTATACCAGAATGATAACACAGAGTCCCTAATCTTGGGTGTGAGGTCCGTGGTCTCGACACCCTGGAACTAGTCTGAAGTATAACAGAATGATAACACAGAGTCCCTAATCTTGGGTGTGAGGTCCGTAGTCTCAACACCCTGGAACTAGTCTGGAGTATAACAGAATGATAACACAGAAGTAATCTGGCTCAGTGTAAATTCCCAGGTCCTCCTGGTTCTAACACACTGTAGGATCTGACTAAGGTCTGAGTGCTTCCACGTAGTGTTCGCAACGGCAGACAACTTGAGACAGACCAGCAGTGACTATATATAGCGCGGCGCTCTCCGACGCCACCCATCAGCGATCAACCAATAGCCACTTGCTTTGAGGTCAGCTGACCAACCTGGTCAGCTGATCCCTCCTTGTTTGTCATAAAGGTTCTGCCTCTCAGCGCGCTCGCGCGTATTCTTCAGCCTGTGTGAACTAACAGGCCCAGCCACACCAGACGCACGCTGCTGCGTGCAAACCGCCGTGCTGGAGGCGGAATCAGCCACCTTGCCGCTTTTCCACGTTTTATCACAGTACCCCCCCCCCCCCCCCCCCCCCGAGGAGTGGACTCCGGACTCTTCCCACCAGGCTTTCCAGGGTGCAAGTCATGGAATTCTTTCTTCAATTCCTCTGCATGCATACGACAGTCTGGCACCCAAGTTCTCTCCTCTATGCCATATCCCTTCCAGTGAACCAGATACTGCACGGAGTTCTGCACAAGCTGTGAGTCCAGAATCTTTTCAATCTCATACTCAGGTTGGTCATCAATCAACACAGGGGGGGGGGAGCGGAATCCACGTGCACCGCTGGCTTGAGTAAAGACACATGGAAAGATCTCACACCTCGCATGCTGGTAGGGAGATTAATGGCATAAGTGACATTATTGATCTTTCTGGCCACTGGAAAAGGACCCACAAATCTAGGGCCTAACTTGGGCGGCAGTTGCTTTAGAGCCAAATGTCGTGTGGACACCCAGACAAAGCCCCTGGAGAGAATTCCCATTCAATGGAATGTCTCTTGTCAGCCTGTTTCTTCTGGTTCTGAAAAGCCTTCCCCAAATTTTTTTTCACTATTCCCCAAATTTGCTTTAAGGACCTCTGCCAATTCTCCAGGGCTGGGAACGGAGTAGAAGCCACTGGCAATGGGGCAAACTTAGGTGACCTTCCCGTCACTACCTGAAATGGGGAAATCCTGAGGAGGAACTTCTCAGATTGTTGTGTGCAAATTCTGCAAACGGCAAAAATTTTACCCAGTCGGTTTGTGCATCTGCAACATAACATCTCAGAAACTGTTCCAGGGACTGATTGACTCTTTGGGTCTGGCCATTGGTTTGTGGGTGATAGCCTGATGAGAAAGAAAGATCCATGTCTAATTGATGGCAAAATGCCCTCCAAAATTTAGATACAAATTGCACTCCCCGATCTGACACTATATTTTCCGGAGTGCCATGCAGCCGAAAAATGTGCTGGATGAAGAGATCAGCCAACTCCTGGGCCGAGGGGAGTCCTTTCAGGGGAACAAAATGAGCCATCTTACTGAATCGATCAACTACCACCCAAATGACCGTCATGCCCTCAGACCTGGGGAGTTCGCCCACAAAATCCATGAACAAATGGGTCCAAGGCTCACTCGGAACTGGTAAAGGCTGCAAAGTTCCAACAGGTGCCTGACGGGAGGGTTTGCTTCTAGCACACACTGCACTCTCTCTCACAAACTCCTTACAGTCTGTTGCCAATGACGGCCACCAAGCACATCTAGAAAGTAGATCCTGAGTTCTGGTGGCCCCAGGATCCCCGGCATTCTTGAGGGAATGAAACAGCTGCAATAGTTGTAGGCGAAAAAGGCAATGGTACAAACAGGACCCCCTCAGGCTTCCCCTCAGGAACATCCTGTTGGAATGGACTCAGAGTGACAGTCCAGTCTTTCCAGGTTTCGGTGGCTGCCAAAACCACCTTTTGAGATATAATGATCTCAGGGGCTGAGGGCTGTGCTGTCTCGGGCTCAAAACACCTGGATAAGGTATCAGCCTTGATGTTCTTACTACCAGGGGTATACGTGATTACAAACCTGAATCTCGAAAAGAATAATGACCACCGGGCCTGTCGGGGGCTAAGTCTCTTAGCGCCCTCAATGTACTCCAAATTTTTGTGATCAGTGTAAACTGTAATGGTGTGTTCTGCCCCTTCTAACCAATGTCGCCATTCTTCAAAGGCCAACTTGATGGCTAGAAGTTCCCAGTTGCCTATATCGTAGTTTTTCTCTGCGGGTGAAAACCTATGTGAAAAATAGGCACAGGGGTGAAGTTTCCCCTGCAAACCAGAACGCTGAGACAGCACAGCCCCTACGCCTACCTCTGAGGCATCAACCTCCACGATAAAGGGAAAGGTGACGTCTACATGTCTCAAAATGGGTGCAGAACAGAACAATTTCTTCAGAGTGGAGAAAGCAGCATGGGCCTCTGGGGACCAGTGGTGAGTATCTGCCCCTTTCTTGGTGAGACTGGTGAGAGGTGAGATCACCGTAGAGTACCCCTTTATGAATCTCCTGTAGTAGTTGGCGAACCCCAGGAATCTCTGGAGTGCCTTCAATCCTACAGGCTGAGGCCACTCCAAGATAGCAGAAACCTTTCCAGGGTCCATAGAGAGGCCAGAGGTCGAGATTATTTACCCCAGAAAGGCAACAGAAGTCACTTCGAGAATGCATTTTTCCAGTTTAGCATACAGCATATTCTGTCTCAACTTTCGTAGCACAAACCCAACATGTTTCCTGTGTTCTGAGATGTTGGAAGAAAAAATCAGTATATCGTCTAAGTATACCAAGACGAATTTGCCCAACACCTCTCTGAACACCTCATTAATCAGCTCTTGGAAGACGGCCGGGGCGTTATACAACCCGAAGGGCATCACTAGGTACTCGTAATGCCCGACGGGTGTGTTAAAGGCCGTCTTCCATTCATCACCGTCTCTGATACGCACAAGGTTGTATGCACCCCTCAAATCCAACTTCGAGAAAATCTTAGCATTGGTGACCTGGGTAAATAAATCGTCAATTAGAGGCAAAGGATAACGATTTTTTACTGTAATCTTATTTAAGCCCCGATAATCGATGCATGGACGGAGGCCTCCATCCTTTTTTTTACGAAAAAGAATCCTGCCCCTGCTGGTGACCAAGAGGGGCGAATAAAACCTTTAGCTAAATTTTCTCGGATGTATTCTTGCATAGCCAATTTCTCTGGCCCAGACAGATTATAGAGATGACCTCTAGGGGGCATACAACCAGACCTGAGATTGATGGGACAATCAAAAGGACGGTGAGGAGGAAGTTTATCTGCTGATTTGGGACTAAACACGTCCACAAATTCTGAATACTGGCTTGGCAAACCTTCCACCCGAATCTTGGTGTTACCCAAGGTTACCTTCGCTAAACAATGATGATGACAATGGGTAGACCAGCTCGTTAGCTGACCTGAAGCCCAATTGATCTGAGGAGAGTGAAGTTGTAACCATGGCATGCCAAGAATGATCGTGGAAGTTGTCATTCGCAAAACCAAAAACTGTAGACTCTCTTTGTGCAACACCCCCACCGTAACCCTTAACTCTGGGGTCTGAGACAGGGGGTAGTTACTCTGCAGAGGAGAGTCGTCCACAGCAGTGACCAGAATCTGTTGATTCAAAAGAGAAATAGGAATCCCCAATTTCTTAGCAAATTTGTAATCCATAAAATTGGCTGCTGAGCCAGCATCTAGGAAGGCCTCAGTGGCCACTGTTTGATCTCCCCAAGATATAGAACAAGGGAGAAGCAAACGTTTATCGTCTAGAGGTAAAGACTGCGCGCCTAGGGTATTACCTCCGACTACACCTAGGTGGCAGCGTTTCCCGACTTCTTGGGACAATTCTGCACTCTGTGACCCTCATCTGCACAGTATAAACAGAGCTGTTCTGTTTTTCTGCGATTCTGCTCCACCCGGGACAATCTCGACCGACCAATCTGCATTGGTTCCGGTGGGGGTGAAACAGGTGGAGGAGAGGCGTAGGAAACATATCTCATTGTTCCTACTCCGAGTCTGTTTCTGATAACGTAGATGACGGTCAACCCAGACTGCTAATGAAATGGCCTCATCAATAGATTTCAGCTCAGGATGACCCAGCATTAGATCAGATACTACTACCAGAAACAGTCCAGAAGTGCAAATGACCCCCATCTAGCTGAAACTGCCCATTTTCTGAACTCAGCTGCGTAAACTTCAACCGGATCCCTGCCCTGCCGCAAAGTCTTGAGCTTCTGCTCAGCGGTAGAGGCGATGTCCGGATCATCATAAATTATGGCCATAGCTTTAAAATATTCCTCAACCGATGCTAGGGCCTCATTC
The DNA here is from genome assembly GCF_040937935.1 of Hyperolius riggenbachi. Taxonomy (NCBI): domain Eukaryota; kingdom Metazoa; phylum Chordata; class Amphibia; order Anura; family Hyperoliidae; genus Hyperolius; species Hyperolius riggenbachi. The sequence continues at coordinate 74,726,280 of NC_090656.1, read as the reverse complement.
CCTGTCTGGAGACTATATGCCCAGGTCTGGGAATCCCCTGACAGCAGAGTCTTAATGAACGTAATTCTCTGTGCCACGGTTCCCGACGAATTAGGTCTCAACTCAAAGTACGATAACACTCGATTTCTAAAATTCTGAAAGTCAGATCTGTGACCAGAAAACTTTTCGGGCACAGGCATACGTAAGTCTGTACCTGGAGGAGATTGCACTACATTCACAGCCGTCTGTAGGACTTGTGCAGACCCAGACAAAGCGTTGATCTGGGTCTGATGACTGTCCAGCACTTGGATGAAATTTTCCACCGAGGTGGTGAGTGCATCAAGACGGCTGTTAAGTGCGTCCATTTGGTTTTGGTCTGCCGTTCTGTAACGATCGGTGTCAGCACACAGAGAGAATCTGATTATTGGTGATCTGCAGTATCACCAAGAATACAGATTATAACTGATTATTGATGATCTGCAGAATCACCGATAATCTAAGTATAACTAACCTCTGGACACCTTTATAATGTGAGTGTTTGGTGCAACAGTAATGACTTTGAGTAAGACCACCCGAGGAGCAGGTGGTCTCTGGCAGTATGGGCGATACTGCCTTTTGAGAAGTGCAAAAACCGTCCAACAGCCTGAGACCTTCAAAGGGGTGGAGTCCCAGGCTGAAGGTAGGAAGAACCTGTGAGTGAGTGACACCTGAAAGGTGGATGTCACTAGCAGGTCTGGAGACTATCTCTTAAAGAGAAACCCCAACCTAGAATTGAACTTTATCCCAATCAGTAGCTGATACCCCCTTTTACATGAGAAAAATAATGCTTTTCACAAACAGACCATCAGGGGGCGCTGTATGACTGATTTTGTGCTGAAACCCCTCCCACAAGAAGCTCTGAGTACCGCAGTACTCTGGGCAAACTGCCACAATGTAACAATGTTCACAGACAGGAATTAGCTGTTTACAGCTGTCTCTAACAGCCAAAACAGCTAGGAGCAGCTACATAACCTGCCCACAGTAAAAATGTCACCATGTACTAAATGTCAGAATGTAAATCGGGGAGAGGAAAGATTTTACAATGAGCAAACACTGACTAAATCATTTATACATAATTATGGTAAAAAATGAAGCACTTTTTTTACTACATTATTTTCACTGGAGTTCCTCTTTAAGGAGAGAGATAGCTCTCAAGGTTGGGCAAGCCAGGTCGGCAACACAAAGACAGACAAGGTACATAGACAGAAGGCTGATTCGGTATCCAAAGGCAGGCAGGGTTTGGCAACAGATAATCAGATATGCGTAGGTACCGAATCAGAAAGCAGAGGGATAGTCAGTAATGCAATAGGTCATAACAGATATCAACAATGCCTAAACTGGGGTTTGAGGTCCGTGGTCTCTACATCCTGGAACTAGTCTGGAGTATAATATGATGGTACAGAGTATTCCTAATCTTGGGTGTGAGGTCCGTGGTCTCGACACCCTGGAACTAGTCTGGAGTATAACAGAATGATAACACAGAGTCCCTAATCTTGGGTGTGAGGTCCGTGGTCTCGACACCCTGGAACTAGTCTGAAGTATAACAGAATGATAACACAGAGTCCCTAATCTTGGGTGTGAGGTCCGTAGTCTCAACACCCTGGAACTAGTCTGGAGTATAACAGAATGATAACACAGAAGTAATCTGGCTCAGTGTGAATTCCCAGGTCCTCCTGGTTCTAACACACTGTAGGATCTGACTAAGGTCTGAGTGCTTCCATGTAGTGTTCGCATCGGCAGACAACTTGAGACTGACCAGCAGTGACTATATATAGCGCGGCGCTCTCCGGTGCCACCCATCAGCGATCAACCAATAGCCACTTGCTTTGAGGTCAGCTGACCAACCTGGTCAGCTGATCCCTCCTTGTTTGTCATAAAGGTTCTGCCTCTCAGCACGCGCGCGCGTATTCCTCAACCTGTGTGAACTAACAGGCCCAGCCACACCAGACGCAGCTGCGTGCAAACCGCCGCGCTGGATGCGGAATCAGCCGCCCTGCCGGCAGTACACTCGACGGCTTTTCCGTGTTTTATCACACAGTGTTAGTTTTCCGCCACACATAGCATTTTGGCCAAAAAGTTCTATTTTGGACTCATCTGACCAGAGCACCTTCTTTCACATGGTTGCTGTGTCCCCCACATGGCTTGTGGCAAACTGCAAACAGGACTTCTTATGCTTTTCTGTTAACAATGGCTTTCTTCTTGTCACTCTTCCATAAAGGCCAACTTTGTGCAGTGCATGACTAATAGTTGTCCTATGGACAGATTCCCCCACCTGAGCTGTAGATCTCTGCAGCTCGTTCAGAGTCATGGGCCTCTTGACTGCATTTCTGATCAGCGCTCTCCTTGTTCGGCCTGTGAGTTTAGGTGGACGGCCTTGTCTTTGTAGGCTTACAGTTGTGCCATACTCCTTCCATTTCTGAATGATCACTTGAACAGTGCTTCGTGGGATGTTCAAGGCTTTGGAAATCTTTTTGTAACCTAAGCTTGCTTTAAATTTCTTAATAACTTTATTTCTGACCTGTCTGGTGTGTTCTTTGGACTTCATGGTGTTGTTGCTCCCAATATTCTCTTAGACAACCTCTGAGGCTGTCACAGAGCAGCTGTATTTGTACGAACATTAGATTACACACAGGTGCACTCTATTTAGTCATTAGCAATCATCAGGCAATGTCTATGGGCAACTGACTGCACTCAGATCAAAGGGGGCTGAATAATTACGCACACCCCACTTTGCAGATATTGATTTGTAAAAAATGTTTGAAATCATGCATGATTTTCGTTCCACTTCTCATGTGTACACCACTTTGTATTGGTCTTTCACGTGGAATTCCAATAAAATGTATTCATGTTTGTGGCAGTAATATGACAAAATGTGAAAAACTTCTAGGGGGCCAAATACTTTTGCAAGCCACTGTATATATTTATATACACACACACACACACACACACACACACACACACACACACACACACACACACACACACACACGTGCAAAAGTTTGGGCAACCTTGTTAATTGTCATGATTTTTCTGTATAAATCGTTGGTTGTTAAGACATAAAATGTCAGTTGAATATATCATATAGTAAACACACACAGTGATATTTGAGAAGTGAAATGTAGTTTATTGGATTTACAGAAAGGGGAAGAGTGAGAATACAACTCTTGAAATGTTACAGCAAGCATGCAGTGGTGAAATGAGTAGCCATGCCGCTGTATTTCAGTGGTGAGAGTACTTTAAAGAGGAACTGTAACGACAAAACGTCCCCTGGGGGGTACTCACCTCGGGTGGGGGAAGCCTCCGGATCCTAATGAGGCTTCCCACGCCGTCCTACAGCCCTCCGTGCAGCGGTGACGTCAATATTTACCTTCCCGCCTCCTGCGCAGGCGCTCTGACGGCTGTCGGCTCCGAAGTAGGCGGAAATAACCGATCGCCGTCGGGTCTGCTCTACTGCGCAGGCGCAAGTTTCCGGCGCCTGCGCAGTAGAGCGGACCCGACAGAGATCGGGTATTTCCGTCTATTTCCGTGCCGAAAGCAGCCACAGCGCCCCCGCTGGAGCCAGCAAAGGTAAATATTGAAGCTACAGTCGGCTCTGTCGCCGGCTGTTCGAAGGGCTGCAGCGAGACCCCCGTGGGACAGAGGACGGCGTGGGAAGCCTCATTAGGATCCGGAGGCTTCCCCCACCCGAGGTGAGTACCCCCCAGGGGAGGTTTTTGATGTTACAGAGTCTCTTTAAGGTTGGCGATACCTGAATGAATGACTGAATGATGACGCGTGTTCGCCAAGGTCATCCACCATGGTTACAGATGTCAACATCGCCAAGGCTAATGAACTTTTGGAAGAAGATTGAAGGCTTGCTGTACATGAACTATCAGCTTCACTTGGCATTTCACTCGTGAATAAACTCAGCACATTGCGACAGAGAAACAGAAACAGTGTTGCGTGAGGGGCTGGATTTGTACTTTTTACATGAATGGATCCCCTACAGCACCATGCACCCACCACACCCCCATGCATCCAGTCCCACCACACTATTATGCATCCACCATACCACCATGCACCTACTACACCACCATGCATCAACTACACCACCATGCACCCACCACACCACAATGCATCCACCACACCACCATGCATCTACTACACCACCATGCATCCACCACACCACCATGCATCCACCACACCACCATGCACCCACTACACCACCGTGCATCTACTACACCACCATGCACCCACCACACCACAATGCATCCACCACCATGCATCCACTACACCACCATGCATCTACTACACCACCATGCATCCACCACACCACCATGCATCCACCACACCACCATGCATCCACCACACCACCATGCATCCACCACACCTCCATGCATCCACTACACCACCATGCATCCACCACACCACCATGCATCCACCACACCACCATGCATCCACCACACCTCCATGCATCCACTACACCACCATGCATCTACTACACCACCATGCACCCACCACACCCCCATGCATCCAGTCCCACCACATCATTATGCATCCACCATACCATCATGCACCTACACCACCATGCATCCACCACACCACCATGCATCCACCACACCACCATGCATCCACTACACCACCATGCATCCACCACACCACCATGCATCCACCACACCTCCATGCATCCACTACACCACCATGCATCCACTACACCACCATGCACCCACCACACCCCCATGCATCCAGTCCCACCACATCATTATGCATTCACCATACCATCATGCACCTACACCACCATGCATCTACTACACCACCATGCATCCACCACACCACCATGCATCCACTACACTACCATGCATCCACCACACCACCATGCATCCACTACACCACCATGCACCCACCACACCCCCATGCATCCAGTCCCACCACATCATTATGCATCCACCATACCATCATGCACCTACACCACCATGCATCTACTACACCACTATGCATCCACCACACCACCAGGCATCCACTACACTACCATGCATCCACCACACCACCATGCATCCACTACACCACCATGCACCCACCACACCCCCATGCATCCAGTCCCACGACACCATTATGCATCCACCATACCACCATACACCTACTACACCACCATGCATCCACTACAGCACCATGCACCCACCACACTCCCATGCATCCAGTCCCACCACACCATTATGCATCCACCATACTACCATGCACCTACTACACCACCATGCATCCAGTCCCACCACATCATTATGCATCCACCATACCACCATGCACCTACTACACCACCATGCATCCACTACAGCACCATGTACCCACCACACTCCCATGCATCCAGTCCCACCACACCATTATGCATCCACCATACCACCATGCACCTACTACACCACCATGCATCCACTATAGCACCATGCACCCACCACACTCCCATACATCCAGTCCCACCACACCATTATGCATCCACCATACCACCATGCATCTACTACACCACCATGCATCCAGTCCCACCACATCATTATGCATCCACCATACCTCCATGCACCTACTACACCACAATGCCTCCACCACCATGCATCCACTACACCACCATGCATCCACTACACCACCATGCATCCACCACACCACAATGCAGCCACCACCATGCATCCACTAAACCACCATGCATCCACTATACCACCATGCATCCACCACATCACCATGCACCCACCACACCACCATGCACCCACCACACCACAATGCATCCACCACCATACATCCACCACTACACCACCTTGCACCCACCACACCACAATGCATCCACCACCATGCATCCACCACCACACCACCATGCACCTACTACACCACCATGCATCCACTACACCACCATGCATCCACCACACCACAATGCATCCACCACCATGCATCCACTACACCACCATGCATCCACTACACCACCATGCATCCACCACACCACCATGCATTCACTACATTACCATGCATCCACCACACCACCATGCACCCACGACACCACCATGCATCCACGACACCACCATGCATCCACTACACCACCATGCATCCACCACACCACCATGCATTCACTACATTACCATGCATCCACCACACCACCATGCACCCACGACACCACCATGCATCCACTACACCACCATGCATCCACCACACCACAATGCAGCCACCACCATGCATCCACTAAACCACCATGCATCCACTATACCACCATGCACCCACCACACCACCATGCACCCACCACACCACAATGCATCCACCACCATGCATCCACCACCACACTACCATGCACCCACCACACCACAATGCATCCACCACCATGCATCCACCACCACACCACCATGCACCTACTACACCACCATGCATCCACTACACCACCATGCATCCACTACACCACCATGCATCCACCACACCACAATGCATCCATCACCATGCATCCACTACACCACCATGCATCCACTACACCACCATGCATCCACCACACCACCATGCATTCACTACACTACCATGCATCCACTACACTACCATGCATCCACCACACCACCATGCACCCACCACACCACCATGCATCCACTACACCACCATGCATCCACCACACCACCATGCATTCACTACACTACCATGCATCCACTACACTACCATGCATCCACCACACCACCATGCACCCACAACACCACCGTGAATCCTCCACATCACCGTAAATACTCTACACCACCATGCAGCACCCACCACACCACCATGCATACACCACCATGCATCTACTACACCACCATGCATCCACCACACCACCATGCATCCACTACACTACCCTGCACTCACCCCACCGCCATGCACTCACCACACCACCGTGAATCCGCCACACCACCATGCAGCACCCACCACACCACCATGCAGCATCCACCACACCACCATGCATCCACTACACCACCATGCATCCACTACACCACCATGCGACCATCACACCACCATGCATCCACCACACCACCATGCACCCACTATGCCACCATGCACCCACTACATCACCATGCACCCACTACACCACCCTGCACCCACTACACCACTCTGCACCCACTACACCACCCTGCACCCACTACACCACCATGCACTCACTACACCACCATGCACTCACTACACCACCATTCATCCACCATACCACCATGCATCCACCACACCACTATGCACCCACCATGCATCCACTACACCACCATGCACCCACCACCCCACCATGCATCTACCACACCACTATGCACTCACCACCCCACCATGTACCTACCACACCGCTATGCATCCCCTACACCACCATGCACCCACCACCCCACCTTGCACCCACCACACCACTATGCATTCCCTACACAACCATGCATCCACTACACCACCATGCGCCCACCACACCACCATGCGCTCACTACACTACCATGCGCTCACTACACCACCATGCATCCATTACACTACCCTACACCCACCACACCACCATGCATCCACTACACCACTATGCATCCACCACACCACCATGCATCCACCACACCACCATGCACCCAGTACACCACCATGCACTCACTACACCACCATGCACCCACTACATCACCATGCACCCACTACACCACCCTGCACCCACTACACCACAATGCACCCACTACACCACCATTCATCCACCATACCACCATGCATCCACCACACCACTATGCACCCACCACCCCACCATGTACCTACCACACCACTATGCATCCCCTACACCACCATGCATCCACCACACCACTATGCACCCACCACCCCACCATGCACCCCCTACACCACCATGCACCCACTTCACCACTATGCATCCACTACACCACCATGCCATCTAATTATTATGACTCGGAATTTAAATAAAAGGTGAGTAGGTGGAAATCTTTGCTGCCCAACAACCTCTGTGTGTGTTCCTCACCAAATACATTCATGTTGTTCTTTGAAGTGTATGACACTGTCTTACAGCATCGGGTTCCCTGTGAACAGGGGTACAGCTAAGGTTTTGGTGGCCCCAAGCAGCCCATGACTTGAGCCCCCCCATGCCCGAAGTTAGCTGTGGCAAAAAGATGGTTGTGGCTCCAAAACAAAAGGCGTGGCCAAGGTGTTATGTTGGTGGAGCCGAATACTAGTAGAATACAGGTATTCCCCGGTTAACAAATGAGATAGCGTACAGGTGGTGCCATCAATTTAGGTAGTGAGATATAGGTGCTCCAGTATAGGTAGCCAGGTACAGGTCCTGGTAGATCTGGGGCAGCCCCGGACACCAAGAGGGAATTAATAAACGAGGTCATGTCGCTGGAATATGGGCGTGGTCATAGGTGGGGTCAAATGTACATGAACATAGCAGTAGTGTAACTTAAATATATTAAATAGTCAGTATTTCACATAAATAAGCCCCTCACCTGGCTTCTGTCTTGTCTTAGGCTGGCTGGCCTGTGTGCTGTACTCTGGTGGTTATGCTGAGCTTGCGTGCTCCGTGTCCACGGGTAGCATGCACCTGTCTGGTCGCCGCCGATCTGAGGTCTGAGTGCAGAGGCAGCAGGTACTGGAAGCCAGCACACAGCCCACTGCGGGGGAAGAGCAGGGCAGTTTCTAGACTAAATTGCACCCAGGGCGAGGGTGTATAATTTGTCCCCAGGTATAAGTTCCCCCCCAGTATAGGTAGCCAGGCATAGTTGCCTCCACTACAGGGTAGCCCATATAGTTGCCACCAGTATAGGTTATATAGGTAGGTGCCTAAAGTATAGGTTAGATAGATAGGTGGCCCCAGTATAGACTAGATAGGTAGGTTCCCCCTCTATAGGTTAGATAAGCAGATGCCTCCAGTGTATGTTAGATAGATAGGAGGCGCCACTATAGGTTAGATAGATAGGTGGCCCCATTGTAGGTAAGATAGGTTAGGTAGGTGGCCCCAGTGTAGGTTAGATATATAGGTGGCCCCACTGTAGGTTAGATAGATAGGTGGCCCCACTGTAGGTTAGATAGATAGATAGCCCCACTGTAGGTTAGATAGATTGGTGGCCCCAGTGTAGGTAAGATAGGTCAGGTAGGTGGCCCCAGTGTAGGTTAGATAGATAGCCCCAGAGTGTGTAGGTCGGACTCACCACTTCCTCCGATTCCCGCGCCGCACAGCCACGCAGCCTCCAGCTTCATCTTCCTACTTCCTCTCCCGGCGTCTCCTGTGATGATATGTGGTTACGTCATCACAGGAGGAGGAGGCACTGTAACCAGACGCCGGGAGAGGAAGTAGCCCCCTAGTGACGCGCCGCCTCAGTACCTGGCTGCTTGTGTGTCATCGCTGACACACAAGCTGAGCCGGACTGCCGGAGGGGAGACGAGCGAGCCAGCAAGGCCCCCATAAAGTCAGGTCCCAAGAGGCCGCTTGGCTCGCTTGCATACTGGCGGCGCCTCTGCCTGTGAACAAACAAGAGAGGATTTAGTGTTGAATGATTTCTGAGCACTGGCAAAAGTAAAAAGACAACTATATGGAAAGAAATTGTCCTCAGACTACGAAGTAAAAAATGCCACGATCACAATTGTAAAAGTAATGTCTGTTACTTGTCTTTGAATCGTTTTTTGAAATGTTGTAAAAATGAATTCAATATGAAGGACATTACTTTGAAAAATTTTCAGAGCCTGTCATGTTTCACATTAGGAATAAAATAAAAATTGATGTGGCAGATTCTAAAGGCCAACTCTAGATTTTGTTCTATTTCCTTATAATTAAAAGAAAAAAAAAGATAAATATTTTTTAGCTGATGATTGTATAGCCCTTAACCTCCTTAGCGGTATGGACAAGCTCAGCTCGTCTATTACCGCCGGAGGGTGCCGCTCAGGCCCTGCTGCCTGCTGGGCCGATTTTTATCAAATAAAAAGGAGCACATGCAGCTGGCACTTTGCCAGCCGCGTGTGCTACCTGATCGGCGATTCGCCGCGTGCAACGGCGAAAGAGGGTCCCCCAACCGCCCGAGCCCAGCGTAGCCGGAACAAACAGTTCCGGCCAGCGCTAAGGGCTGGATCGGAGGCGGCTGACGTCAGGACGTCGGCTGACATCCATGACGTCACTCCGCTCGTCGCCATGGCGACGAAGTAAGCAAAACAAAGAAGGCTGCTCATTGGAGGCGATCAGAATGACGCGTCCGGAGCGCCCTCTAGTGGGCTTTCATGCAGCCAACTTTCAGGTTTTTTTTAATAAAAAAAAAACCCTCCCGCAGCCACCCTGGCGATCTTAATAGAACGCCAGGGTGGTTAAAGAGGAACTCCAGTGAAAATAATGTAGTAAAAAAAAGTGCTTCATTTTTTTACCATAATTATGGATAAATGATTTAGTCAGTGTTTGCTCATTGTAAAATCTTTCCTCTCCCTGATTTACATTCTGACATGTATTACATGGTGACATTTTTACTGTGGGCAGGTTATGTAGCTGCTCCTAGCTGTTTTGGCTGTTAGAGACAGCTGTAAACAGCTAATTCCTGTCTGTGAACATTGATACATTGTGGCAATTTGCCAAGAGTACCGCGGTACTCAGAGCTTCTTGTGGGAGGGGTTTCAGCACAAAATCAGTCATACAGCGCCCCTTGATGGTCTGTTTGGGAAAATCATTATATTTCTCATGTAAATGGGGGTATCAGCTACTGATTGGGATAAAGTTCAATTCTAGGTTGGAGTTTCTCTTTAAGATAACCTTTACACAGGGTGTCATGCTGGACTTAAAGTGAACCTGTAAGGAAGGAAAAGTTCCCCTATCTTACCTCCAGAGGAAGCCTCTGCATCCTTTCACACTGGTGCGGTGCATGTTTACCGCACCCTACCACAGGGCAAAGTAAGTCTATGGGGTCTTTAATACCGATGCGGTGCGGCGCGATGCAACAGAATTGAGGTTTTTGCTGCATCCTTGACACAAGGGCAAACCTACATTACTGTGCTGCTCTGCGGTGCCAGGTGGACCGGAAGTCATGTAAGTCTATGTTGACGTGTGTTTGTTAAAATGCCTGCCGCAAATTTTAGACATTGCTCATGCGTTGAAACATATTTTAGCAATGCGCTTGCGCGCATGTGATCATTTCAGCCACAGGGAGTGGCCATCGCTTCCTTGTTTGCCGGCTGCCAGACGGGAATTATCGCATACTAACGCAGTAATCCCCAAAGGCCTGTTTTTGGTGGTGCTACCGCCTATCCACAGTGTGAAACTTCCCTCAGGATTCTAATCCCTTGAGCCACAGGGATCTAGCTCTGGCTCCCTCGTAAATCCCCTGACAAGCTGTGCACAGGCACAGTATTGCCAGGGTCGGATTTGTACTCTTTACCGCCCAAGGCCACTAACATCAGCCGCCCCCTTTCGGTATAGGTAGCAGGATGACCCCTCCCCCATTCCCTCCAGTATAGGTAGCCAGATGACCCCTCTACCTTTCCCTCCAGTATAGGTAGCCAGATGACCACCCCCCCCCTTTACCTCCAGTATAGGTAGCCAGATGACTGCCTTAATCCCTCCTTTTCCCACCCCCCTTTCAATATAGATAGCCAGCTATCCTTCACACTGCATCAGCCATCAGTGTCTCATTTCTCCACTCGTTTCCAGTACAGAAGATTCCTTTTCCTTTCCATCTCTAATGCTGCCCAAGTCCATAGCCACCGGCCACAATGCAAACGTGCACAGAGAGCAAAGTGGCTGCTGCACAGGCCGCTGGCAGCAGAGTACCATGGTCAGGCACTTGCCTGATCTCCCTGCATTGCAGCATATGCAAGATTGCAAATGCTGCTCCAGTTTAGCTTGCCGCTTTATACAATACAATACAATAACATTTCTATAGCGCTTTTCTCCCATAGGACTCAAAGCGCTTAGGCTCTCTCAGATTCAGTAATTGGTAGCAGGATGAAGTTTTCACACAACAAAAGTTATAATTCTGCAAATGCCAAACTGAACAGGTGGGTTTTCAGTCTGGATTTAAACACGTCCAGGGATGGAGCTGTCCTGATCTGTTGAGGTAAGGAGTTCCAAAACGTAGGGGCAGCATGACAGAAGGCTCTGGGACCAACAGTTTCCAAGTGGACTCTGGGTATGACTAGATTATTAGAGCCCGTGGATCTGAGAATGCGGGGATTGCTACGCAGCTGCAACATATCTTTCATGTATCCAGGGCCCAGATTATTCAGGGATTTAAATGTCAGTAGGCCGATCTTGAATAGGACCCTCCATTCTATAGGTAGCCAGTGAAGGGAGTGCAGGACTGGCGTTATGTGGCAGTGACGGGGTTGGTTGGTTAGCAGTCTGGCAGCAGTATTCTGTATCAGCTGTAGTCGGTACAAGACCTTTTTTGGAAGGCCAGTGTAGAGAGCATTGCAGTAGTCCAGTCGGGATGTGATGAAGGCATGGACTAAGGTTGGCAGATCTTCTGGGGGGATGAGGTGCTTGATTTTTGCAATGTTCTTCAGGTGAAAATAGGATGATTTCACCACAGCAGAGATTTGAGTTCTGAAGTTTAAATCTCCATCAATTAGAACTCCCAGGCTACGCACATGATCAGAGCTGCGTAGATCCGTGCCTCCTATTCCCAGTGGTGAAGACTGCAAGTTAAGTTGTTTTGTTATCATGCTCTGCCCTCCTATCAGAAGGACTTCAGTTTTGTCTGCATTTAGTTTCAGCCAGTTGTCATTCATCCATTGCTGTAGTTCACGTAAGCAGGCGTTTATAGTTAGACTTGGGTCTGTCACACCAGGCTTGAAGGAAAGATATAGTTGGGTGTCGTCTGCATAGCAGTGGTATGTCAGGCCATGTTTTTGGATTAGTTTTCCCAGCGGTAACATGTAAATCGTGAAAAGCAGGGGAGAGAGGATTGAGCCCTGGGGCACCCCATACTTAAGTGATACAGGGGTGGACAGAAAGGGCCCCATAGACACTTTGTGGGTTCTGCCACTCAAGAAGGATTGGAACCACTGAAGAACTATGCCATCAATGCCACAGTATTCCTGTAGCCTGTTTATCAAGATGTCATGGTCAACTGTATCAAAGGCTGCAGAAAGGTCTAGCAGTATGAGGATGGAGCACTCTCCTCTGTCTCTTGCCATGAGCAGGTGGTTGCATATTGCTTTGGTGCCCTTGCTCCTGTGGAGCCCTAGGCCATGGCCTAAATCCGGCCCTGAGTATTGCGCAGCAATATTTACAATCTGCACTCCTGCGCTGGCGGAAATAGCTGAACCCGATCAGGTCCATACTACTGCGTAAGCGTGAGGCACCAGCGCAGTAGAGCGGACACAATCAGGTTTGTCTATATCTGCCTGAGCCTGATCGGAAAGCTGATACTGCACCTGCACAGGAGTGCAGATTGTAAATAATGCCGCACGTGGTGTTTGGGGGCTGCCAGAGCTGGATTCCAGAGGGTGAAGAGATCGGGAAAAGCCTCATTAGGATCCAGAGATTTGTTTATGTATTTTTTTCAAAGATTGTTTGCACATTTTGTTAATGGTGGTAATATGTATGAATGACGGAGATATATTTATTTACGAACACATACTTTTTTACACAGACAGCACTAGTACACCTTCCTGTGTGATGCAGTATCCAGGGGCGTTGCTAGCCCCAAAGATCAGTGGCACGTGCGCCGGATCTATTCTGGGGGGCCCCTGATGTCCCCGAGGCAGAGTCAGCTGGGGTGCCTCAATGGTGGGCATGCTGGGAGCTGTGGTGCATCAATTGCGAGTATCCTGGGTGCTGTGGTGCTTTTATGTGGGCATACTGGGAGCTGTGGTTCCATGCTGGGCACTGTGATGCCTTTATGGGGCATGCAGGGAGTTGTGGTTCTATGGGGTCATGCTGGGAGTTGTGGTGCCTCAGTGGAAGGTCAGGGAATGCTATGGTCAGGGAATGCTCTGCCAGATAACCTGGCAGCAGGCCAGCCGGCCCAGCAGAATGCCAGACTAGCCAGCACAGAAGCCAAGTAACCCTGCCTAATTTTGTATAAGTTATACTGCCTATTTATGTGATATGCTACATTTTTGACCGCTGTTAAGACCACTGTTATGTTCATGTTCATTCGGCTCCACCCACACTCTGGTGCATGGCCACACCCATTTTCTGGTGGGAGTAACCAAAAGTGCCCCGGATCCTAGCAATTCTCATTGGCATTTGGGGGGGGGGGGGGGGGGTGTCAGGTACAGTAAGTGAAGGACTGGAAGGGTGATTTTTTTTTTATTGGTTTTACATTTAATTGGACTCTATTGTTTACTATGTTATACAAAAGTATAATTATTTCATTGGATCCATAAATATTGATTGATGTACGTTCAGTACTGCGGCCCTTGGCTTAGAGGGTACTGCACAATAGCATTTCTTTAGAGCAAATGGTATTGATTTGTGGTACCCTAAATATAGACTGCCAGGGAGGCTCACCATTGTCACCGTCACACGGTATCTAACAACTGGTCCACGAACCGTATGCTACTGTACTTGAGGATGAGGACCTGTAATAGTGAATTGCTCTGCACTCCCTGCACATCCCAACATTACTGTTATTATGTAATAATAATAATTATTATTAGTAGTAGTAATTATGTAGGGAACACACAAACTCCATGTAGGCGGCCGGTGTCTTTGCCGAGATTCAAACGTTGATGAACATCAACATTGCAAAGTGGCAGTTGTGACCACATGGTCATAGCTCCCAACAGTCCCTTTTTTAGCAGTACAGTTCTCTTTGGGAACTAAATAGGTGAAATCCGCTACACCCTGGAGACTAGGATAGTGCTGGAACAAGGCGACTTGACCCAAGTAGACAACAAAAGGAAGGACGTTCCGCACAAAATCCTAGGTAGAATATAGTCCCAACTTTATTTAAGTATGTAAAAGCTGAACAGCCTGGTAGCTGACATGTTTCGGACACGCAGGTCCTTAAAGAAAACCTGTACTGAAAATAAAAGTCAAAATAAGCATACACAAGTCATACTTACCTTCCATGTAGTCTACTCCTCAGTGTCTTTCTCCTGTCCCGCGTCCTATTTGTTCACTATGATCAAGGGAATTTTCCGTCCTCCATTTTGAAAATGGCCATTACCCATAACAGCTTTCTGGTCAAAACTGTAACATCGCCCACTTGAGCCATAGGGAAACATGGACATTACCTGGTACATCCGTTTTCCTCTCAGCTATAACTGACAGCAACTGATATTTTACTGACAGCAACTGATATATTTCAGTTCTGACAAAATGTTGTCAGAACTGGAAGGGATAATTGTCAGAAGAAAATGGTGAGCTTCTGAGAGGAACTGATGGCAAGGTAACTCTGTAATGTTCATTTGAAGTTACCTCATGTGTTTATTTTAAATATTTTTACTCAGTACAGGTTCTCTTTAATCATAATCATTAATCATATTATTAGTAATTATGTAGGGAACACACAAACTCCATGTAGGCAGCCGGTGTCCTTGCCGAGATTCAAACGTTGATTAACATCAACATTGCAAAGCGGCAGTTGTGACCACGTGGTCATAGCTCCCAACCGTCCCTTTTTTAGCGGTACAGTTCTCTTTGGGAACTAAATCCCCCTTTCCCTCTTTCTTCCTCATCATGTGTCCCTCTTTCAGGACTGATGTACAAATGATGTACAGTTGTTTATAGATGTAAATATATGTATTTTGTTTTACTGAAAAATGTGTATAATATACTCTAAATGTTATTTCCATCATTTAAATTGATATATTCCTTATTTTAATATGTTAAAATTAAAGAGAACTAATGATAGAGAGGACCAGTGTGGTTAAAATTAGAAAACTGCATCTTTTGCTCCTGAATTCTTTCTGGTATTCGTGATGTGGTGGGGGCGTGATTAGGGGTGTGTCAGGGCATGATTAGGGTGTGGCAGGGGTGTGTCTTAAAACCTCCCTCTGTCCTATCTAAAAAGTTGGAAAGTATGCACGTGGCCAACAGTAAATTATTATTTTCAGCATCTGGCAGCTTCACATATTTTTGCAGTGTTGATGACAGGGACTTGGGATTCACGTGATCTTTTCATTTAAAGGGAAGGTTCACGCAGGAGCTAAAAAAAATAAAAATCCAAATCCAGTTACCTGGGGCTTCCTCCAGCCCGTGGCAGGCAGGACGGGCCCTCGCCGCGGTTCTGCAGGCTCCCGGTCTTCTTCGGTGGTGCACCTGACCTAGCCAGGCCCGTTGCCAGGTCGGGCTCTTCTGCGCTCCAAAGTGCGTGTCAATGGTGCACGCTGATGTCATCGGACGTCCTCCGGGCTGTACTGCGCAGGCGCAGTAGTTCTGCGCCTGCGCAGTACAGCCCGGAGGATGTCCGATGACGTCAGCGTGCCCCCGTGAGACGCATTTTGGAGCGCAGAAGAGCCCGACCTGGCAGCCGGGCCTGGCCAGGTCAGATGCGCCGCCGGAGAAGACCAGGAGCCTGCGGAGCGGCGCTGAGGGCACGTCCTGCCTGCCACGGGCTGGAGGAAGCCCCAGGTAAGTGGATTTGGATTTTATTTTTTTAAGCTCCTGCGTGAACCTTCCCTTTAAGCAAACCTACAGTGAAAATTCAAAGTCAAAATAAACATACACAGGTCATACTTACCTCCCGTATAGTTTACTCATCAATCTGTTTCTCCTTTCCTGCCTCCTGTTTGTCCACTGTAATCAGTAGAATTCTCCATCCTTCATTTTGAAAATGGCCGTTACCCCATAGCAGCTTCCTAGTCAGCACACTGTTAAACTGTAATATAGCACACTGGAGCCATAGAGAAACATGGACATTACCTTGCTCATCAGTTGTCCTTTCAGTCATAACTGACAGCAACTGATATATAACTGACAGCAACTGCTATATTTCAGTTCTGACAAAATCCTGTCCAAACTGGAAGGAACCATTGTTAGAAAAAATTACTGACGGTGAGGTAAGTGTGTAATATTCATTTGAGGTTACATCATGAGTTTATTTTAAATAATTTTACTCAGTTCAAGTTCCCTTTAAGAAAACTTTTAACAGCCATTATTTCCCCATAGTCACTGGTGAGTCAACAGACATGTGCAGTGAAGTGATGGCTGTTAAAATTATTTTCAAGTGGAAGAGACCAATTACAGAGGGGGGTCCCTGTCCCCATCACAGAGGCTGTGCTGACAGATGAGGAGCCATCAGTCATTGAAAAGTTGCATTCCTTAGCATATTCTTCTCTAAAATAACTACATGGGTAGCACGAATGCCAACATTTTCACGGCAGTGGTTCTTTAAGTGATTTAATTCTGGAATTCAGGCTTAATTGCTTTTCCTTATGTTTCTGCCCCTTATATGTGAAAGGGCAAATTTCCCGCAGCATAACTCCCCTTTTCAGTCT
Source organism: Hyperolius riggenbachi (assembly GCF_040937935.1). NCBI lineage: Eukaryota > Metazoa > Chordata > Amphibia > Anura > Hyperoliidae > Hyperolius > Hyperolius riggenbachi. The sequence continues at coordinate 74,708,931 of NC_090656.1, read as the reverse complement.
CAGCACACTGCAAATACCAGCTGCAATAGCTTTTTGTTGAATGCTTCAGGCTGGCGAAAAGGCCTTGCTGAATAATTCTGCTTGTTGTCGTGTTGAGGCTGATAAACAACCTGTTGGAGAATCCCCTTTTTTTTCTTTTTTTACGTAGACTGATATGTAAAATGAATGTCTTTTCTAAAACGGCACCACCGTACTACATGCATATTGTGTGTGGCTCTCTTATGGAAGTCGCAATAAGCTATTGATCCAGGATGTGGGTGGCCAAACTTTGTGGTTATTTTTTTTTTTTTTAATTTTTGGAAAACTGTGTTTAAAGCAAATCTCTTGCATAAAAAGGTAATACTTGCCTCAGTAGAAGCTTCTAGATGATCCTGTACATAGATCCACCCCAGCGCTGCTTCGCCGGGACCCCCTTCTTCTTCTTTGCGGCCACATTCTCATCAGTACAGGAAATTGGCAGCGCTCCTAATCAGGCTCCAACTGAAATGAAACCAACAGAGGAGTGCATCACCCATCGAGGACTTCAATACACACCTTGAATACAAATCAGATGCAAAACTATGCACTAAACCCTAATGTAGATAAACTGAATGCAAACAGATACACATGGATGCAGCTAGCCACAAGTAGACTTACATTTTTGCACAACAGGAGGAAATGGCAGCGCTTCCAAATGCAAGCTGCACCCGAATTGACCAACTGCTTAGATGCGCAGAGCCTAAAATATGGGCAGATTACACAACTTGCATTCAAAACATATGCAGCAAATGGAGGACGTTAGCTTCCAAAACAGTTTGTGTGCATATTGTTAGTTGCTGGACTCTTCCACAGCGATGGTGTGCCCTCAAGGAAGAGATCTAAGTAACCACTAGCTATTAGCTAACAGTTAAAACATAGTATGAACCTGAGACTGCTAGCCGTAAATGGTCTTCGCATTTTCTAAAGAACAGGAAAAATTGGCAGCTAGTGGTTAGGTCTCTTCCATAAGGGCACGTCATCGCTGTGAAAAATTCTAGTACTGAAAATCAGCGCGCAAACTGTTTTGGAAGCTAACGACCTCCATTTGCTGCATCTGTTTTGAATGCAAGTTGTGTAATCTGCCCGTGTTTCGGGCTCTGCACATCTATGCAGCTGGTCAACTCGCGTGCAGCCTGTATTTGGAAGTGCTGCCAATATCTCCTGTTGTACATTCTCCTGAGTGTATGAGCATGGCCACATTGCGCAGCTGCAAGTATGCCCCGCATCTGCGCAGAAGCACAAAGCCACTCGTACATGGAGGAAAAAAGCCATGCATGAGCTTCTGTTTGCTACTGCACAGGCGCTGGCCATACTTGAACCTGCGCAGTATGGCCGCACTCGTAGACACAGACAGGAGTGTGTCCGCGATAACACTCTATAACAGTGGTCCTTAACCTTTTTTGACCCAAGGACCGCTTCAGCATCAGGAAATTGTTCCAAGGACCGGTCAGAGGCGAGCATATGCGGGGGACGGGGGTGTTATTCCACGCGGGGGTGGGGGTTGAGGGCTTGTTCTACAGGCAGGGTACACCAGCCCTACCTAACCACTATCTTCATCACCGTCAGCACTTTGGGAAAGATGTCTTTGCACTGCACTTGGGCTGCCATGCACTTTGGGAAAGATGTCTTCGCACTGCACTTGGGCTGCTGTATAACCCACCAGCACAAAATACATCTGATGTGACAGGTGGTGTGAAGGGAGGTACTGCCTGGGCTTCCTTATCTACTGGCAGTCATTTCCTGCCCTCATCTGCCTCCCCTCACTTGTACCCTAGTGTTGTCCGGATCATGAACGATTCGGATCTTTGATCCGAATCTATTTTATGAGTCGATCATCCGAATCATCAAAATGAGTGATTCGGATCGCAAAAAGGGCGGGGCCAGGAGCGACACGCCCCCTCTCAGCGGGCAGCGGGGTCCTGGAAGCAGAGCAGAGATGGATCGCTCTGTTGGAGGGGACTCAGGGGAGCCAGCCTTGCAGGGACAGGTAGAGGGGACATGGGTGCCACTGCCAGATATGTGTAGAGCACACATACTGGCTATAACGTGCTGCTCATTACAGGCTGTCTGTTCCGTAGTTGTGCACAGTGAACACATGGGAAGCTTTTGGCTCAGCTCAGCACAGCTCAGTAACTTTGCAGGCACTGTGATTGCAGCGTAATATGATCCTCCTGCACTCGCTCTAAACAGCTGCACTACACTTCTGGGAATGGTTTCTTTCACTGTGCGACCTTTTCTTTCAAAGTGTACAGATGAACATATAGGTGAAATATATGTAAAGCATATGACTTCAGCATGTGGGTATTACGTGCAAACATTTCTGCTCTCTGCTCGTCCCTCCTCCCTTCTCTGTCCACTCCCTGCCCTCTGTCCATCTTCTCCCCTTCTCTGTGTGTCCACCCCCTCCCCTTCTCTTGTCCACAGACCTGTCCTGCTGTTCATTTCACCCCCGAATGCTTCCGGTAGTAAAATGATCCGAGATTCGGATCAAAGATCCGGATCTCTTCAATGATCCGATTCGAATCATCCGGATCATTGAAAAGATCCGAACTTCCCATCTCTATTGTACCCTTCCCTCCACCCCACAGCCCCTTTACCCTCCTCCCTATACTCAGTTCACCCATTCAAAAGTCCCCACACCCACTTCCCTCCTCCCGACACTCACTTCCCTCCTCCCCACACTCGCTTTAACCCTTCCATTATCCTTCCTACACTGACTTCCAGCATCAGCTGCTCACCTCCGTGCAGACTCACTCAACTCTGTGGCTGGCAAGAGACCAGAGTGTCTAGTCATCCTCACTGCTGCCACCTGGTGTCCATACAGACAGAAAGCATGCTGCATTACAAATAACAGACACTAGGTGGCAGCAGTAACACTGGCTGCAGACGGCACTTCTCTCTGCACTGTGATGACAGATGGCACGGCCCAGTTCAGAGCAGGGGACCCCTGTGTCTATAAGGTTTGTAAAATATGTCCAAAGGGTTCCAGCACTGGATTGGTGGGGTTGAGGAGGATTGGTTAAGCCTCTGGACTATCCAGAGCCTTTCTTCTACTAAGTGTAACTTTTCACAGTTTTTTTTTCTCAAAGACAGACTTGAAAGTGAACCTGTAGTGAAAAAAAGTGCCTTGTGATTGATTCAGAAGCTCCCCCCTCCTGAGGTAAGTACCCCACAGGGGCCTTTTTTTCCCCTACCGGTCAAATATAATGACCTCTAAACTTAATTCCCATCCTCTAATTTGATATATTTGTTATTTTCAAATATTAATATGAAAGAATAATTTAGTGATGATTAAAAGAACCAGTATACATATTACATACCTGATATTTAACTCTTTCAGGCAGAGAAAGAAAAAAAGGAACACAGCATAGTTATTTGTGTGCTAGGCACTGTACATACCCATGCCTATCTCATTATGTCACATGTCACCCTGGGTATCCTTTAAGGCCCTTTTACACTTACACCATTCTCTCACATCGCACAAGAATTTCGCCGAAGCAGTAATAGTCTTATGGGGCAATCATATTGATCGCATTGCGGCAGTGCATCAAGCACATTTAACCCAGAAGTGAGGCATACTTTCATTGTAAAGTATGACTCATTGTTTGATCGCAGTGGTACCATGCAATGCAACCTTTCGGGACTGTCTCGGTGCGACTGCAGAACAATCGCACCTCAACTAACTGTGTCAAAAGAGTGAAAGGAGCCTTAAAAGTGTCATTCTTTCTTATCTCAAAAAGCTGTGAGGCATGTGTATAGACCAAATGTAAAAGTCACAAGGAGTATTGCTCCTTAGTGTTCCCACTGCCACACTATGCACAAACTATTCATAAAAACCAAGGTTATTGTTCCTGCCACACCTCCAGCCACATCAAACTGCCAGAAAAAGTTCACAAGCAAAAGTCATACCTTCATGATTCAATCCACACTATGATAATTACTTTTCTTTCATACAACGTAATAGCATTTAAAGAGAAACTTTATCCCAATCAGTAGCGAATACCCCCTTTTACATGAGAAATCTATTCCTTTTCACATACAGACCATCAGGGGGCGCTGTATAACTGATATTGTGGTGAAACCCCTCCCACAACAAAACTCTGAGGACCGTGGTACTCCTGGCAGTTTCCTGTCTGTGAACCTTGTTGAATTGTGGAAAATAGCTGTTTACAGCTGTTTCCAACTGCCAAAAAAGCATGCAGCAGCTACATCACCTGCCAATAGTAAAAATGTCACCATGTGATAAATGTCAGAATGTAAATCAGGGACTTAAAAATTTTTTACAATGGGCAAACACTGACTAAATCATTTATACATAATTATTGTAAAAATGAAGCACTTTTTTTTACATTATTTTCACTGGAGTTCCTCTTTAAAGTTACAAAATTCAACTGTCAGGGATGGCGTATAACTAGACTTAATAGGGCTCACTTAAAAAATGATAGCATGAGATCCACAAACCCCATGCGGGTCATGTGACTGGGAGCCGGTGAATGGCAGCAGAGAGTGTTCTGCTGTGAAGCAGTGCTTGGAAATAGGGAAAAACATTACACACACTCCCACTACTCGCTGCTCTGCATGGTGGGAGAAGGTGGCGGGGATGGTTTCTGTGGGCGAACGGGGAGTTTTTTTTTGCTAATTAGCTGCACTTGTGGTTGGGGGAGATAGGAGGAGGGGCCTCCAAAGCCTCGGGGTCACAGGGGTGATTGTTACGCCCACGGTTATAGATCCTGTAGATCCCAGTACTAATGCTGGGCATGGGCTTAGGGGTGTAAGGGGTAGATTGACTAAACTGCGTCAAACAGAATAACGTGTGTAAAGTCTTACCACACAATGGGCTTGATTCACTAAACCATGATAACTAAAATATCACACCTTATCAACAATATCACACCTTATCAAAGATATCACACCTTAGCAAAGTTAACATACCTTATCAGAGTAGCATAGCGAACGCTACGAACTTATGCCTGCTAACTGGCAATGGCACTCGTCCTGTCCTGAGCCCCTGCAGGTTTTTAGAGCTCGCTATGCTACTCTGATAAGGTTTGATATCTTTGATAAAGGTGTGATATCTTTGATAAGGTGTGATATGGTTGATAAGGTGTGATATTTGAGTTATCACGGTTTAGTGAATCAAGCCCAATGAGTAGAGTGTAATGCATGTCATGTAATGTATTGCATTCTGTTCCACTCATCATGCAGTAAGACTTTATGCTGCTTATAAGGAGCCTAAAGTAAAAAAAAAAAACACATTGATTGCCTGCACTTGCGCATTAGCGATTATTTATTATGTACTGTGCATGCGGAGAATGCTGGAGGATTGCAGAATCATGGTAAGGGCACAGAAGGACTGCAGGGGGTGGAAAAAGTCGCAGGTAATTTAAACTGCTTTGTTTCACTTTAGGTTCCCTTTAATGTTTCGTGCACACACCCCGTAGTGAGTGACTAAGAGTATTTGCCAGAGCATCTACCCCTAGTGGATAGTGGACATCTTTGTTGCCAAGAAGTCACTAGGCTACAACCCCTGGGATTGTCCCAAGAAACGGGAGGAACAAATGGCCAAACTCAGCAGTGTGGAGAGGGCAGGACAGGCAATTCGGGACTGACTGGAAAGAATATGGACTGGACTGCAGTCTGTGGGCTGACTGATTGGCAAGGCCAGACTAGCAGAAACAGGTAAGCATGTGCTGCGGACTAGACTACAGAAAGGTTATTAAAAGATAGACTGATAGGCAAAGAGACTGCGAACTGGATTGCTGACTATGGACTGACTGATAGGACTGATTTAATAGAAGCAGCTTCAATTGGCAGCTTGCTGGCATCATCACAAAATATTAATAAAGCCCAGTGTAATACTTTGCAGAGCAAAAATCATCATTTTTATATTTTTCCACAATTCATGAATAATGAACTTTAGATGGCTTGACTGTAGAGTTTGCGAGAAGCAAGATTGAGGCCAATTTGCTCAATGTTAGGGCCCATTCATAATAGAAGAGCTTTTCTGAGCATTGTGCGATTGATTAGCGTTTTTAAAATCTCTCCCATTCACTTTGATTAAAATCGCAGTAAAAATCGTGGAAAAAATTGCCGTGATTTTGCAATTGCGTGCGAGAAAATCGCAATTATTTTTCCGTGATTTTTACCGCGATTTTAATGAAAGTGAATGGGAGTGGTTTTAAAAAACGCTAATCATCGCAAAACACTCAGAAAAACGCTTTTAGATTAAAAAACAAACCTCCCACAAGTTGTACGGTGTTTGGCCACTTTACACATATCAGTAGATTTCCGGAGAGTGACAATGAGAATGCCCGAGGAGGAAAAAGTACTAGCGCATACAGCAAAATGTTTTTATATTGTGTTTTGTTTTTAGTATTCCACAAAGCTTGTGAGTTCATGCAGAGATTTGTGCCAACAGGAACTAGAACTTTCATGTGAAACAGAGGTCCAATACAAATAAGACATTTCCTGTACTTTATGCCTGTTCTATTGGCTCTGACTCATCAGTTGTTTGCATCTTAACATATGGTAGGTATTTTTTTTTTTTTTGCTTTCAAGTTCTCATTTATTTATTAACAAGAATAACAGTGTCACAAGTAATCATTCTTGAATAACCAATTATCTAAAGAATAACAAACAGAAAGAAGAACAAATAAAAAGAAATAAGGCTACAATAGAATAATATTTATTATTAAGCAGGTAAACGGTGTCATATTATTATTATTATTTATTGTATTTATAAAGCGCCAACATATTACGCAGCGCTGGACAATAAATAGGGATACATACATTGCAACAAGGGGTGACAGACAGAGAGGTAGCAAACGGTTATACAACATACCACAAGGTTATACATACAATCAGGGTATAAAATGCGGTTTACAGAGACCCGGCAAAACAAGTGTGATTGCTAGGTTGTAAAATTAAGAAGGACACACTAAGGGAGGCTCTGCCAAGGCTTACAATCTAAAGGGTGGGGGGACACATAAGGTAGGACTGAGGAAAGGGTGATTAGAGTGTGGCACTGGTAGATGTGGGGTAGGCTTTTTTAAAGAAATGTGTTTTGAGGGCTTGCTTGAAGGTGTTGAAGGAAGGAGCGAGTCTGAGGGGGAGTGGAAGGGAGTTCCATAGGGTGGGGGCAGCTCTTGAGAAGTCTTGTAAGCGTGCATGGGAATGTGAAATGCGTGTGGAGGTCAGGCGGAGATCATTGGAGGACCGGAGGGGACGGGCAGGTGTATATCTGTTGACGAGCTCAGAAATGTAGGTTGGGCAGGTCATAGGCCTCAATTCTGGTAGGCTTGGTGTCGGTTTTAGCGCATACACAGTATTGTACCACATGTGGTAAAAGCAGTTTACTATTCTGGTAGATATTAGTCATAATTTAAAGGATTAAATTAGGTCATACATTTTGCAGTATTTCGCAATATTTTACCGAAAATCAGATTTTTCATGAAAAATAGGGGGCATGTTAGCACATTATTTACCGATCTGTTTAATGCTGGGAAAACACGGGCCGATTTTGCCGCTCGATTCTCCCGCTCGATCATTTCGCCGCTTGATTCAGCAGTCAATTATTTTATCTTCCGCTCATTTTTCTTATCTTTTTTTCCATTCACTTCAATCCGGAATCGAGCGGCAGAACGATCGGGCGGGAGATCGGACATGTCGGGAATTATCTATCGAGCCATCTTAATGGCTCAAAATCGAGCCGTGTATTCCCAGCACAAGACCTGCCTGTTCCTGGCGGCAAAGTCAATTTGTGTGCATTTTGCAGTTTTTAGTGAAGTTCCTATTGCTGTTTTAGTGGCGCTCCTATTCAGGCTGTGTAATAAAAAAACAACTGGATGCCTATAAATATACTTTCCATAGGTTGCTACAAAATTGATCAAATACACCCCCACCCCTGCAAAAAAAAAAGAATCTCCCAGAGTATCCTAACTTATAGAAGACAATTATACACTATTATCATTATTTACCACATGCTTACTGCTGAAATACAGCATGTTTTACCGCATTTTCAGCACATTTTACCATACATTTTACTACATTTTCGGAAAAGCAGAGACATTTTTCAAGATTGCTAACCCGCAACCCCCCCCCCCCCCCTGAAAATACCGTTTGCAGTATTTTATCGACAAAAAAATATTTTGGCACATAGCTATCAGAATTGAGGCCATAGTGTCTGGATTTCTATATCTCCTCTGTTTGTCACATAGGTATTGAAAGTTTGCTGGTGTCTAATGCCCACTCCTCCTTTATACAGTTCCCTGGTGTCTAGTGGCCCTTCTTCTTCCCATAAGCACTATCCTAGTGTCTAATGCCTCCTCCCACCCCTATACCTTCCCCTGCTGTTTAGTGGTACTCACTCCATCCCCTATACAGTTCCTTGGTGTCTAGTGGCCCCTCCCCCCCTATACAGTTCCCTGGTGTCTAATGACCACCTCCCCTGTACAGTTCCCTAGTGTCTAGTGGACCCCCTACATATTTCCCTGGTGTCTAGTGCTTCACTCGCCCCATATGGCTTCCCTGGTGATCTAGGGCTTCACACTCAACTGTATTGTGTGTGTATGCCACCTTTAGAGCATACACTACGAACGTTGTGCCTCATATTTACACTCTATCTCTTTCTTTACTTCATGTATAAGGAATACTGAGCTTGACAGGTTTCCTCGGCACCCAGTCCACCACCTGATGCTTCAAGCAACTTCCTAGCTTGCCTATGGCTAAACACAGCTCCGTTCCAGTAGACAATCACATTTTTTATTACAGCTTTAAAAGCAAAGACTTACTTTAGCTTCTAGGATAAAAGATACTAAAAGGTTAAAACATCTAGGTGGCGGTGGTGGACCAAACAACCTAAAGCAGACACGATGCTGTCGATTCAAGTCAACAAAAATTTATTTACATACTCCAAGTAACACTGCGACGCGTTTCACGGGTCCAAACCCGCTTCTTCAGAGGTGCCAAGCCCTATCAGGACCTATAGCTGTGAGATACTCCTATTGTTTAATGCCTGAAGAAGCGGGTTTGGACCCGTGAAACGCGTCGCAGTGTTACTTGGAGTATGTGTAAGGCTTGGTGGTGTATTCTCCACAGTCAGCATGCAACGCATGAGCTGACGTGGAGGAGGTACACACACTAGCACAAGGAAACAGGCTATCCCTAGTATAGTGGAGGGGAGGACTGACTCCAATAGGAGATTGTGGCGCACAGAGCCGGTGCAGATCTGACAGCCACAAACAATGCTTTCGTTATAACGTCTCAGCGCAAAGTAGCGCTGAGCGCATAAACCAGAACTGAGGAGATCAGGACAGGTAAACAGAATGAACGCTTGCTTAACTAGCCACTACTTAGTGACAGCAAGCGTCCACAATAACACAGACTGGAATGAGGCAGCCAATGCGTTGCGGCGATGGCGTGCCTCACAAAGACAGGACAGGATAGTCAGGAAATAGCAGGATCAAGATAGATGAACGTAACACAGACAAATATACAATAAGTATGTATTCCTAGCGTATTACAATTACAGCTATCAATGAAACTATTTGTAACGTCTGACTAACATATGTATATATCGGCAATGAACCGATATATGACATAAGCAGGAACGCTGACTAGGACTGGAGTAATACAGGGAACAGGACTCAGAAGGATTCGCTATCTCTTCGCAGAGATGAACGCAATCCACAAACGGTAACAGAACAGGATTCAGAAGGATTCGTTATCTCTTCGCAGAGATGAACGCAATCCACAAACAGTAACAGAACAGGATTCAGAAGGATTCGTTATCTCTTCGCAGAGATGAACGCAATCCACAAACAGAACCAGGAGCAGGGTAACTACCTCAGCACGGGTGGTCACGGTACGCGCAACCTACCAAAACGTGCTGGAAAGCTGACTAACTGCACACAGGATATAAACAGTTCGTGTACGTATACATCAGCGACACTGATGTATCAACGTAACACGAATACAAGGAAAATAATAAACATGCTGGTATGCATATATATTGGCAATGAACCAATATATGATGCAAAGACCAGCAAAGTATCTTTAGAACAAGAAACACGATCGAGGGCTGAAGCGACAGCAAGACAGGCTTAAACTGAAGCTATGAAAACCCAAGGAAACCCTGCAGGAAGCAGATCTTTATACTGAGGTCATCCAATGGGAGCAGACATGCAGATTCCCACACAGGTGAATGATAATCAGTCACAAGCTGACAGCAGGGAAAGACAGACAAAGCTATGCAGCTTGCATGGAAAGACATCAGAACTGCCTGAGCTGCAGCACTACTACTTCCAGCAACACCTGCTGCAGCAGCGATCATTACAGTACCCCCGCCCTTAAAAGCGGATTCCAGACGCTTTTCAAAACTGAAATTCCCAACAAAACAGTCTGACTGATAATTCATGATGACCGGGACAGCCCGGCAAGACCGAATTCCAGAATCAGTCCCCACAAGACTGGACCCATCAGAACCAGAACCTACAGAACCATGCCCATCAGTACTACAAGCCCCAGTGTGACACCCATCAGAACCATGATTTCCAGAAGAAAGCCCTCCGAAACTCCCTGAGCGATACCCACCGCCTTCCAGGAACCGTTCAGAAACGCCAAAGCCTTTGCAATGCCCACCGGGACTGTCTTTACCAACACAAAACTCACTGTTGAACCAGTCCAAGGCACCAGGACAAGTTTTCTCAGAGACCTCCCAGAACACCTTGAAGCTCCAAAGAGATCCCCATAGGTCAGAACGCCCCTTAGGCTCACATGGAGAACTATCAAGAACCCCTATGGAACCTAGGGCAATTCCCGAGTCAGGGCCACAAGGACAAACATCAAGATCAGGGCTTTCAGGGACCAGAACCATCTCTGGGCATGCAGGCAGACTGGCAACATCAGAACATGTTCCCACTAAGGAAGCATCAGAGCACGCTAACACCTTAGACACACTTGGGCATTCTGGCACACAAAGAACATCTGGGCACACTGGCACAAGAGAAACCTCTGGGCATGTCAAGGAACTGTGAGCCTCAGGGTCAGCCAAGACAGGACCAAAACCAGGACTGGCGAAAAAAAAATCATCATGACTAGACTTCGCAACTACTGGACTTTTACACGAGAATGCAGGATCAGACATAGATGTCGCTGATTCCAGCAAAGTCAGTAACAAATCAGATTCAGGGGCACTAACAAGACAGGACAAATCTTCTGATGTATGCACTGAACCAGATAGGGACTCCACAACTACCTCTGGACTGGACAGAGACTCATCTAATACACTGGATTGGAGCTCATGAGGCGCTGCAGAACAAGTCAGTATTGCAGCAGCCCCCACTGGACTAGGCGAAACTGAGGAATTCCCTGGACAGGAAGGGGACTCTGGAACCTCTGCCACAGCGGCCAGAGAACCAGAATCTTTCAGGATACAGGGCTGGGTTTCAGGAACACTCATCAGACCGGACTGAAATTCTGAGATTTCTATTATTTTGACCAGAGAATCAGAATTATCCATGTTACAGGGCAAGACTTCTGAAACATTCAGAGGACAGGGCTGGAGTTCCTCGGCTGTTACAACACTGGAGAGGGACTCAACAACATTAGTTAAATCAGACTGTATACAGGGCAAGGTATCTAACACACTTGCTGACGAGGACAGTATTTCAATGGCTTCTGCTTTGCTGGGCAGAAATTCATCAAGTTTTATTAGAGCAGACTGTAATTCCAAAACAGCTGCTAGACAAGTGAATATTACTGCAACACCAACTGAGGTAAGCAGTGCCTCAGACTCCTCTGCTAGAGGGTTTGAAGTATCTAAAGTACTGGGTGAAGCATAAGACTCTGCGACCACAGCTTCACTGGACAGGATCACTGAACAGTCCATATTGCAGGGCAAAACCATGGAAGCACCTGCTGGACTGCATAATGATTCTGTGACCTGAGTTTCATTGGAGAGATCTACTGCACAATTCATGGTACAGGGCAAATTTACTGGAACATTTTCTGAACAAGGTAATAATTCTGCGATTTCAGGTTCACATAGCAGATGCTCTGAGCTATTCACGAAACTAGAGCGAGGTGTAAAAACAGGAAGATCAAGACACAATGTTTGCGCATCTGAATCACCATTCATTTGTAAAATTGGAAAATTCAGATGCTGGGGTTCTGAGATTTCTAGACAGGATTGCTGGGACTCGGAAACTGATGTAGTGCATCTATTGGCATCTGCTGGATCAGACAGGAGTTGAACTTTATTAACACAGGTAATTTCTGCAGAAGTGTTTGCAGAGGCAGGCAAGATTTTTCTGGTGTCTGTTTCACTGAACAAAGAGTCATGAGTACTGGCTAGGCTGGACTCGGAAGTCAGCAGGACCTCTGGATTCTCTGCTGAGAAATTTCCGCAGGGCAAGGTTAAGAATGTATCAGTGGCTTCTGTTTTACTGGTAAGTAACACTGAGTTATCCATGGTACAGGGTGGAATTGCAGGAACTTCAATTTCACACAAAAAGAGCTCCGAATCACCTGCTGAATCAGCCAAAGGTGCTGAAGCAGGCGGGTCAGAACGCCAAATTTGCGAATTCGGAGTCACATAAAAATCATCCAAAATCAGTTCCCACACATCAATCAATGGAGCCACAAAGTCATACCCACACACACCAGTTTTTATTAGGTTATAGGCAGACTTAATGCATGCATTCAATACTGATTCACTTTTTCCACTGTAAAATTGACAAAATGAACTTGAATCATTCTTCCATTCATTGACGAGAGCTTCCATCTCTCCTTTCTCAAATGGAGGATTCCAAGCATACTTAACAGGCAGATCATGGTTTGCAGATATGATTGTAGCAGGGACATATATTGGGTTAATTAGCAGGTGATTGGCAGATTCCTTATTCCTAAGAATCTCCAATACCTGTAGCAAGTGCTGAACTGTAGTGTATGCAAACTTTCCTTGCTTCACAAATAAGTTGATTTGTTCAATACTCTGTAATATTTCCTCATAATCATACTCAGATAATTCTTTTAAACAAAAATCTTTATTTTCCCTAGCCAGGGAGGAAAGTTCATTAGTAGTTTCATAAGTCCATTTAACTCCCCTGAAAGACAATTGCATTTCATTATCTGTTAATGGCAGAATCTCATTATAGGTCTCAGTCACTAAGGATAACGACTCTGCAGATCGGACACGTTTCTTAGAACGTTTGCGTTTTGCCTTAGACTCTGCTGTTTTTGGTGATTTATTCAAGGCTGCAGGAAAATTATCAGTAACACTTTCTGCTTGCTGAACATTTTTGCAAGCAATTGAAGGAGAAGCTGATTGGCCTGCTGCCAGGAGTTCATTAAGAGGAAAAGGCAATGGATCTATGCGCAACCAGTTATGGATCACAAACGCTAGAAATTCCAGCGGTCTCTCTTTCAAATCGGAATGATTGAGAACATCAAATGCCCACTGGAATAATTCCCCTTTAAACAAAATATAACTTAGTTGGAGTGCCCAGGTTGAAACAGGAGTCGCTTGGAGATCGGGATTGGCCAGGAACCTGGCACATTCAGAGAAAAACTCATTTTCTGTTTCAGAGTTAAGTTCTTCAAATTTCTTAAAGGAACAGGAACCATAATTAACAGTGTCATACTTTCTGGGAATCCCCCCCACAATGGGGATTGGTAGTGGGGTTTTCATAATGTAAGGCTTGGTGGTGTATTCTCCACAGTCAGCATGCAACGCATGAGCTGACGTGGAGGAGGTACACACACTAGCACAAGGAAACAGGCTATCCCTAGTATAGTGGAGGGGAGGACTGACTCCAATAGGAGATTGTGGCGCACAGAGCCGGTGCAGATCTGACAGCCACAAACAATGCTTTCGTTATAACGTCTCAGCGCAAAGTAGCGCTGAGCGCATAAACCAGAACTGAGGAGATCAGGACAGGTAAACAGAATGAACGCTTGCTTAACTAGCCACTACTTAGTGACAGCAAGCGTCCACAATAACACAGACTGGAATGAGGCAGCCAATGCGTTGCGGCGATGGCGTGCCTCACAAAGACAGGACAGGATAGTCAGGAAATAGCAGGATCAAGATAGATGAACGTAACACAGACAAATATACAATAAGTATGTATTCCTAGCGTATTACAATTACAGCTATCAATGAAACTATTTGTAACGTCTGACTAACATATGTATATATCGGCAATGAACCGATATATGACATAAGCAGGAACGCTGACTAGGACTGGAGTAATACAGGGAACAGGACTCAGAAGGATTCGCTATCTCTTCGCAGAGATGAACGCAATCCACAAACGGTAACAGAACAGGATTCAGAAGGATTCGTTATCTCTTCGCAGAGATGAACGCAATCCACAAACAGTAACAGAACAGGATTCAGAAGGATTCGTTATCTCTTCGCAGAGATGAACGCAATCCACAAACAGAACCAGGAGCAGGGTAACTACCTCAGCACGGGTGGTCACGGTACGCGCAACCTACCAAAACGTGCTGGAAAGCTGACTAACTGCACACAGGATATAAACAGTTCGTGTACGTATACATCAGCGACACTGATGTATCAACGTAACACGAATACAAGGAAAATAATAAACGTGCTGGTATGCATATATATTGGCAATGAACCAATATATGATGCAAAGACCAGCAAAGTATCTTTAGAACAAGAAACACGATCGAGGGCTGAAGCGACAGCAAGACAGGCTTAAACTGAAGCTATGAAAACCCAAGGAAACCCTGCAGGAAGCAGATCTTTATACTGAGGTCATCCAATGGGAGCAGACATGCAGATTCCCACACAGGTGAATGATAATCAGTCACAAGCTGACAGCAGGGAAAGACAGACAAAGCTATGCAGCTTGCATGGAAAGACATCAGAACTGCCTGAGCTGCAGCACTACTACTTCCAGCAACACCTGCTGCAGCAGCGATCATTACAGTACCCCCGCCCTTAAAAGCGGATTCCAGACGCTTTTCAAAACTGAAATTCCCAACAAAACAGTCTGACTGATAATTCATGATGACCGGGACAGCCCGGCAAGACCGAATTCCAGAATCAGTCCCCACAAGACTGGACCCATCAGAACCAGAACCTACAGAACCATGCCCATCAGTACTACAAGCCCCAGTGTGACACCCATCAGAACCATGATTTCCAGAAGAAAGCCCTCCGAAACTCCCTGAGCGATACCCACCGCCTTCCAGGAACCGTTCAGAAACGCCAAAGCCTTTGCAATGCCCACCGGGACTGTCTTTACCAACACAAAACTCACTGTTGAACCAGTCCAAGGCACCAGGACAAGTTTTCTCAGAGACCTCCCAGAACACCTTGAAGCTCCAAAGAGATCCCCATAGGTCAGAACGCCCCTTAGGCTCACATGGAGAACTATCAAGAACCCCTATGGAACCTAGGGCAATTCCCGAGTCAGGGCCACAAGGACAAACATCAAGATCAGGGCTTTCAGGGACCAGAACCATCTCTGGGCATGCAGGCAGACTGGCAACATCAGAACATGTTCCCACTAAGGAAGCATCAGAGCACGCTAACACCTTAGACACACTTGGGCATTCTGGCACACAAAGAACATCTGGGCACACTGGCACAAGAGAAACCTCTGGGCATGTCAAGGAACTGTGAGCCTCAGGGTCAGCCAAGACAGGACCAAAACCAGGACTGGCGAAAAAAAAATCATCATGACTAGACTTCGCAACTACTGGACTTTTACACGAGAATGCAGGATCAGACATAGATGTCGCTGATTCCAGCAAAGTCAGTAACAAATCAGATTCAGGGGCACTAACAAGACAGGACAAATCTTCTGATGTATGCACTGAACCAGATAGGGACTCCACAACTACCTCTGGACTGGACAGAGACTCATCTAATACACTGGATTGGAGCTCATGAGGCGCTGCAGAACAAGTCAGTATTGCAGCAGCCCCCACTGGACTAGGCGAAACTGAGGAATTCCCTGGACAGGAAGGGGACTCTGGAACCTCTGCCACAGCGGCCAGAGAACCAGAATCTTTCAGGATACAGGGCTGGGTTTCAGGAACACTCATCAGACCGGACTGAAATTCTGAGATTTCTATTATTTTGACCAGAGAATCAGAATTATCCATGTTACAGGGCAAGACTTCTGAAACATTCAGAGGACAGGGCTGGAGTTCCTCGGCTGTTACAACACTGGAGAGGGACTCAACAACATTAGTTAAATCAGACTGTATACAGGGCAAGGTATCTAACACACTTGCTGACGAGGACAGTATTTCAATGGCTTCTGCTTTGCTGGGCAGAAATTCATCAAGTTTTATTAGAGCAGACTGTAATTCCAAAACAGCTGCTAGACAAGTGAATATTACTGCAACACCAACTGAGGTAAGCAGTGCCTCAGACTCCTCTGCTAGAGGGTTTGAAGTATCTAAAGTACTGGGTGAAGCATAAGACTCTGCGACCACAGCTTCACTGGACAGGATCACTGAACAGTCCATATTGCAGGGCAAAACCATGGAAGCACCTGCTGGACAGCATAATGATTCTGTGACCTGAGTTTCATTGGAGAGATCTACTGCACAATTCATGGTACAGGGCAAATTTACTGGAACATTTTCTGAACAAGGTAATAATTCTGCGATTTCAGGTTCACATAGCAGATGCTCTGAGCTATTCACGAAACTAGAGCGAGGTGTAAAAACAGGAAGATCAAGACACAATGTTTGCGCATCTGAATCACCATTCATTTGTAAAATTGGAAAATTCAGATGCTGGGGTTCTGAGATTTCTAGACAGGATTGCTGGGACTCGGAAACTGATGTAGTGCATCTATTGGCATCTGCTGGATCAGACAGGAGTTGAACTTTATTAACACAGGTAATTTCTGCAGAAGTGTTTGCAGAGGCAGGCAAGATTTTTCTGGTGTCTGTTTCACTGAACAAAGAGTCATGAGTACTGGCTAGGCTGGACTCGGAAGTCAGCAGGACCTCTGGATTCTCTGCTGAGAAATTTCCGCAGGGCAAGGTTAAGAATGTATCAGTGGCTTCTGTTTTACTGGTAAGTAACACTGAGTTATCCATGGTACAGGGTGGAATTGCAGGAACTTCAATTTCACACAAAAAGAGCTCCGAATCACCTGCTGAATCAGCCAAAGGTGCTGAAGCAGGCGGGTCAGAACGCCAAATTTGCGAATTCGGAGTCACATAAAAATCATCCAAAATCAGTTCCCACACATCAATCAATGGAGCCACAAAGTCATACCCACACACACCAGTTTTTATTAGGTTATAGGCAGACTTAATGCATGCATTCAATACTGATTCACTTTTTCCACTGTAAAATTGACAAAATGAACTTGAATCATTCTTCCATTCATTGACGAGAGCTTCCATCTCTCCTTTCTCAAATGGAGGATTCCAAGCATACTTAACAGGCAGATCATGGTTTGCAGATATGATTGTAGCAGGGACATATATTGGGTTAATTAGCAGGTGATTGGCAGATTCCTTATTCCTAAGAATCTCCAATACCTGTAGCAAGTGCTGAACTGTAGTGTATGCAAACTTTCCTTGCTTCACAAATAAGTTGATTTGTTCAATACTCTGTAATATTTCCTCATAATCATACTCAGATAATTCTTTTAAACAAAAATCTTTATTTTCCCTAGCCAGGGAGGAAAGTTCATTAGTAGTTTCATAAGTCCATTTAACTCCCCTGAAAGACAATTGCATTTCATTATCTGTTAATGGCAGAATCTCATTATAGGTCTCAGTCACTAAGGATAACGACTCTGCAGATCGGACACGTTTCTTAGAACGTTTGCGTTTTGCCTTAGACTCTGCTGTTTTTGGTGATTTATTCAAGGCTGCAGGAAAATTATCAGTAACACTTTCTGCTTGCTGAACATTTTTGCAAGCAATTGAAGGAGAAGCTGATTGGCCTGCTGCCAGGAGTTCATTAAGAGGAAAAGGCAATGGATCTATGCGCAACCAGTTATGGATCACAAACGCTAGAAATTCCAGCGGTCTCTCTTTCAAATCGGAATGATTGAGAACATCAAATGCCCACTGGAATAATTCCCCTTTAAACAAAATATAACTTAGTTGGAGTGCCCAGGTTGAAACAGGAGTCGCTTGGAGATCGGGATTGGCCAGGAACCTGGCACATTCAGAGAAAAACTCATTTTCTGTTTCAGAGTTAAGTTCTTCAAATTTCTTAAAGGAACAGGAACCATAATTAACAGTGTCATACTTTCTGGGAATCCCCCCCACAATGGGGATTGGTAGTGGGGTTTTCATAATGTAAGGCTTGGTGGTGTATTCTCCACAGTCAGCATGCAACGCATGAGCTGACGTGGAGGAGGTACACACACTAGCACAAGGAAACAGGCTATCCCTAGTATAGTGGAGGGGAGGACTGACTCCAATAGGAGATTGTGGCGCACAGAGCCGGTGCAGATCTGACAGCCACAAACAATGCTTTCGTTATAACGTCTCAGCGCAAAGTAGCGCTGAGCGCATAAACCAGAACTGAGGAGATCAGGACAGGTAAACAGAATGAACGCTTGCTTAACTAGCCACTACTTAGTGACAGCAAGCGTCCACAATAACACAGACTGGAATGAGGCAGCCAATGCGTTGCGGCGATGGCGTGCCTCACAAAGACAGGACAGGATAGTCAGGAAATAGCAGGATCAAGATAGATGAACGTAACACAGACAAATATACAATAAGTATGTATTCCTAGCGTATTACAATTACAGCTATCAATGAAACTATTTGTAACGTCTGACTAACATATGTATATATCGGCAATGAACCGATATATGACATAAGCAGGAACGCTGACTAGGACTGGAGTAATACAGGGAACAGGACTCAGAAGGATTCGCTATCTCTTCGCAGAGATGAACGCAATCCACAAACGGTAACAGAACAGGATTCAGAAGGATTCGTTATCTCTTCGCAGAGATGAACGCAATCCACAAACAGTAACAGAACAGGATTCAGAAGGATTCGTTATCTCTTCGCAGAGATGAACGCAATCCACAAACAGAACCAGGAGCAGGGTAACTACCTCAGCACGGGTGGTCACGGTACGCGCAACCTACCAAAACGTGCTGGAAAGCTGACTAACTGCACACAGGATATAAACAGTTCGTGTACGTATACATCAGCGACACTGATGTATCAACGTAACACGAATACAAGGAAAATAATAAACGTGCTGGTATGCATATATATTGGCAATGAACCAATATATGATGCAAAGACCAGCAAAGTATCTTTAGAACAAGAAACACGATCGAGGGCTGAAGCGACAGCAAGACAGGCTTAAACTGAAGCTATGAAAACCCAAGGAAACCCTGCAGGAAGCAGATCTTTATACTGAGGTCATCCAATGGGAGCAGACATGCAGATTCCCACACAGGTGAATGATAATCATTTACAAGCTGTCAGCAGGGAAAGACAGACAAAGCTATGCAGCTTGCATGGAAAGACATCAGAACTGCCTGAGCTGCAGCACTACTACTTCCAGCAACACCTGCTGCAGCAGAGATCATTACAGTATGTAAATACATTTTTGTTGACTTGAATCGACAGCATCGTGTCTGCTTTAGGTTGGTTGGTCCACCACCGCCACCTAGATGTTTTAACCTTTTAGTATCTTTTATCCTACTGGCGCCTCTGTACATCGATTCATCCAGTGAACCACCCTTGGTGGAAGGGTGTTATACCCTCCTTTCTTCTTTCTCAGAGAGCGACATCTTAATCCTGAGTGAGGACAGGCTCATATTCCCCACCTGCCTATACAGTGGTTGCCTCAGCGGTAACCCTTGTTTGTAAGTATAATACTTACTTGTTATTTATATCCTCCTGGGCTAATACGTACTACACTATATCGGGCTCTCGGTTTGTCTGTTTATTACTTTAGCTTCTGTTTATTTCTCTTTTTGTTCCAGTATTCATGTATTGGTTCTCCAGGCGGTTGTTCTGCACATCCATTTTTACTTGACAAGGTTCCTGCACGATTGAGAATTGCCATTATTATCTCAACGCAGATGACAAGTTGTGTTAAAGGGAGATTACAGCTAAAATCATGATGTTTTCCAGGCATTACAAAAGTGCCAAAACTACCACTCTGAGGCTGTAACCTGTGGTTTGTTATAGCAGACCTATACTGTCTTTGTTGACTTTCCGTACGGTAACCGGGCATATTATTTTCTTTTTAAAAACCAATTTTAGCTACAAAAAATGTTGTGGTTTCCTCTCTCTGTATCTGGGGCGCCCTGTCACTAAGGGCCCGTTTCCACTATCGCGAATCCGCATGCGGATTCGCACAGTCAGTACAAGTGGATGGGACTGTTTCCACTTGTGCGTTTCCCCGCACGTTTTCCTGTGCAGAAAAAATCTGCAGGGTAGGGCCCTCAGAATTCGCCTGCGTGTGGAATGCAGGCGAATCGCACGCAATGTATTTAATAGGGAAATCGCATGCGTTTTCCCCATGCGTTTTTTGCCGCGATTTCGCATGCGATTTCGCATAGGTAGTAATGTTAATTTACACAGGCAGTGACATGGTTAAATTCGCATACAGCCTTACCTATGCGAAATCGCATGCGAAATCGCGGCAAAAACGCATGCGGAATCGCACCCGCATGCGATTTGCCTGCGGTGATTCGCCGGCGATTCCGCAACGCTATAGTGGAAACGGGCCCTAAAGCACTGATATGGTAGCCGTGGTGTTGGCAAAATTAAGGAAAACAGCCTTGCTTGCTTTTTTAGTTGAAAAGTTTGGTTCCTGTCATTAGAAGGTTTGAGTGCCTTTTAGGGCTGGGGCCCACTTGAAATTGCAAATTGCTCTAAAAATCTTGATTTTTTTTTTTTTTAACGATTTTTACACCTAACAACCAGAGCTTTCAAGGAATGTACTTTGGGTCCTGTATTTCTTGACCAAAATCACTCCAAAATTTTGTGATTTCGGAACCACCACCACAGGCTTTTATTGCCCCAGAGCTTTTGGAATTGCCGGCGATTCCTAGAAAGCAAAAAAAAAAAAAAAAAGAAGGTCTGTAGTGGGTGGGAGGTTTATGTAAATCTGGGCACTACTTTAAATGGGCACCTATGGTGGCACACATTGGGCTTGATTCACTATGCGGTGCTAACCTAGTTAGCACGCCTAAAAGCTTTGGGCGTGCTAACTAGGGTGCTAAGTACTTAGCACGCACCATTGAAATTTTGATCGAGCACAAAGTCCTGCGTGCAAAACTTTGCGCACACACAGCGATGTCGCGAAACGTCGCATCGTGGTGCAACGAAAACGGTGCACCCGATGCGCCTATAAAGTCCCGCGCGAGCGCTAGTTACCGCGACCAAATTGACTTTAGGTGTGAAGAGGGGCTTTTCACAAGCGTGCTAACAGTTACCGTAGCACGCACCGCTTTGTGAATCAAGCCAGTTATGTTTAAGAAATATGCTTGCCACAGTTGTTATGCGGGGAGATATGCTGTCTACACTTGCAGTGCAGTCACATTGCCCAGTACCAAATTAACCTCCTTAGCGGTAATCTTGAGTCAGGCTCCACAGCTCAGAGTGGTAACTCCAAGCTGGATCCATGGAAGGTGTGTAGGGATGGCCCTACTTAGGAGAACTCATGGAGAAGCATGTGATCAGTTTGATCAGCTGATAGATTTTTAAGGTTCTGATTTGATGGTCCTGATCATGTGTTAAACAAGGAAGTCATCACAGCAAATCAGGACCTTACAAATCTATCAGCTGATCAAACTGATCACATGCTTCTCCATGAGTTCTCCTAAGCATTGCCATCCCTAAAGCTGCTGCAGATCTATCAACCGACAAGCACTAAAGCCCAAATACGGGAAAAAAAATATTAAAACTACATCTTCACTGTGGCAGGCCGCTGCTTTCTGGGAGCAAGGCATGTGATCAACAACTAGCAGAGCAGTGGTGTTGCCAAAAGTTATGGGCAAAGCTTCAATGTGACAATTAGAGTGGCCCTCGCCCACACTACAAGTAGCCAGGTGGGCTTCCATTATTAAGTAACCCCCGGTAAAGGTATGAGTTGAGAGCGTAGTATAAATGAGGTTACTTACTCTTCTTGTGACTCGCTGGCACAAACTGGTGATGGGTCACATGACAAGATGCCACTGCAGTCATGGAGATGGGACACTGGTCGTGCCACTGAAGGGAGATTGGCGGTGAAAGCTGGAGCGGGTGAGTAACCTCATTTATGCTTCACTTGCAACTCTGCTTAGAGAGAAAGGTAGAGGAGGGAGCTCTCTCCCACAGCAGCCTTATTGCAAAACCTGA
This sequence comes from Hyperolius riggenbachi, assembly GCF_040937935.1. NCBI lineage: Eukaryota > Metazoa > Chordata > Amphibia > Anura > Hyperoliidae > Hyperolius > Hyperolius riggenbachi. The sequence continues at coordinate 74,686,575 of NC_090656.1, read as the reverse complement.
ACAGGCCGAGTATGGCCCACAGTCCGTAGTTTGCCCATGACTGGTCTAGGTGCTGTAACATATACAGTATATGGACACTTTGCCTGGAGTTCCTCTTTAACTATTTAGCACTTTCCAAGTATTGAAATATGAGCTATGGATGGAATCATCCTCTCTTCAGTAGAAGATGAGAGTAATTTAGCCATCATGCAGAAGAACACAATGTCCAGTTTTGCAGAACACCCGTGCTGAGTTTTTCTTGTACTGCAAGTTTGTTCCTTCTGCTTGTTTAGTACACATCGTCCTAGATACATCTTAATCACTTAAATGTCTGTATCCCACTGGCTACCCTCTCTGCAGGAGCTGACCCAGATCAGCGAGGGTACTGTCTCTGTACTGCCTTCATATGCTGAACTACAGCAGGGTGACCTAACAATTGGAAGCTGAACATGATGGATGATGACCTCAGAAATCCTCCAGACTGTGCCCCATGTGGCTCTCTATTCCAATTACTCATTCATTACTGTAGCAGTGCCTTTGGTAGTGAAAGCAGCCAATCTTTTACATTGAAAGTTTTGTAAAACCTAAGAATGGCTATGCCGGGACATCAACAAAATATGGGTCTTTGTTCACTTGGGGTTATTTGTTTAGGTACTCAGATGCAAACTTAGAGAATGCTTAATTTGTAAAGTCCACTTAATAAGTGTGATTTGGTAAATGAAGACGGGAGTAGGCCACATAATAACCTCTGTGACACCAGCTGCCCACGAGTGGACTTGGGAATTAACAGGGGCCTATCACCATGCTACATAGCCACACATCATGAGCACTGGGTGGCTGTTGATTATATGATGGTATATGCATGGGCAAGGCTGTGGCGCTGGTACTGCTTTGATCAGCGCTGATGCCACTGTGCCTCTGCTGCTACCATCAGCCAATGGGATCCATGGTGGGCTGGTGAGGGAGAAAGATTGTATTTGCTGTTATTTTCCTAACTCCAACCAAGCCAAGTTGAATGGGGGGGGGGGGGGGGGGCGACTACGGATTATACCCAGTTTCCCTGAAATTAAGACATCCCTGAAAGTAAGCCCCATCCCTACCCTTAATGTAAGCACCAGTCGCAATAAGGGGAAAAAGTATGGCAACTTGTGTTATTACTGGAGCCCATGGAGGACAATGGCTTCGTCATTAGGCTAATCTTTGCACTCGCTGCTACTCAGTGAGTAGTCCCCATAGGCTGAAGTTCGGGGACAAAGTGGCATGGAGCTGAGAGAAAGAAAAGGATGCAGGGGGACATCTGAGGGCACGGAGGACAGCCAGGCATGGAGCTGGAGGTAAAAGGAGGATGCAGAAGGACATTAGGGGACATAGGGGACAGCGGAGGACATAGAGAGACATGGGACAAAGGAGGACAGGGGATAGAGATGGACACGGGTAAAGAAGGGTCACCAGGAGGACACTAAAGGTACAAAGGGGACAAAGGGCGCACAAGAGGTGGATCCAGCAGAGGTAGAGGTGGCACAGTGGGGAAGGCAGGAGGACACACAACACAGGTACTTGTGTGTTCATAGAAATATAAGACATCCCCTGAATATAAGCCCTGGCACTTCTTTTGGTGCAAAAATTAGTATAAGACACTGTCTTATTTACAGGGAAACATGGTAAGAAGAAATTGAATTGTGTTGAGAGGGCAAATACACAGAGACAGAGGGGCAAAGAGGAAGTGTGTGTGTGTGTGCGTGTGTGTGTGCGTGTGTGTGTGCGTGTGTGTGTGTGTGTTTGTGTGTGTGTGTGTGTGTTTGTGTGTGTGTGTGTGTAGGTGGAGTGTTAGGGTAGTAGACAAAGGGGCATAAAGTGGCCTACTGGGGAAAGACAAAGGAGAACCAGAGGCTTTAAGGAAGCATTGGGGCATAAAGGGGGGCATAGAGGAGACACAAAGGGATACAGAGAGCTCTGAGGGTGGCTCAGCAAGAAATGCTATTGGAGAGCACAATATTGAGGAACACTATGAAGGGCATTATAATGGTGCAATAATTTTGCAGATAACATGCATCCTTATAATTTCATTTAGGGTAGCACAGTGGCAGTGGCGGACACAGCCAGCAGTAGGCCCCTGTGCAAAATTGTGGGCCCCCTACGACCTGCGAAGCACGCCACGGCAAAAAATAGGCGTGGATAGAACCTGCGGCGCTTAGCGCCGCGGCAAAAAATGGGCGTGGCAATGACCGGATGAGGGCGGAGCTAACTGTAACTTAAAGCGAACCCGGGGTGAGGGTTTATATCCTTTTAAACAATACTAGTTGCCTGGCGGCCCTGCTGATCTGTTTGGCTGCAGTAATAAACTGAATTACACCAGCAACAAGCATGCAGCTAATCTTCTCAGTTCTGACAATATTGTCAGAAACCCCTGACCTGCTGCATGCTTGTTCAGGGTCTATGGTTGAAAGAATAAGAGGCAGAGGACCAGCACGGCAGCCAGGCAACTGGTATTGCTTAAAAGGAGAGAAATATGGCAGCCTCAAGATTATTCTCACCTCAGGTTCCCTTGAAAAGTGCAACACAAAGACAGTGGGCCCAAGTTTTGGTGACTTTTTCCCCAGAAAATTCACATAATTGTGCAGGTTTTCTACAGAAAATATCACATCATGTTGGTAGATATGCCCAGAAAATACGTGCAATCATGTCGGCAGATATGCCCAGAAAATACGTGCAATCATGTCGGCAGATATGCCCAGAAAATACGTGCAATCATGTCGGCAGATATTACCAGAAAATACGTGCAATCATGTCGGCAGATATGCCCAGAAAATACGTGCAATCAAGTCGGCAGATATGCCCAGAAAATACGTACAATCAAGTCGGCAGATATGCCCAGAAAATACGTGCAATCATGTCTGCAGATATGCCCAGAAAATACGTGCAATCAATTAGACATATATCCCCAGAAAATACGTGCAATCAAGTCGGCAGATATGCCCAGAAAATACATGCAATCATTTCGGCAGATTTGCGCAGAAAATACATGCAATCATGTGGCAGACCTGCCCAGAACATACACCTGCTAATATAAATAAAAAAACAAAAACACTTACTCACCTGCAGCAGCAGACCTCCTGTCCCAGCCTCCATCCGGCGTGCAGCTCCCATGGGTGGTTGGGTGGATAGGTAGCCTGGTGGGTGGGTAAGTGGGTGGATGGGTAGGTAGCCTGGTGGGTGGGTGAGTGGGTGGCCTGGTGGGTGGGTGAGTGGGTGGCCTGGTGGGTGGGTAGGTAGGTAGGCAGCCTGGTGGGTGGGTAGGTAGGTAGCCCTTAGCCCGGGTGGGTAGGTAGCCTGGTGGGTGGGTAGGTAGGTAGCCTGGTGGGTAGGTAGCCTGGTGGGTGGGTTGGTAACTAGCCCAGTAGGTAGCCTGGTGGGAGGGTGGGTAGGTAGGTAGCCTGGTGGGTGGGTGGGTGGGTAGGTAGGCAGCGTGGTGGGTGGGTAGCCGGGTGGGTAGGTAGTCTGGTGGGTGGGTTGGTAGGTAGGTAGGTAGGTAGCCGGGTGGGTGGTTAGGTAGGTAGCCGGGTGGGTAGGTAGGTAGCCGGGTGGGTAGGTAGCCTGGTGGGTGGGTAGGTAGCTGGGTGGGTGGTTAGGTAGTCGGGTGGGTAGGTAGGAAGGAAGCCTGGTGGGTGGGTAAGTAGCCGGGTGGGTAGGTAGGAAGCCTGGTGGGTGGGTAGGTAGCCGGGTGGGTAGGTGGTTAGGTAGCCGGGTGGGTAGGTAGGTAGGAAGCCTGGTGGGTGGTTAGGTAGTTGATTGGGTAGGTAGGTAGGAAGCCCGGTGGGTGGGTAGGTAGCCCGGTGGGTAGGTGGTTAGGTAGCCGGGTGGGTAGGTAGGTAGGCAGGTAGCCGGGTGGGTGGGTGGGTAGCTATCCAGGTGGGGGGCCCGACTCCTATCCTCCCCACCTTCCTCACCATGGGGGGGCCCCCCTCCCGATTTTCGGGAGAGCGGCAAATACAGGAAGTCTCTGGAGCTCCAGGCAGGCTCAGACGCTTGGTCTCCAATATGTCTCCAACTCTGTATACTGCTCGCTACTTCCTGGTTTAGTAGCGAGCAGTATAGATTTGGAGACATCGGAGACCAAGCGGCCGCTGAGCCTCTAGCTCCTGCCTGGAGCCCCGGAGACATCCTCTATTTGCCGCTCTCTTGCCGGGCATAACGGGAGGGGGGGCCCCGAGGTGAGGGAGGGAGGGAGGATAGGAGTCGGGGCCCCCCAGGGGGAAAAAAATATATATTTAAAAAAAAAATACTTAATGGGCCCCTGAAGCAACGGAACTTCAGAGGCCCTCGTGCGGCGGCACGGCCTGCACGGCCGTATGTCCGCCACTGCACAGTGGCTTAGTGGATAGCACTCTCACCCTGCAGTGCTATGGTCCAATTCAAATAGTCTACAACACTATCTGCATGGATATAGAGAACCTCAGAGGAGAGAAATGGGAGGACAATGGTATTTTGTGGTATTTTGCAAAAATGTAAATTTCGTGGAATCCTAATGAGCATCCCCAATTAGGTTTGAACAGTGTGTATTTGTTACCCTCTTTTGTTGATGTTGTAAATCACCATGGAGATGATGACATAACTAATAATGTACCCCCTTTTTTCTGGGTGGTTGCAGTTCACTCATGGTTGCCTTGGTTTTAGTGCTTTAACCACTTAAGGACCATGGACTTAAACCCCCTAGTGACCAGGCGCTATTTTTTATAAATTAGGCCACTGCAGCTTTAAGGCCTCGCTGCAGGGCCGTACAACTAGCAACCAAGTGACACCCCCCCCCCCCCCTTTTCTGCCTACCAACAGAAATGTGTGTTTTTGGGGTCTGATCGCTCCCCAATGTTTGTTTGTTTTTTTACAATTTTTTTTGTTTTATTTTTAAATAAATTTCCCTGTTTTTTTCTTTTTTTCCCACCAGCCCCTCCCTCCACCTGCCAGCCAATCACCGTGATTGGCTGTCGTAGACATCAACCTATGACAGCCGATCACCCCTGAGCCTCTAGAGGGGACAGCCGTATCACACGGCTGTCCCCAGTACATTACTGCCGTAGATCGCAGCGCTGTACAGAGTAAATAGATGGTGGTTTTGCCATCTAACAGTCTCCTAGTGGTGATTACCGCTGGGAGTCCGATGATGGAGCAGCGCTCCATCATCCAAACAGAGATGCACGCACATCGGCGCCCCAGGACTTAGATCGGCGTTAGGCGGTCCTGGGGCTGCTGCCACGTCCATCGGTGTGACGTGGTCACTAAGAAGTTAAAGCATTAACCTCCTTGCCGGTCTAATTCCCCCGGCAAGGAGGCAGCGCAGCAATTTTTTTTTAATTTTTTTTTTTTTTTAAATCATGTAGCAAGCCCAGGGCTCGCTACATGATAGCTGCTGAGCAGCGGCAGCTCTGCAGCCACTCCGATCGCTTCCGGCGTAAGCAGGAAATCCCGTTCAGAACGTGATTTCCTGCTGGGCTTCCCAGATCGCCATGGCGACGGGGCGGGAATCCCGGGCCACCCCTCAGCGCTGCCTGGCCCTGATTGGCTAGGCTGCGCAAGGGGTCTGGAGAGGGGGGGGAGGCGCGACATTGCGGATAGCGGCGGATCGGCGGCGAGCGGCGGCGATCGGATGTTACAAGCAGCTAGCAAAGTGCACGCACCGCACTGAGAAATCCTCCTTCTCAGGTTACCCCGAACTGAGTTCGGGATAACCGGCAAGGAGGTTAAAGGACAACTATCAAAGTTAACTAAAATTCTAAATGCCACATATATTTCCAGTAATTACTAGCAAATAGCCATACAAAGGCTTCTTTTCATCTTTTCACGTTTTATAGGAAGAAAATGACATTTACAGAGAACCGTTCTCACTTTGGGCATTACTATGGAGGACTGTGTGCAGAACATCCAGCATACAGCATCTTCACTGGCTCTAATACTGTGACTGGAATCTGTTCAAAATGATAGAAAGCAGCAGGGCTGGGCTGAGGCAGAGGCGAGAGAGGAAAGAAGAAAAGGGGATACATGGCAGTGACTGCAAGCCAGATAATTAGAGAATAAGGTGTCGGGGGGGTTGGGGCCCCTGGGGTGCCTCTTAGTCTAATAGCAATCAGTGTGTGACAGTGACAGCTTGGGTGGGAGGGATGGGGTGCACTTTGGTGTCTCAGCTTTGGGTGCTGGAGGACCTTGTCCCAGCTCTGGAAAGCAGAAATGTAGCTTCAAATGTGTGTAAATAATCATCAGCTGAAGCTCTGTGTTCCTTTCTGTGTGTGTCTCTCTCTCTGCCATGCAGTGTAAACAGTTACAGCCAGGTTACATTTAAGCTCTGCCTCCCCTTTCCCCAATGCTGACACAAAATTGTTACAAAACAGCTGATAAACAAAGCTATCCTTTCACATAGGCTGTGCTGAGAGACCTCTAAAAAGCATTTTAGTGTTGCTGGCTGGCTCTGTAGATATGTGGGACTTACATAAAAACAGTTTCTTTGATAGTAGTTCATCAACTACCCTATTAAAAGACTTTGTAATGAAATGGTTAAGTGTGTGATGTAATATCAGATCATCATAATACTCCACCTGGCTCACAGAGAGATTGCCCTTTAAGTGTGCATTGCATGAAATATTCAGTGTGGCTCAGCAAGGAGTGCTAGGAGCGCTTTATGAGCATCTCCCTGATTACAATGCTGTCATATTAAGCATGGCGACCTGCCTGCAGGCATCACAGGGGAGCTGGCACAATGGTCATTTTTAAAAGCATTAATAGGTCAGAGTTATAAAAAGCTGCCATTACCATGGCAGGGTGTGCTAATGCTGCTTCAGTTACACACTGTATGAAATGCTGAGCTCTTACATATGCCAATACATAGTATTTTATATCATGCATGAAGACTGGCATGCAGTGGCGTAGCTAAGGAGCTGTGGGCCCCGATGCAAGTTTTACAATGGGGCCCCCCATGCACTCTATACATAGCAATTGAAACGGCGCACTAAAATCTGCCAATGGCAACTACAATGTCAGAGGTGCAAGAAGGGGATGGGGAATAGTTTGTTAATGATTACCACTATTCAAAGTATATATATAAATGATTATTATGAGCACAGGACCAATATAGAGCTAATACCGTAGTTGAGGGAGGGCCATTCGGGGCCCCTCTGGCCCAAGGGCCCCGATGTGGTCGCTACCGCTGCACCCCCTATTGCTACGCCCCTGCTGGCATGGTTTTTTACTTGTTTTACTTTGGAGAAAAAAACAACAATATGAAAATCAAAGATAAAAAAAGATGTTTATTAAACAAATTCAAGCTTAAGGCCGGTTTTATGCTTACGTTTTGCTTTGCGGTGGGGATGCAATGCTCCTGGCGTATCCCACAGCAACACAAAAAAATGACAAGCATATGACCCTGCGGCAGAGCGCGCTGACAGGGTCATATGCAAAGCGCCACCCCTGCTCAGTGGCATAATGCCTGCAAGGTAGGAATTACATCACAGGGGTTCCTGTCGGTCCACGCATGCACAGCACTCCATTGTTTACACCACGTGTGTTGCCAGTAAGCTTGCATTACCCCAAGCGCGGTGATTGCTATAAAGAACGGGCCTAGAAGCGTAGAGATAGCGTAGTCTGGAAGGCCACACATGATAGTGTGGCCTGCAGAAGAAGGATAGGGTTAATGGAATAAGGGGGTGGTGCTAGGGAAGTAGTGCGAGGTTTGAATAGGGGGTGGGGGGCGGAGTTTTACCAGTCAGGCAGAAGGAAAGGAAGCTGGACGCAGAGCCGGGACAAGGTCCTCCAGCACCCAAGGCTGAGATACCAAAGTGCGCCCCCTTAATCCCTCCACCCCAGCCGTCACACACTGATTGCTAATAGACTAAGGCACCCCAGGGCCCCCCAACACCTTCATCTCTAGTTATCTGGCTTGTAGTCACTTCCATGTATCCCCTTTTCTTATTTCTTTCTGCTTCAAACACAATTAGGAATGACAGCTGAATGAATTGTGCGCCCCCTCCTACACTGCGCCCTGAGGCTGGAGCCTCTCCAGCCTATGCCTCGGCCCGGCCCTGGCTGGACGTACCCCTTTGCCTGCAACATGGAGGATATCGAGGCCTTGGTGACCCGGATAAGAGAAGAGGCGGCTTCCAGGGGGGCCAGGATGGGTGTCAGAGCAGATCGCCGCCATGTCCGCTGGCCCTAGCGGGCAGCAGGAGGAGCTCGGGCGGAGGACATCCAGACCACCCGATCGGCTTAGCCCTGAGCCGACCGGGGGGTCGCACAGGAGGAGCGGGAGTCCAGCGCGGGATACCCAGGCACCCCCTGCTAAGAAACATTCCTCGGGGGCTCGGCCAGGGGGAACCCCAGAGGCAAGAGCGGGGGATCGAGCAGTAGCAAGCGGGGGAAGGCAGCTGAGAAGGCGGGAGCAGCGGCCGCTACGCAACAGGCCTCTCAGGCGGCGAGAAGAAAGAAGGGCGCCAGCTCCAGTCGCACGGGCACCGCCTCACCGCAGAGCGGGGCGGTGGCCCATAGATCATCCCAAGGAGACGCTCCGGCCACCAGAAGCAGGAGCCAGAACGCGGTGGCTGGGAGCAGCTCCGGGAGCGGCCAATCGCAGAGCAGTGAGCCCCCCAGCAGCCGGGGAGGGCAGGATGTCGGCCAGCGAGGCGGTGATAATGGAGGTGGCAGCAGCATGGCGGCAGATACCATGGGAGCACCAGGATCCGGACCAGCGGTCGGGCAGGGCGGCCCCCCTGCGCCACCAGGTGAGGCCAACGTCAGCAATGTTTTTGCCAGCATGTCAGATAGTGTGGGTATGGGATGGCAAGGAGGGAGGGTGCAGGCCACGGGGGTGGCTCCAGGTAATGCGCAGGCGGTGATTTTACCCGCTCTAGAATCATTTTTTGCAGGCATGAGGTCTCTGTTGGGGGGGGGGGGGGTGCCAGCAGGACAGGTTTCGCCAGTGGGGGCGTGGGCACGCCCATTGCAGGCACAGGCGCCTGCGTTTTTTCAGCCTCCTGAGTGGCAGTCAGCCATCCTTGGCGGGACAGTAACCGACATGCCTAGCCAGCAGTCAGGTACATTTAATTCGCCAGGGGTTGCGGGGGGGGGGGGGCAGCAGCACAACAGGCGCAGAACAGGGTGATGTTGCCGCTAATTGGGGCAGGAAGCTCTGAGGTCGCAGTGCAGACCAGCGAGGGCGAAGGGGAGCTTGAAAAGGCGGGGGAGGCCGAGGTTATAAGGTTGGCTGATGTGTCCAAAGCAGAAATGTATGTGTGCCTCAGTGGTCCATTAGGTGTTCATTTAAAGGCGGAGGTTCGCGAAAAAATTTGGAAGGGGGAGTTTGTCGAAATTTTCTCCCTGTTGCACTTGGCCAAGTTTAATTTGGATAAGGTAAAATCTACCGAATCCAAAAAAGAGGAGGAGGAAAGGCGTAGGTATCGTTTGATTCCGCGTACCTTTCAGAACTGGCTGCAGGCTTTCGAGATCCTGGCATGCGTTATTGGGGAGAAGAACCCGGAGTGTTGTTCAGCCCTCTTCTGTTACCAGAATGCTATAGGTGAGGCTTATAGGAGGTATGGAGGGGATGCCTGGCTGAGATACGATGAGGCATTCAGGCAAAGGAAGGCGGTTCGCCCTTCGGTGTGCTGGAACCACAAGGATATTGAACTGTGGATGAGCCTAATGATCCCAGCTACCGGACAGCAGTCCTTTCGGGGTCAGGAAAGTGCAGGGTCCTCAGGTAAATCAGTCAACAGGACAAAAGGTTTGTGTTGGCAGTTCAACGACGCCACATGTAAGTTTGGGTCATCCTGTCGGTTCAAGCACGAGTGCTCGGGCTGCGGTGGGTCACACCCTGTGTCCAGGTGCTACAAGCAGAAACGAGGAAGGACTTCAGAGGCTGGTAACAAGAGGGAGGATGCCGGTGAGAGTTCTAAGGATGGAGCCATTTCTTTGTAAGTACCCGCGTACGGAAGATGCTAATTTCTTGCGGCTGGGTTTCACGGACGGCTTCGTTATTCCCAGCCGTTGTGCATCGCGGGGCGATGGGCCCCATCGTAATTTAAAATCGGCATGTTCTTTACCGGAGGTTGTGTCAGGTAAACTATGGAAGGAAATTAAGGCGGAACGGGTGGCGGGTCCTTTTAAGTTTTGCCCACTAGAGGGATTGATCGTTTCTCCCCTGGGGGTTGTCCCTAAGAAGGAACCAGGGTCCTTCCGCCTTATCCATCACCTGTCTTTTCCGAAAGGGTCGTCCGTTAATGACGGTTTGGCGGAACAGGACACATCTGTGGTGTACACGTCATTTGACGTTGCGCTCAGGTGGGTGAGAAGGTTGGGGCAGGGTTCCCTTTTAGCCAAGACCGACATTGAGTCGGCTTTTAGACTGCTACCTGTGCATCCAGCTAGTTTCAGGTTGTTGGGAATTTTCTGGCAAGAAAATTATTTTGTCGACCTATGCCTCCCCATGGGTTGTTCTATCTCATGTTCGTTTTTTGAGAAGTTCAGCTGTTTTGTGGAGTGGGCAGTAAAGGAAGTTTCCGGGGTCCGCTCGGTCATACATTACCTGGACGATTTTTTGTTCATGGGGGCGGCGGGCTCAGCTGATTGCTCCGCTGCGTTGGATGCGATGTATCATGTGTGTAGTGATTTTGGGATCCCTCTCGCCCTTTCTAAAACAGAGGGTCCTTCCACTGCGTTAAAGTTTTTGGGGATCCAAATCAATACGGATACCATGGAATGCAGCCTTCCGCTAGACAAGGTCAGTGACCTTCAGCTTACCATCAGGCTGATGGTGGACAGGCGAAAAACCACATTGCGCGATCTCCAGTCCCTGCTGGGTAAATTGAATTTTGCCTGTAGGATCATGCCAATGGGTCGCATTTTCTGCAGATGGTTGGCGAGCGCGACAGCGGGCGCGGTTTCGCCCCATCACCGTATTCGGGTGACGGCAGATATGAGGGAGGATTTGAGAGTGTGGCTCACTTTCTTGCAGGACTTTAACAGAAGAGCCTTCTGGATGGAGGAGGAGGTGAGTAACTTTGAGATCGAACTATTTACTGACGCCTCTGGTGCCCATGGGCTTGCGGTGTTCATGGCAGGAGAGTGGTGTTCGGCCCCATGGGACCCGTCATGGGTTCGGGCTGGCCTTACTTCTAACATGGTGCTATTGGAACTGTTCCCAATTGTTGTGGCGCTTCAATTGTGGGGAAGGCGTTTGGCCAACAAGCGCATACGTTTCAATTGCGACAACATGGGGGTGGTTTTAGCTGTAAACAAATTTTCGGCTTCGTCACTGCCAGTGATACGAGTAATGAGGCAGCTGGTTCTTTTGTGCTTGCAGTTCAATATTTGCATTTTTGCAGTACATTTACCTGGGGTCGACAACATCATTGCTGATGCCCTCTCTCGATTCCAGTGGGACAGGTTTCGGGAGGCAGCTCCTACAGCGGAAGAGAGTGGGGTTCCTTGTCCAGAAATGATGTGGAAGATTCCTTTCAAATGATTTCCTTGCTGATGCGGAGATCGTTGTCGGAGTCGTCATGGGCAGCGTACGCGCCGGTGTGGAAGGCGTGGGACGTTTTGACGGCTCAGGTGGGCGAGTGTACATCTGATGAAGATCGCTCGTGCCTGCTCCTATATTTAGTCGGAAAAAATTTTGCGGAGGGCACGTCAGCTTCGGCCATGGCTAAAAAATTGGCGGCATTGGCCTTTTTATTTAAATCTAGGAATCAAAGGGATGTGACGAAAGATTTTAGGGTGTTGCAGGCAATGAAGGGATTCAGGGCGGGATCGATAACAAGGGATTCGAGACGCCCGGTCTCGTTCGAAATATTGGAAAAATTGGTGGCGGCGCTGCAGGGAGTTTGCTATTGCCAACAGGAGGTGGTGCTTTTCAGCACCGCATTTGTGCTGGCTTTCTTTGGGGCGTTTCGAGTGGGAGAGTTGGTCAGCACGTCTAAAGTTCAGGTGGGGGGCATACTCGCTGAGGATGTATCAGTTCAGGAGGAAGCGGTTTCCATAATGTTGAGGAAATCAAAGACGGATCGGTTGGGAAAGGGCAGGATGGTCACGCTTTTTAAAATCGGAGGTTTACTTTGCCCCAGGGAAAATGTGTTACGTTTTCTGCCTCTCAGGCCTGCCTCTGCACCGGTTTTTCTATCGCACAAGGACGGGTCGCCGCTTACCCTTTTTCAGTTTTCTGCAATCTTCCGTAAGTGCTTGGTTAAAGCAGGGTTTCCTCCCAGCGAATTTGCCCCCCACTCTTTTCGCATCGGAGCAGCTACGGAGGCGTCGCGTTGGGGGCTTAGTGAGGAGGTGGTAAAAAGAATAGGCCGTTGGGACTCCATGAGATATAAATCGTATGTTCGTATGCATTTGATGTAAGTACGTTTGTTTAGGAGAGCGGGTGGTGTTTCCGTTTCTCCCCCTTTGTTGTTTGTTTTCTTGTCTTGCAGGTCAACCAGCCCTGGTGTGGATTTTCGGGCATTCTTATGTCTCCAGAGGGGCGCGAAGAGCTGCGGTTCGCCCCGGAGGGGCGCCAGCTAGGATTCCCGAGACAGGAGGTCCGGATACGGTGGCTGGGTTTTCATGGCATGTTGTGGGCTCGGGTTATGCCCGAAATCAGGAAGTATGCACAGTGGGATAGGGCCCCCGATGTGTTGGTGTTGCACGTGGGAGGTAATGATGTGGCAAAAAAATCGACTAGGTGCATTATCCGAGATATTAAGTTTGATTTTTTAAGGCTGAAGCGGGAGTTTCCGGCCACGGTTTTAGTGTGGTCGGATGTCATTGCCAGATTCTCGTGGAGGGGGGCTAGATCTGTGCAAAGAATTAACAGGGCCAGAGTAAAACTAAATAAGGAAGTTGCTAAGTTTGTGACGCAGAACGGGGGAGTGGCGGTCCGACACGTCGAGTTGGAAAGTGATCTCCATCTACTGCTTAGTAGGGATGGAGTTCATTTGAATGACATTGGAACGGATCTGTGGGCGTTGGGGATTGAAGAAGGGGTTCAGAGGGCGCTGAGGGTGTGGGCCTCTCTGGCATGAGGGGTCACGCCAGTTCGTGGTGGAGGGGTAAGGGGCTCCAAAAATGATCGATTCTGGGGGGATTTTCCTCAGGTGCAAATCTACCGTTGGTGTTTATCTTCAAGTAAGAGTGACTCGGTGGGCAAGCAGCTGTCCCTGAGCCGGTGACCGCGGCGGGGGCCGGTTACAGGCTGCTTGCCAGTTATCCTGGATTTCAACAGGTGGTGATTATACGGACCCCTTACCTCAGCTCTCTGAAGTTATATGTTTCAAGTTCTAATATTGTTAAATAAACGGGCTGCTCTGGCCTATTAAATCCAGCTGGCTGTCCTTGTGTATTATTGGGTTTTATCCGGGGGTGGGGGTGTTTTGGTATCTGGGAAGACTAGGCCATTGACACTATCAAGAACGGGCCTGGAAGCGTAGAGATAGCGTAGTCTGGAAGGCCACACATGATAGTGTGGCCTGCAGAAGAAGGATAGGGTTAATGGAATAAGGGGGTGGTGCTAGGGAAGTAGTGCGAGGTTTGAATAGGGGGTGGGGGGCGGAGTTTTACCAGTCAGGCAGAAGGAAAGGAAGCTCCCTCCCTCCCTCCCTCTTTTTTGTTTGTTTCTATATGTGTTTTCTTGCAGGTTTGGTTAAGTTTTGAACTCTTCGTCATTGCAGCCGGAGGGGTAAGGGGCTCCAAAAATGATCGATTCTGGGGGGATTTGCCTCAGGTGCAAATCTACCGTTGGTGTTTATCTTCAAGTAAGAGTGACTCGGTGGGCAAGCAGCTGTCCCTGAGCCGGTGACCGCGGCGGGGGCCGGTTACAGGCTGCTTGCCAGTTATCCTGGATTTCAACAGGTGGTGATTATACGGACCCCTTACCTCAGCTCTCTGAAGTTATATGTTTCAAGTTCTAATATTGTTAAATAAACGGGCTGCTCTGGCCTATTAAATCCAGCTGGCTGTCCTTGTGTATTATTAGGTTTTATCCGGGGGTGGGGGTGTTTTGGTATCCGGGAAGACTAGGCCATTGACACTATCATGTGCTGTTTCCCTTTCTTCGGTACTTTGGGTGCACTGCAAGGGACTGCAATAAATGTGAAATTCTCCACAGACTTTCATCGCTTTTGTGACATTGCTTTTTTGCCAGGACCCTCTTCTTCTTCCTCCTCCAGCCCACCACTGCTCACCGGGACCCTCTTCTTCTTCCTCCTCCAGCCCACCATTGCTCACCGGGACCCTCTTCTTCTTCCTCCTCCAGCCCACCATTGCTCACCGGGACCCTCTTCTTCTTTCTCCTCCAGCCCACCACTGCTCGCCGGGACCCTCTTCTTCTTCCTCCTCCAGCCCACCATTGCTCACCGGGACCCTCTTCTTCTTCCTCTTCCAGGCCACCACTGCTTGCTGGGACCCTCTTCTTCTTCCTTCTCCAGCCGAACACTGTTCACCGGGACCCTCTTCTTCTTCATCCTCCAGCCCAACACTGCTCGCCGGGACCCTCTTCTTCCTTCTGCAGCCCAACCCTGCTCACCGGGACCCTCTTCTTCTTCTTCCTCCTGCAGCCCAACACTGCTCACCGGGACCCTCTTCTTCTTTCTCCTCCAGCCCAACCCTGCTCACCGGGACCCTCTTCTTCTTCGTCCTGCAGCCCAACACTGCTCACCGGGACCCTCTTCTTCTTTCTCCTCCAGCCCAACACTGCTCACCGGGACCCTCTTCTTCTTCCTCCTGCAGCCCAACACTGCTCACCGGGACCCTCTTCTTCTTTCTCCTCCAGCCCAACACTGATCCCTGGGACCCTCTTCTTCTTCATGGTTGTGATGCCGCCCATGTACAAGCATGGCCACACTGTGCAGGTGTAAGTATGGCACGCGACTGCACTTAATACTGGGGCAACAGCTGGATATTTCTACTGGTGTGGAACACTTGGGGATCTACCAATTACTGGAGGCACATCTTGGCACATCCTCAACCTATACTTTGGGTGGCTACCTAATACCAGGGGCACATCTGTTTCCTATAGTGGGGGAGGCTGCCTAACACCACGGATGCATCTGTTTACTTCTACAGGTGGGGCACATCTGGTACCTATGCTCAGGGGAGCTACTACCTAACACCAGTGGCACATCTGCTACCTTTACTGGGGGGCTGCTTAATATTGGGGGCACATCTGGCTACCTATACTAGGAGTGGGGGGAACATCTGCTGCCTAAACCCAGGGGGCTACCTATACTAGGAGTGGGGGCAGAGCTGCTGCCTAAACCCAGGGGCTACCTATACTAGGAGTGAGGGAACATCTGCTGCCTAAACCTGGGGGCTACCTATACTACGGGTGGGGGGCAGTTCTGCGGCCTAAACTCAGGACTATCTATACTTGGGGGGGGGGGGGGGGGGCACATCTGCTGCCTAAACTCGGGGCTATCTATACTAGGACCAATATGAAAGAGAGACAGACTGGCACTAGATGTAGGTGGGTGAGCCCTGGGTTCACCGGATTACGTACTCCATGCTCAACATGCTCTCAGAAACAGACACTTGCAATTGGAGAAGAAGAGGGAGGCAGAGGCACAGTTGTAGCAAAGTGAAGTACCTTTAATGCATGGTGTACTGACACGCGAGGTTACAGTGGGGGTGAGGGCATCCCCTCACCCCCACTATAGCCCCGAGTGTCAGTATACCGTGGATTAAAGGTACTTCACTTTTCTACAACAGTGCCTCTGCCTCCCTCTTCTTCTCCTATCTATACTAGGAGGGGGGGGGGGGGGGGGGGGGGACATCTGCTGCCTAAACTTGGGAACTACCTATACTAGGAATGGTGGGAGACATCTGCTGCCTAAACCCGGGGTCTACCTATACTAGGAGAGGGGGAACATCTGCTGCCTAAACCTGGGGGCTACCTATACTAGGGGTGGGGGGCACATCTTCTGCCTAATACTGGAGGCAAACTTGGCTCCTTATACTGAGTGAGACCACCTAATACTATTGAAGGGCATGTAATAGATAATTGCTTGGTACCTTTTTTCCCTGTTGCGCCCCAGTGGGCCCCACTATAAACCCATTGTGTCCTCCAAAAACCTGAAGCTGGAGCCCCCAAGTAGTGAGCAAGAGGGGCTGGAGTCAGAATTGTAGTTATCCCTTTGTTTCTTGGTAACAGTATGAAATTCCATTTTTAGCCATGCCAGTCCTCCCATACGATCATGTCACCGCCCGTGACGTACACATCCATGTCATTTAAAAACAAAAGATTACACGGCTGAATACAATGATTATATGTGGACGTGTTTATGAAAAAAAAGTGTTTAATCAGCGTTTGACTTGTCAGGAGACGTTTCCTCTCGGAGTCTGTTTCCTCCTCTTCTGCAGATTGGCAGTGAATCATATAGGCACATCTCAGTCTTTGTGTAGCAGATAATGGCAGAGCGACAGAGAGCAGCACAGGAAGATATTTCCCTGTTTGTCACAATGCATCATCATCTCTCTCCAATTGCTTCACTGTCAGGATGAGGCAGAGCGATGCTTATCTGTCCCAGACTGTGGGATGTGGCTGTACAGGCCTAATGTCCTGCTGTCATCTGTGTCCACATTTAGCCTTTTACTGTTTTCTTTGTAAGGTAAATGTTGTCTAAACAGGGAATGTCAGGTTTATTAAAGTTTATTGCATTACTTTTCCTGCTGCCATGTCAAATAGTGCCACAGAAATGCTGCAAATGTTCATAACAGAAAAAAAAGCAAAGAAATGCAAATAATCAAGCAGTTAAAGTGGCAGGGGCATTTCTACTTAAAGAGGAACTCCAGTGAAAATAATGTAATAAAAAAGTGCTTAATTTTTACAATAATTATGTATAAATGATTTAGTCAGTGTTTGCCCATTGTAAAATATTTTAAATCCCTGATTTATATTCTGACATTTATCACATGGTGACATTTTTACTGCTGGCAGGTGGTGTGCTGCTTGCTTTTTTTGGCAGTTGGAAACAGCTGTAAACAGCTATTTCCCACAATGCAACAGGGTTCAGACAGGAAACTGCCAAGAGTACGTACTCAGAATTTCTTTGTGGGAGGGGTTTCACCACAAAATCAGCCATACAGCGCCCCCTGATGGTCTGTTTGTGAAAAGGAATAGATTTCTCATGTAAAAGGGGGTATTCGCTACTGATTGGGATAAAGTTCAATTCTTGATCGGAGTTTCTCATTAAAGGAAACCAAATGGGAAAAAAAACTGAGTTTCACTCACCTGTGGCTTCTACTATCCCCATGCAGCCTTACTGTGCCCTTGCAGTCACTCATGGCTCTTCCGGTCCTCCGCTGTCAGCTAGTTCCGTTTTTGTTGAATGGGAGTCGGCCGGGCCGCCATGCGTACCTTTTTTACGCATTCTCGCGGGTGCAGGAAGCTATCACCGACATTAACAAATTCATTTTACGTGTTACGTGTGTAATGCGTAAAATTTTATGCATTGCACCCGTAACGTGTAAAACATGTACGTGTTAAAGTCCTCGATAGCTTCCGGCACCATTTGGAATGCGTAAAAAGGTACACATGGCGGTCGGCACTGCGAGGACACAGGATGGCTGCATTGGGGATGGTAGAAGCCCCAGGTAAGTGAAACTCATTTTTTTTTGTTTAGGTTTCCTTTAACCACTTCCCTACCACGCTATTTTGTGCTGATCGGTGCTGCGTGGGCTCTCCAGCCCGCAGCACCGATCAGCTAGCAGCCAGGCCGATCAGACTTCCCCCCTTTTTTCCCCACTAGGGGGATGTCCTGCTGGGGGGGTCTGATCGCCGCCGGCTGCTTGCGCTTGCGGGGGGGGGGGCTCTTCAAAGCCCCCCTCCGCAGCGCTTCCTGGCCTCCTACCCCTTCCCTCCCTCTCCCTCCCCGTGTGAGCGGCGCAGGATGGATTTCCGTCCTGCGCCTGATGGGATAGGCTTTAGCCTATCAGATGCCGGTGATCCCCGGCCAATCAGAGGCCGGGGATCACCGATCTCCTCTACGGCGCTGCTGCGCAGCAGCGCCGTATACATGTAAACACCGGGGAAGGTCTTCCCCGTGTGTTTACATTTACCCTGCGAGCCGCCGATCGGCTCGCAGGGTGTTCACGGAGACACCCTCCGGGAACTGAGTGACATGGAACGGCCGCTCATACGAGCGGCCGTTTCCATGGAATACACTTCAGGATTCAGGGGCGTGTATATACGCTCCGAGAATCCGGAAGTGGTTAAAGCCCACATGAGACAAGGAAAAAATGAATTAAAAGGAACCTATGGAAGCTGTTACATATTTCCTTTTAAACAATACCAGTGTCCTGGCAGTGCTGCTGATCTTTCTGGTCAGTAGTGTCTAAATCACACACCTGAAACAAGCATGCAGCTAATCTTGTCAGATTTGTCATAGACATCTGATCTACATGCTTGTTCAGGGTCTATGATTTAAAGTATTAGAGGCAGAGGACCAGCAGGACTGCCAGGAAATGTGCATTATTTAAAAGGAAATAAACATGTCAGCCTCCATAGCCCTCTCACCTTAGGTTCACTTTAAGCCCACAGTGGGCTAGATGACCAAATTCTTAACCTCTAGATGCTGCTTGTTGTCTTTGGGGTCCCTCCCATTACCCTTCTCTCCTCAGCCTCCCAGACAGGGCACTATCATAGGGGCAACCTAGGCAATTGCCCCTGGACCCCGAGCTATAGTCCCCCCGCCCATCCCCCCCAACTTTATTTTGACACCCAGAGCCCCTGCAATGTAAGGAACCACTCATCACTACTGGGGGGGGGAACTTATGGGAGGAAATTTGATGGAGGGATCCAGTCAAATACAAAGAGGAATGGGAGGAACTCTGATGACAGCAGCAACAAGAGGAGAAGGATTAGATAGTGGGCTAGCCACCATGGGCTTGATTCACAAAGCGGTGCTAACTGTTAGCACGCCTGTGAAAACCCCCTTAGCACGTCTAAACAAGCTTTTCGCACATAAAACTTTACACGCGCAAAACTTTATGCGCGTAAAACTTTACGCGCGTACTGCACAGGGCGCAGGGCGCTCCGCACGAAGTGCCCATTAAAGTTTATGCGCACAAAGTTAGCGCGCGATCTGATTGAGAAATCCGGTGCTAACCTACTTAGCACCCTGGTTAGCGCGTCTAAAGACTTTAGACGTGCTAAGTAGGTTAGCACCGCTTTGTGAATCAAGCCCCATAAGTTTAAATCAATTTTTCCATACAGGAGTAATTTAAGTGTTTAAAACAACCTAAAATTACTGTACCCTAATATAGGAGTGACATGGGGCAGGAACCATTAGTAAATGCCATTGCTCCCTATAGGATCATCACAGCCAGGAAGGGTCAATGTAGTTGTCCTCCCCCTTGGGTGTAGAAGGCTCTGCATAGCTAGGCTGAGGTGGTAGTTTTAGCTAGTGCTAGTCAGTAGTCAGGGATCCTGAGCCTATAGGGGAGCAGGGTGCCACTGGTTGGTGAGTGAGTCGAATAAGGGGTAAGGAGTTGTTGATCATTTAGCACTCACCTCAGAACAGTAGAGGTGATGACCTACCCTCTCTTTAATAAAAAATAAAAAAATCAACGTTAGTTTAGTGGTGGTATTTTTATGTGCATTGTCACCCTTTAGTAGGGCGGACTGTTTTCAGAGGTACTGTTTAAAGGACAACTGATGTGACATGATGAGATAGACATGTGTATGTACAGTGCCAAGCACACAAATAACTAGGCTATGTTCCTTTTTTTCTTTATATGCCTGAAAGAGTTAAACATCAGGTATGCAAGTGACAGTTTCTGCCTGGGTCGGGTCGGACTGATAAGTAATTACAGCCATAAAACACTTTCCTGTCAGTAAATGGCTTCTGAGAGCAGGAAAGAGATAAAAAGGGTCTAGAGTACATAGATTTTAATATGTCATTGAGCAGAGACAATGCAACAGTAAAAACTTAAAAACTACATTTAACTATAAAATAAAACTGTGGGATATCTAAGAAAAAGTCCTTTTTAGGAGAAGGAGGACAGACAAAACTTTTCTTCTCATCAGTGTTTTTTCACCTCGCATGTCCATTAAAGGGACCCTGACCTCTAAAAATAAACGAAATTGGTACTTACCTGGGGCATTCTGCAGCCCACCGAAGTCGGGAGGTCCCCCGGCGTGGTCCTGGCTCCTCTCCCGGTCCCTCCGCCGCATATCGCACGGGCTCCCACTTCCTTAACCGGGATGCTCTTTGTCATCACGTCGGCCGCTGCGCTTCATCACGGCGGCCGGTGTGACAGTACTGCGCATGTGCGATTTAACCACGCATGCGCAGTACTGTCACGCCAGCCGCCATGATGACATGTAGCGGCCGACGTGATGACAAAGAGCGTCCGGGTTCAGGAAGTGGGAGCCCGACACCCGACCTGGGTGTCAGCGGTGCGATATGCGGCGGAGAGACTGGGAGAGGAGCCATGACCATGTCGGGGAACCTCCCGACCTACGGTGGGCTGCAGAAAGCCCCAGGTAAGTACCAATTTCATTTATTTTTAGAGCTCGGAGTCCCTTTAAGATGTAATGGCTAAAAAGGTATCACTGCTTTGGTTACTTTAATCGTTTAGATGCATATATTGATTACAATTAATTACATGTTATTGATTGAGTGTACCCAGTAAAAACACCATGGCCACAGTTCTGCAATAAAACCTGTTGAACTTTATTTTTTTTTGAGTGGTTTATACAGCTGTACCGGTAGTAGCTTCTTCCTTCTGTACTGTGTGCGATCCCACTTTCTGAGGCTCTTCTAGGCAAGTATAATGGGCAGAGAGGTTATAGAAAGTCCCCTAAAAAAAATACCAGATTAAGGAAAATAGGACAGTGTCATAGAACTACATATCATTCAGTGTGTAAGCTGGGCATTGGGGAAGCACAGGAAGTACTGTAGCCAGCATCCCATCCTTGGTTTGTTGACAACACACTGAAGCAGGAACTTGCACATCCTAAATATCCAACAGTCAAACACATGAAAAGTGCCTTGGAGGGTGTAGCCCAGTGTACTCAGGAATGCAAAGATTTGTAGCATGTGGAGAGCAAACAAGGCCTGAGTAAGTACATAGATCAACACAAGAGGGCTAGCTCTGTAGGTCAGGACTCTGCAGTCTACAGGGCTGGATTTGTATTCTTTACTGCCCAATGCCACTGTCAGCAGCCGCCCCCTTCAGTATAGATAGCCATATGACCTTTGCCCCCCTTCCAGTATAGGTAGCCAGATGACCTTGCCCTCCCTTCCACTATAGGTAGCCAGATGACCCTTCTCTCTCCCTCCCGTATAGGTAGCCTGCTGACCCTTCCCTCCAGTATAGGTAGCCAGATTACTTTTTCCCCCCTGCTCCAGTTTAGATGACACCCCTTTCCCTCCAGTATGTATTCTGATGACCTATCCCCTCCTTCCCTCTAGTATAAGAAGCCATATAGCTTTTCCACACCTTCTATATAGAAAGCCTGATGACCCCCCTCATTCCTGTATAGGTAGCCTGGTGACCCTTCACTTCCCTCTAGTATAGTCTGCTGCCCACCCGCCCTTGATACTGTGGCGCCCTATGCCATGGCCTATGTGGCCTTGGCTTAAATCCGGCCCTGGCAGTCTACCTAAAATCACGGGCAGTGCTTTTAATTGCCCAGGGCTCCAACCTCCCTAAGGGTCTCACAAATCAGGGACTGTACAGGTCTCATGTTTGCTGTCAGTACAGTATGAAAATCAAGGGGACCCACATTCATTCTTTTGGTTGGTGAGGTTCCCATTATAATGATGAGCACAGAAAAAAAAAATCACAAAGGGCTTGAAAGTTTTCACATATGTTTCATTTATGCCTAAGGAACACACACACACACACACACATGTACACGCACACACACAATGTATAAGGGTTTCCGCGCCAAGTCCACCAAGTTTCCCCGCTGGCAAATCATGCGGGGAAACTCTGCCATAGGGTACAATGGCGCCGCCAGCCGAATCGCTTGCGCTAGAGATTCGTCCGGCATTGCCATCCGAAATGGTGCGGGAGGCTGCAAGTCCCATAGCCGTGCATGGCACGGCTGATGGGATTCGTCTCAGTATCCGCACACCAGGAAGTGACGCGCGTCTCGCAGATGCGTGCGTCGCTAGTGGAAATGAGCCCTTAGTCATCTTCACTGATCCGAGAACCTCTCTCTCTCTCTCCTTGCAACTTCCTCTTATATTGTACACTAAGTAGTGTACAAAAATATCTTTTTCCCCACATCTATCCTGACAATATGCATTTTTCTTTCCCGTAACTTCTTGCAATTATTGCTAGAAGGAAGTTGACAGAACAGATACTGACAGGCAGTTTTCAGAAAAACACAAAATATTGTGTAGAAATGACTCACTGTGAGAATGTGATATTAAAGTGTACCTGATGGGGGGGTAATGAAGAAAATATATATACCTAGGGCTTTATCCAGCCATCCCCTGGCCTGATCGCTCCCGCACTGTCCTCTTCTTCCTGTCCATTCATCCCAGAAAAACTTCCAAATGGGGCCAGCCGGCGCATGTGTGCTCCCATCTAGTGGTGCTCAAATACCCCTTTTTAAAATTCGAGTTTGGTCGAATTCGAATAGTAAATTATTCGAGGTCAGTCGAATATTCGAGTCGAATAATTTTTACTATTCGATTCGACCTCGGACTTCGAGCTCACTATTCGAGTCGGTATTCGAGCTCACTATTCGAGCTGACTATTCGAATTGGCCTTAAATAGCTTCCAACACTTGTTTTGAGGGTGAATGATGCAAGAAACCTCTTTTTTTCCAAGTAACAACAGCAAGTGATTATGTGGGGATGTTCCTTTAAAAAAAAATGTGGAAAGAGAAGTTGTGTCCTTAATTTTGTTCAGTAGTGTTACTGTATATACTTGTTCTTCTTCTTCTTTATCTTTCTTCTTCTTCTTCTAGATCTTCTTCTTCTATATCTTCTTCTTCTTCTTCTATATTGTCTTCTTCTTCTTCTTCTTCTTCATCATCTTCTTCTTCTTCTTCATCATCTTCTTCTTCTTCTTCTTCATCATCTTCTTCTTCTTCTTCATCATCTTCTTCTTCATCTTCATCTTCTTCATCTTCTTCTTCTTCTTCATCTTCATCTTCTTCATCTTCTTCTTCTTCATCTTCTTCTTCTTCATCATCTTCTTCTTCTTCTTCTTCATCTTCTTCTTCTTCTTCTTCTTCTTCATCTTCTTCTTCTTCTTCTTCTTCATCTTCTTCTTCTTCTTCTTCTTCTTCATCTTCTTCTTCTTCATCTTCTTCTTCTTCATCTTCTTCATCTTCTTCATCTTCTTCTTCTTTTTCATCTTCTTCTTCATCATCTTCTTCATCTTCTTCTTCATCTTCTTCTTCATCTTCATCTTCTCCTTCTCCTTCTTTTTCAATATCGTCTTCTTCTTCTTCACGTATTTCTCTTTTCAATTTTTTTTTTAAAGAAATGCAGCTATTTTTGAGCGTAACAAATAGCTGGTGGGCGCACGCATGTTGGAAGCGCCATTGTATGTGCTCCCTGGCAGTGGAAACACAAAGACAGCAGGAGGTAAATTCAGCAGCAGGAGGAGGAGGATGAGTGTGTGGCAGCAGGCAGTCAATGAGGCAGGCAGCTCGCCGTGACATAATAGCCCTGGTACCTAGCGGTGATACCAGGGCTGTAAATAAACACAACAGGAGGTCCCAGACAGCGGTCGTGCAGCCCACATTGTGTCCAATACACAACTGGGACAACACAGTTTTCAACCCGGGCACCTCAGAAAAATTAAACCTTTTTTTTTTTTTTAATGGTTTGTTTGGTTTTGGTTTTGCAACCAATATAGCTATTGTTTGACGTAATAGCTGGTGGCAGAGTGGCAGCAGAAGGTAATTCTGTGTACCCTGGCAGTGGGAAACACAGACAGACAGCAACAGCAGCAGGAGGAATGGAGGAGTAATGTGAGCAGCTATTGTTTGACGTAATAGCTGGTGGCAGAGTGGCAGCAGAAGGTAAATCATCTGTGTAGTGTACCCTGGCAGTGGGAAACACAGACAGACAGCAGCAGCAGCAGCAGGAGGAGGTATGGAGGAGTAGTGTGAGTGTGGCAGCAGGTAGGCAGCGTGACATAATAGCCCTGGTACCTAGCGGTGATACCAGGGCTGTAAATAAACACAACAGGAGGTCCCAGACAGCGGTCGTGCAGCCCACATTGTGTCCAATACACAACTGGGACAACACAGTTTTCAACCCGGGCACCTCAGAAAAATTAAACCTTTTTTTTTTTTAATGGTTTGTTTGGTTTTGGTTTTGCAACCAATATAGCTATTGTTTGACGTAATAGCTGGTGGCAGAGTGGCAGCAGAAGAAGGTAATTCTGTGTACCCTGGCAGTGGGAAACACAGACAGACAGCAGCAGCAGCAGCAGCAGGAGGAGGTATGGAGGAGCAGTGTGAGTGTGGCAGCAGGTAGGCAGCGTGACATAATAGCCCTGGTACCTAGCGGTGATACCAGGGCTGTAAATAAACACAACAGGAGGTCCCAGACAGCGGTCGTGCAGCCCACATTGTGTCCAATACACAACTGGGACAACACAGTTTTCAACCCGGGCACCTCAGAAAAATTAAACCTTTTTTTTTTTTAATGGTTTGTTTGGTTTTGGCTTTGCAACCAATATAGCTATTGTTTGACGTAATAGCTGGTGGCAGAGTGGCAGCAGAAGAAGGTAATTCTGTGTACCCTGGCAGTGGGAAACACAGACAGACAGCAGCAGCAGCAGGAGGAGGTATGGAGGAGCAGTGTGAGTGTGGCAGCAGGTAGGCAGCGTGACATAATAGCCCTGGTACCTAGCGGTGATACCAGGGCTGTAAATAAACACAACAGGAGGTCCCAGACAGCGGTCGTGCAGCCCACATTGTGTCCAATACACAACTGGGACAACACAGTTTTCAACCCGGGCACCTCAGAAAAATTAAACCTTTTTTTTTTTTAATGGTTTGTTTGGTTTTGGTTTTGCAACCAATATAGCTATTGTTTGACGTAATAGCTGGTGGCAGAGTGGCAGCAGAAGAAGGTAATTCTGTGTACCCTGGCAGTGGGAAACACAGACAGACAGCAGCAGCAGCAGCAGGAGGAGGTATGGAGGAGCAGTGTGAGTGTGGCAGCAGGTAGGCAGCGTGACATAATAGCCCTGGTACCTAGCGGTGATACCAGGGCTGTAAATAAACACAACAGGAGGTCCCAGACAGCGGTCGTGCAGCCCACATTGTGTCCAATACACAACTGGGACAACACAGTTTTCAACCCGGGCACCTCAGAAAAATTAAACCTTTTTTTTTTTTAATGGTTTGTTTGGTTTTGGTTTTGCAACCAATATAGCTATTGTTTGACGTAATAGCTGGTGGCAGAGTGGCAGCAGAAGGTAATTCTGTGTACCCTGGCAGTGGGAAACACAGACAGACAGCAACAGCAGCAGGAGGAATGGAGGAGTAATGTGAGCAGCTATTGTTTGACGTAATAGCTGGTGGCAGAGTGGCAGCAGAAGGTAAATCATCTGTGTAGTGTACCCTGGCAGTGGGAAACACAGACAGACAGCAGCAGCAGCAGCAGGAGGAGGTATGGAGGAGTAGTGTGAGTGTGGCAGCAGGTAGGCAGCGTGACATAATAGCCCTGGTACCTAGCGGTGATACCAGGGCTGTAAATAAACACAACAGGAGGTCCCAGACAGCGGTCGTGCAGCCCACATTGTGTCCAATACACAACTGGGACAACACAGTTTTCAACCCGGGCACCTCAGAAAAATTAAACCTTTTTTTTTTTTTATGGTTTTTTGGTTTTTGGTTTTACAACCAATATAGCTATTGTTTGACGTAATAGCTGGTGGCAGAGTGGCAGCAGAAGAAGGTAATTCTGTGTACCCTGGCAGTGGGAAACACAGACAGACAGCAGAAGGGCAGTACACAGCAGCCCACTGTAGGTGTAAAATGTGTGGCTGCAGGCGACGTAATAGTCAAAGTGAACCAGGCTGGCTTAGTGAGCAGGAGCCAGGAGGTGGTAAAGGGTGGTAAGGCACATTAACGATGGTTCCGGCAGCCAGTTCATGTCCCCCTCTCGCCGACAACAGGGGCCAGGAACTCGCCTTCCACCCACGCCTGGTTCATCTTGAGAAACGTCAGTCTGTCCACAGACTTGTGAGACAGACGTGAGCGTTTCTCGGTGACCACGCCACCAGCTGCACTGAAGCAGCGCTCGGACAGCACGCTGGAAGGGGGGCAGGACAGCACTTCCAGGGTGTACTGCGCCAGCTCGCTCCAGATCTCCATGCGCTTGACCCAATACTCCATGGGATCAACAGGGGCATCGCTGTCAAGCCCGCTCTACGACCCCATGTAGTCAGCCACCATGCGGGTCAGGCGCTGGCTGTGACCGGAGGAGGATGCTGCTGCATGCATCTCCTCTCTAGTCACTGCTGCCGGAGCCTCTACAGTCCTGTAGAGCTCGTGGCTGAGAGACAGCAGGTCTGTGGGGCGCTTGCTGCTGCTGGATGCAGGCACCTGCTGCTGCCTCTGTGCTGGCTGCTGGACAGTGGGGGTGGAAGGCTGGGGGAAGGCTTCCTCCAAGCGCTCAACAAGGGCCTGCTGCAAGCTCCTTATTTGTTGCGCTGGGTCTCCTCCTGCAGGCGGCAGGAACTGGCTCAACTTCCCCTTGAGGCGTGGGTCCAACATCATGCTGATCCAGATGTCCTCCCTCTGCTTCATCTGGATCACCCTGGGGTCCCTGCGCAGGCACGTCAGCATGTGCGCTGCCATTGGGAAGAGGCGGGCCACGTCTGCTGGCACATCGACGTCAGTGCTGTCCTCATCCTCCTCCTCTGCCGCCTCATCCTCTCTCCACCCCCGCACCAACTCAGCTGCGCTGTGCTGATCCCCCTCATCAGCAGCCAGGTCAGGGACCTCCACCAAGTCCTCCTCCTCCTCCCCCTCAGAGGTGGACTGCGCAGCTGGTTGCCGCTCCTGCTGGTCCAAGGCTGCCGCTCCCTGTTCCAGCAAAGCATCGAGGGCCCTGTTCAGCAGAGAAACCAGGGGCACCCACTCGCAGACCATAGCATGGTCCCTGCTCACCATGTTTGTGGCCTGCAGGAAGGGAGCCAGCACAAAGCACACCTGCTGCATGTGCCTCCAGTCATCATCGGGGACGATGGACGGGATGTTGCTGGTCTTGTCCCTTCTCTGAGCGGCGGAAACAGTGGCCAGGGCAAGGTTCTGTTTGACAGCGCGCTTCTGTTCAACCAGACGCTCCAACATCGCCAGGGTGGAGTTCCAGCGAGTCGGAACGTCAAGGATCAGCCGATGGCGTGGCAGATCCAGCTCCTTTTGCACGTCTTCCAGGCTCGCACAGGCTGCAGCCGAGCGCCGGAAGTGACGCACAACATTCCTTGCCGTTTCCAGCAGTTCGCCCATCCCCTGGTAGGTGCGCAGGAACTTCTGCACCACCAGGTTCAGCACGTGGGCAAGACAGGGGATGTGGGTCAGGTTTCCCCTGTCTATTGCGGCAACCAGATTGGCCCCATTGTCGGCCACCACCTCTCCGACTCTGAGGCCTCTTGGGGTCAGCCAAATCCTCTCCTGCTCCTGGAGTTTGGCCAACACATGGGTTGCCCTCAGCTTGGTCTTCCCAAGGCTGACCAAGTGCAGCAGCGCTTGGCAGTGGCGGGCCTTCACGCTGCTGCTGAGGCGGGGGGTTTGGCCAGGTGTGCCGGAGGATGGCAGAGGATCGGAGGAACCTGCTGCAGTTCCCCTGACCCTGCGGGGTGGCACCACCCACTGTGTTGCTGCTGCTGCTGTGCCCGCTGCTGCTCTCCCATCCTCACCCCCTTCCACCAAGCTGACCCAGTGGACAGTGAAGGACAGGTAGCGGCCTGTCCCGAAGCGGCTGCTCCAGGAGTCCATGGTGACGTGGACCCTTTCACCAACCGCGTGCTCCAGCCCTCGCTCCACATTGGCCATCACAAAGCGGTGCAGTGCAGGAATGGCCTTGCGGGCAAAGAAGTGTCTGCTGGGGAGCTGCCAGTCTGGGGCTGCGCAAGCAAGCAGCGCACGAATGTCGCTCCCCTCCTGCACGAGCGTGTACGGCAGGAGTTGGGAGCACATGGCCCGTGCCAGCAAGCCGTTCAGCTGCCGCACGCGACGGCTGCTGGGAGGCAGAGCCCTAACCACCCCCTGGAAGGTAAACAGGAAGAAACCGAGAGCCCGATATAGTGTAGTATGTATTGGAACCAGAAGTGTAATTAACAAGTAAGTAATATACTCACAAACATGGGTTACCACGCAGGTAACCACTGTATAGGCAGGTGGGGAGATTAGACCTGTCCCCACTCAGGATTAAGATGTCGCTCTCTGTAGAAGGAAAAAAGGGTGTGACACCCTTCCACCAGGGTGGAAATTCTGAGTAGTAAGCTGTGCAGAGGTGCCAAAAGAATAAAAGTATGCTAAAAAGTTTAAAACATTCGGGTGGCGGCGGTGGACCGGTCACTCCAAAAAGGACACGAAGTTTTGTCGCTTGTAAAACAGACAATTTAATTTAATACTCCACAATTAATTCGCAACGCGTTTCACGGGCACAATCCCGCTTCATCAGGCAATAGACATACGGAGTACCACGGCTCGTTGTCCAAACCACGCTTGGCACCTCTGTCAAGCGTGGTTTGGACAACGAGCCGTGGTACTCCGTATGTCTATTGCCTGATGAAGCGGGATTGTGCCCGTGAAACGCGTTGCGAATTAATTGTGGAGTATTAAATTAAATTGTCTGTTTTACAAGCGACAAAACTTCGTGTCCTTTTTGGAGTGACCGGTCCACCGCCGCCACCCGAATGTTTTAAACTTTTTAGCATACTTTTATTCTTTTGGCGCCTCTGCACAGCTTACCACCCCCTGGAAGGACTCGCTCAAAAGGCTCTGTCGTGGCCTTTTGCTGACACGGGAATTAGCAGACACAGCAGAGGAGGCCACTGAGGACTGGCTGCCAGAACAGGCCTCAGTGTCGGCGGCAGGAGTTGCAGAGGGGGGAGGAGCAGTGCGTTTCCGCACTCCTGCTGGTGCTGCTGGAGGAGCAGGAGGGCGGGTGGCTGCTGTTGCTGCTGCTGCTGCTGAAGGCTGTGCAGTGATGGGTGTGGTGCCACTGCCAGCACCAGATGCCTTCAGCCTCTGGAACTCCTCATGCTGGTGGAAATGTTTAGCCGCAAGGTGGTTGATGAGCGAGCTGGTGCAGAACTTTAAGGGGTCTGCACCTCTGCTCAACTTCCGCTGACAGTGGTTGCAAGTGGCGTACTTGCTGTACACAGTGGGCATGGTGAAATATCGCCAGATTGGTGACTTAAACATCCCCCTACGGCATGGAAGCGCTGCTGCCTGTCTCCCTGTGGTGGTTGGGGGGGGGGCTTGGGGGGCTTGGGTGCGGCTGGTGGTGGTACTGGCAGATGCTGCTGCTGCTGCTGCTGAGCCTGAGACACCAGCAGGCTGTGGGACCTGCCTACTGCTGCTGACAATGCTTGCAATGATGCGCCTCCTTGCAAGGCCCACAAGAGCATCCTCCTCCTCCTCCTCAGAGCTGCTGAGGACGACATCCCCTGGAGGTGGTGGCACCCAGTCTCTGTCTGTCACCGGGTCATCATCATCCTCCCCCTCCTGAAACATGTCCTGCTGGGATGAGGACCCCCCAAACTCCTCTCCTGATGCATGGATGGGCTGCTTGACTGTCGCCACAGTCTTGCTGTCCAATCCCTCATCCCCCAAAGTGCCCATCAGCATCTCCTCCTCAAAATCGCCAACAACAGCAGACAATTGACTCATGATGCCTGGGGTCAAAAGACTGCTGAATGACAGGTCGCCAACTGACGGTGAACTGGCCTCCTCCCCAGGCCCTGCTGGGCGGCTGCTGCGAACAGGGGTGGTGGTGGTGGTGGTGGTGGTGGTGAGGGTGGAGGCCTCGGATGCAGAGCTGATGGCGGGCTGCTCATCCTCCGTCATGAGTTGCACCACAGTGTCTGCATCCTTTTCCTCAATGGGACGTTTCCGACCCGGCTGGAGGAAAATGGGAGCAGGTGCTACACGCTGCTGCTGCTGTGTCTCTGCAGCGTGAGTTGCAGATGCTCCTGCTGGGCGGCGCCCAAGGCGTCCACGGCCAGTGGCTATGGGAGGAATGTTAGCCACTGACGCTGCTGCTGCTGCTGCGGAACTGTGCATGGTGGCGCGCCCGCGGCCGCGGCTTGCCACAATGCTGCTCCCTCTCCTCCTGATTCCCTTGCTGCCCTTGCCCTTGCCCAAACCGCGCTGGCTGCCACTTCCAGACATCTTCAATGTTTTGGGCGTATAGACAAAAGTTTTTTAAAAGGGCGGGTGAAAAGTGGGGTACTTTAATGGAGTGGGTTGGTTGGTGAGGTGACTGAGTGAGTGTCCCCTAGTACAGTAAGTAAGTAGTAACAGTCAGGAAGTACAACTAGCAGTTACAATAATCAGTAGTAATCACAAGTAAATTTAGTGTGTGTACACTCAGACAGTGAGTGCACGCACGCAGGAGCTAGTAGCCTATGAACACAGTGACTGAGTGTCCTAGACTCCTAGTACAGTAAGAGTAAGTAGTAACAGTAAGTAGAACTAACTAATTACAATAATCAATCAGCGATCAGAAGGAAATGGAGTGTGGGTGTGTGTACACTCAGACAGTGAGTGCACGCACGCAGGAGCTAGTAGCCTATGAACACAGTGACTGAGTGTCCTAGACTCCTAGTACAGTAAGAGTAAGTAGTAACAGTAAGTAGAACTAACTAATTACAATAATCAATCAGCGATCAGAAGGAAATGGAGTGTGGGTGTGTGTACACTCAGACAGTGAGTGCACGCACGCAGGAGCTAGTAGCCTATGGACAGTGACTGAGTGTCCTAGACTCCTAGTACAGTAAGAGTAAGTAGTAACAGTAAGTACAACTAACTAATTACGATAATCAATCAGCGATCAGAAGGAAATGGAGTGTGGGTGTGTGTACACTCAGACAGTGAGTGCACGCACGCAGGAGCTAGTAGCCTATGAACACAGTGACTGAGTGTCCTAGACTCCTAGTACAGTAAGAGTAAGTAGTAACAGTAAGTAGAACTAACTAATTACAATAATCAATCAGCGATCAGAAGGAAATGGAGTGTGGGTGTGTGTACACTCAGACAGTGAGTGCACGCACGCAGGAGCTAGTAGCCTATGAACACAGTGACTGAGTGTCCTAGACTCCTATTACAGTAAGAGTAAGTAGTAACAGTAAGTAGAACTAACTAATTACAATAATCAATCAGCGATCAGAAGGAAATGGAGTGTGGGTGTGTGTACACTCAGACAGTGAGTGCACGCACGCAGGAGCTAGTAGCCTATGAACACAGTGACTGAGTGTCCTAGACTCCTAGTACAGTAAAAGTAAGTAGTAACAGTAAGTAGAACTAACTAATTACAATAATCAATCAGCGATCAGAAGGAAATGGAGTGTGGGTGTGTGTACACTCAGACAGTGAGTGCACGCACGCAGGAGCTAGTAGCCTATGAACACAGTGACTGAGTGTCCTAGACTCCTAGTACAGTAAGAGTAAGTAGTAACAGTAAGTAGAACTAACTAATTACAATAATCAATCAGCGATCAGAAGGAAATGGAGTGTGGGTGTGTGTACACTCAGACAGTGAGTGCACGCACGCAGGAGCTAGTAGCCTATGAACACAGTGACTGAGTGTCCTAGACTCCTATTACAGTAAGAGTAAGTAGTAACAGTAAGTAGAACTAACTAATTACAATAATCAATCAGCGATCAGAAGGAAATGGAGTGTGGGTGTGTGTACACTCAGACAGTGAGTGCACGCACGCAGGAGCTAGTAGCCTATGAACACAGTGACTGAGTGTCCTAGACTGCTAGTACAGTAAGAGTAAGTAGTAACAGTAAGTAGAACTAACTAATTACAATAATCAATCAGCGATCAGAAGGAAATAGAGTGTGGCTGGTGTGTGTACACTCAGACAGTGAGTGCACGCACGCAGGAGCTAGTAGCCTATGGACAGTGACTGAGTGTCCTAGACTCCTAGTACAGTAAGAGTAAGTAGTAACAGTAAGTACAACTAACTAATTACGATAATCAATCAGCGATCAGAAGGAAATGGAGTGTGGGTGTGTGTACACTCAGACAGTGAGTGCACGCACGCAGGAGCTAGTAGCCTATGAACACAGTGACTGAGTGTCCTAGACTCCTAGTACAGTAAGAGTAAGTAGTAACAGTAAGTAGAACTAACTAATTACAATAATCAATCAGCGATCAGAAGGAAATGGAGTGTGGGTGTGTGTACACTCAGACAGTGAGTGCACGCACGCAGGAGCTAGTAGCCTATGAACACAGTGACTGAGTGTCCTAGACTCCTAGTACAGTAAGAGTAAGTAGTAACAGTAAGTAGAACTAACTAATTACAATAATCAATCAGCGATCAGAAGGAAATGGAGTGTGGGTGTGTGTACACTCAGACAGTGAGTGCACGCACGCAGGAGCTAGTAGCCTATGAACACAGTGACTGAGTGTCCTAGACTCCTAGTACAGTAAGAGTAAGTAGTAACAGTAAGTAGAACTAACTAATTACAATAATCAATCAGCGATCAGAAGGAAATAGAGTGTGGGTGGTGTGTGTACACTCAGACAGTGAGTGCACGCACGCAGGAGCTAGTAGCCTATGGACAGTGACTGAGTGTCCTAGACTCCTAGTACAGTAAGAGTAAGTAGTAACAGTAAGTACAACTAACTAATTACGATAATCAATCAGCGATCAGAAGGAAATAGAGTGTGTGTTGTGTGTGTACACTCAGACAGTGAGTGCACGCACGCAGGAGCTAGTAGCCTATGAACACAGTGACTGAGTGTCCTAGACTCCTAGTACAGTAAGAGTAAGTAGTAACAGTAAGTAGAACTAACTAATTACAATAATCAATCAGCGATCAGAAGGAAATGGAGTGTGGGTGTGTGTACACTCAGACAGTGAGTGCACGCACGCAGGAGCTAGTAGCCTATATGAACAGTGACAGTGAGTGTCCCTACGGGTACAGTAAGAGTAAGTAGTAAGTAAGTACAACTAACTAACAATAATCTATCAGTAATCAGAAGGAAATAGAGTGTGTGTAGTATGTACACACAGTGAGTGAGTGCACACACGCAGGAGCTAGCTAGTAGCCTATAAACAGTGACAGTCAGTGAGTGTCCTACTCCTAGTACAGTATAACTACAAAACTATTAGTAAAGGACAGCAGAAATACTGGTATAGATGAGAGAAATAAACAGAGGACAGCTGCCCACAGAGGCAAGGCCCCCTGAGGCCTAAACCTGTAAGCTTGCAGCAGCTGCCTGTCTCTAATGTAACACACAAGCTACTAACTAAAATACAATGTCTAAATAACTAACAACAATATAGGTGTGTATAGGAGGTGTATGTGAGCAAAAACGCTAGGTAAATGACCACAATAGAGCTCTTGCTAAGCCAAAGCACAAAGGAGCAACTCTCTCTCTGTACAAGTCTCAGGCAAGCACGGAGAAACGTAACATGGCGGCCGCTATTTATAGGGTAGGGGCTGGCCAGGGTCCCCCTCTGTGATTGGCTGCCGTCAGAGGGCCTGGGAGCCCTCTGATTGGCTCTAAGGACATCAATCTGGGCTATGACGCTATTCGAGCTCGGTACCGAGCTCGAATAGCGCCGGGTTGCTCGAATAGCTCGAATAGTGAATGGGCTATTCGAGTGTACTCGGATAGCCCATTCGAATAGCTCCAGCTATTCGGAGCTCGAATACCGAGCTCGAATAGCTGAAAAAGAGCTCGAATATTCGAGCTACTCGAATATTCGAGCTCTGCTGAGCACCACTGCTCCCATCTTGCTCCCATCCCCAGAAGCGTTCTGCGTCTACACAGTACTACTGCACAGGTGCAGAACACTCCCAGCGTCGGCAGCGAGACAGGGGAGCGTGCCTGGCCTGACCATGCATGAGGACTTTCCGGGGCCAATTGCGGGCGAAAAGAGAGGCAGAAGATGGCGGAGTGGGAGTGATCAGGCCAGGGGGCGCTGGAGGAAGCACCAGGTACGTATATTTTCTTTATAATCTCTGGTTCCCTTTAATTACGACATGCATATGGCTCATCTATTGCTCTTCCACTGACAGATAAGTGGCATCCTGCTGCGTGAATATTGCACTGATTGGTCAGGTGCATAATGACCTAGAAAGTAACTACAAGTTTATGTTAAAACCGGCATAAAGGAGCTTTGGTGGGAATGGGACAGTGATACCAATGGGGTGGTGTGGAGAGTTGAAAGAGAAACGACAGCATGACACTAATGTTTTATGGATTAAGAAGGTGGCCCATATGCAATTACGTTTTTCTCCTAAGTGATATGTTCGCATACATATATGTATGCCACCTGGTCAGTTGGATGCAGGGTGAGCTGAAAGTGAACCTCCAGACTAAGAATCTACTCAGCAGCACTGAAAAGGCTTGTTGTTTCTTTAACAGTTTCTTTGTTTTTTTCTACCCAAGCCTCATTTTTAGCTGCACGGAAGCTAAGCTCCGCCCCATCAAAGAAATCTGCATTTTCCCCCTAATGCTCTGCAAAGCATGATGGGATTTCTGATGTTGTTGTCGTTCTGCTGTTTTGGGGCAAACATTTTTTTTTTGAATTTGAGGTTTGAAGCCTAGCGCGTGCAGCTGGGAGGGGTGATCAGGACAGGTAGAAATGTGTCTCATGGTCCCTGTCACCTCCTTTCAATCAAAAAGATGGCTGCCACCATGAAATCACAAACATTTGCCTGTTCTTTTAAAGAGAAGAGAAGGTAAGAGATTATGTTACCTATCTACTTTTACGTGTGACATGGCTGTCCCCCTGGGAGACGTGAAGGTGATCGGCTGTTATAGGCTGAATCCTATGACAGCTGATCACAGTGATTGGCTGGCGTGGGGTAGAGGGAGGGTCTAGGGTAAAAATAATTAAAAAAAATAGTAACATAATAGTATCATAAATAACTAAAATATTTACATTAAAAAATATAAACACACGGGGAGCGATCAGACCCCACCAACAGAGAGCTCTGTTGGTGGGGAGAAAAGGAGGGGGAATCACTTGTGTGCTGAGTTGGGCGGCCCTGCAGCTTGGCCTTAAAGCTGCAGTGGCCCATTTTACATAAAATGGCCTGGTCTTTAGGGGGGTTTAACACTGCAGTCCTCAAGAGGTTAATGGCGGCTTACCATGCTGCCACTGAAATACCCGGCATGGCAATGTTAAAGGAACACTATCGATAAACATATTTTGTTCAATTGAGATAGGAGTTGTTTGGGAAGTGCTGGTGTATACATTTCAATGCTTATCTCTTTGTTTAGGGCTTGTTCACATTATAAGCGATTTCTCTTATTTTTTAGCACTGGCAATTTTAAAAAGCACTAGTGCAATGTTAGCTTATGGGAGTATTCTCACATAAGCGATGAGCTTTCTATCCCTCTAGATTGTAAGCCTTTGGGCAGGGTCCTCCTCCTTTTGTGTCCTACCTGATCATGCACCTCCATTACTGTGCACCCATGCTATGCAATTGAGTGAACTCAAATTGCCTAATCTCCATGCTCCCCTCCAGTGACTGACTAAGCATTACCTTGTACTCATACTGTGCTGCGTGATCTGGTTTTTGTTGTATTCCTGTATTGTCATATTGCTGTATGTCACCCTTAAATATTGTCTGTAACCTAAACTAATGTCCAGCACTGCGTAATATGTTGGCGCTTTATAAATACAATAAATAAATAAATATCCAATCGCAAACGCTGCTCCTGCACCATTTCCAGAGCGTTAGCAATTTAATAGAAATTATAGCAAAATTGCTATATTCTCTATTGGGGTATTCTCCAGCCCCTTGGAGCTGTCTGTCCCACACTGACAGCTCCGTTCCTGCGCAGTATGCCGCAGACAATGTGGGTTTGATTGACAGCGGCGCTTCACGCAGGCGCAGTAAGGAAGACCTCAAGGTTGTCTTCTGCACCGTGCGGGGACCCCGGGCCGGTGGCTGCGAAATGAGCTGTCAGTGTGGGACAGACAGCTGTGAGGGGCTGCAGAAAGCCCCAGGTAAGTAAATCGGATTTACATTACATTTGTCCGATAATTCCTTTAATCATGAGGGGAGGGGGGATTTACTCACACTACATCTGTTAACCCTGTGTGTGAGAAAGCTCTCACAGGCAGCTGCCTGTGTCTCTGAAGGAGCTGTCTGCACGAGAGCAGAGGAAATGTAACTTGTTTGTAAATGTGTGTGAAACTTGACACCAGAGACTTTTCATATACTGTAAGGGCCCGTTTCCACTGGCATGATTGCCGTGCCGAATCCGCAGAGTTTCCCCGCAGGCAAATCACGCGGGGAAACTCTGACATAGGGAACAATGGCTTGCGCCAGCGATTCGCCGGCATTTTCATCCAAAATGGTGCTGTAGGATGCGAATCCCATTGGATTCGTGTCAGTATCCGCACACCACAAAGTGACACCGCATGACTCGCAGACGCATGCGTCACAAGGGGAAACAGGCCCTTACTCTGCAGTCTGACATGCAAAGAACAGTGTAATATTGAAGCAGAGATTCGCCTTTGCAAATGAAACATTCCAACATAACTAAAATCTATACACAATGAATTAAAGCTTTTTAACATGAAAAGTAGGAAAATGTTTACACAGCTACTTAGATATTATTTGTTGTCCATCGCTGCGTAATATGTTGGCGCTTTATAAATACAATAAATAAATAAATAAATTTGTACATTGTCATTTTAGAACACTTGTGTTTGATAGTGTTCCTTTAAATACTGGAAAAAGGAGACAAAGGGAGCCTATATATAAATAGCTTGTTTATTAATGTGACCAAATGCAATACCAATCCCTCCCATTAACACCATGAAACTTGGCTGATTACCCATATAGTTCCTGACCCTGACTGACAATTGTATGATCTGCAGTGCACTCCTAGAACTGGTCCCAGTCTAATGTCCAGAGATCTTCAGGGCCTTCTTAATGGAGTTAGGATCCTATGCGGGTAATAAAAGTCACTTGGAAATATATCTTTTGTCTCCCCCCTTAAGCTATGTACCCACGTTGCGATTTTCCCGGCAACCGACGATACTCACAAATAATTTTGATTGTATTCTTTCACCTACTTTTTGGTACCTTTTCAGTTGAAAAGTGCTGAAAAGTTATTTTAACCTCTTGAGGACTCCAGGTTCATACCCCCCTAGTAACCAGGCCGTTTTCTACAAGTCAGCACTTCACAGGTGTGGCCATGCATCAGAATGTGTGCATGGTCATGGGTGGAGCCAAATGTACAAAAGCCCTCGCAGTGCTGCACCCAGGGACGTATGTCCCCCCTGCCCTCTCCTAGCTACGCCTCTGAATATTTGCTGGGGGGCCCAATGGTATGTAGCTACCAATGTATAAGTGGTAGGAGAAGATATTATCCTCATTTTAAGCTATCGGTTCATTTTTTTCCTACAACTACTCCATGCCAGTTCTGATATTCATGTTCAGTATTACTGTACAATGATACATCCTGCAGAGTTCAGACGTAACCTCTCATTATAGCATTATCACAACGTTTCACATATGTCTTTGATAGTTTTAGAGGTTGCCTTTCTTTTTCTCCAAGGCCATTGATTCCCTTTCTGCAGGGGGTTACCTGTTACATAAATCTGAATATTGGAATAAACATCTTCATCAAATATGCATAATCGTTATATTGGAAGTGCTCACAAGCTGCTAAATAAGGGCAAAGTTCAGCAGCAGTGAGAGCGATTTATGCAGATCTGTGTGGGTTTCTCAAGCTTTTGCGGTACCGGGGTCAGTACTTCTGCTGTTAATCTGGGTTTCGGATGTATATTACATGTTTTCCCTGGGGCCACTCTGCATTAGCAAACAAGTGAATGGGCCTTTAAACTGCCGATACAGCACAATGTAATGAGGAACATAAATAAAAACAGGAAACAGATCAAGAATATACAGCAAGCTGCACTTATAGAGAGACACTGTGTCCAGTGAAAAAATATAAAGAGGAAGTAAATGGATATAAAAACTGTTTATGGGCATAGGCAACAATGAGATATTCTGAGGCAAACATCCATTTTATTATAAATTGAAGTAAGCTCACATTTTCCATGGGCAGTAGTACAGCAGTCCTCAAAATTAGTATTAAGAAGTAGAGATGGCCCGAACCGTTCGCCGGGCGAACATCTCTGGGCCTTCTACTACTTCCGGGACGCTATGACCCAGAGTAGTACGCCTGCGCTGCCCGGCGGAGCGCGTCCTAGATCGCACTCCTGTTGCCGGGCACTCTCTGCGCATGAGCATGACGTCATTCTGACGTCACGCACATGCGCAGAAAGTGCCCGGCAACAGGAGCGCGATCTAGGACGCGCTCCGCTGGGCAGCGCAGGCATACTACTCCGGGTCATAGCGACCTGGAAGTAGTAGAAGGCCCAGTGATGCAGAGATGTTCGCCGGCGAACGGTTCGGGAACCGTTCGCGACATCTCTATTAAGAAGTCAGCGCAGATCAAAGAGGAATAAAACCCCTAATATAGCCTGTGGACCAGCTTACACGTGCAAGCTTTCATTAGGGGTTCCCAGTTCCAGGGACCCATTTGTAAGTGTTTGTTTTTATCTTATTTTTTACAGTCTATACCGATTGTTTTAACAATAAACGGTTTACACTTAGAGTTGCCATTTTTGTTGTGTTTATAGATTGGCCTTCCTGAATACCATACCATATATCGGAGTTAGGGAGTGGTGGAAGTTTGGATCCATATCTGCTTGACGTTCGTTATGATTACCACTAAACGCGAGACATGAAACCAGGGGCATAACTAGACTTAATAGGGCCCCCCTGCAAAAATGATAGCATGGGGCCCCCTTGGTCCCTGAACTCCATGCGGGTCATGTGACAGGGAGTCGGCGAATAGCAGCAGAGTGTCCTGCTGTGAAGCAGCACCTGGAAGTAGGAAAAAATTACATATGCTCCTGCACACAGTTTTTGTGACCGAACAGGATGTGTTTTTTTGCTAGTTAGGAGCACTTGTGGTTGGGGGGAGGGGAGGAAGGGTCCACAAAGCCTCTGGGCCCCCCTGCTATGGCAGGGGTCGCAGGGGTGATTGTTACGCCCATGCATACAACCTTATAATGTGGGTTGTTTGCAGCTGGTAAGACCCTCTTACTCTTTTCTGGTGATGGTTGGCCACGAGACCATGTGAGGTTGGAATATCACTGTGTTGAAGTTTTATTGACAGTATTTATTCCTCTTTGATCTGCGCTGACTTCTTAATACTAATTTTGTGGACTTTGGACGTTGTTCATTCTTGGCAGCGATCATGTTCTATTTCCTTGGCGATGATAAACTGTTTGCTTGTAGTACAGCAGGCCTACCAGTGCATACCTCCAAAGCAGAGCAGGATTATCCACCAGGCAACCTAGACAGGTGCTTGGGGCCTAGTGGGGTTCAAGGGGCCCACCAGCCACCTTCTCTGACATCTCTCTACTCCAGCTTACCAAAAGGACCACAAGGGGGCCCCAAATCTAATACATTACCCAGGGCCCCTTTATATCTTAATCAATCTCTGCTCCAAAGTGTACATGAGATAGGGGACAAGTTCTATTTCACTTTCCTGGGGTTTCTTCCAGCCCCCATAGACTTACATGTCCTTTGGTTTGCAGGCCCAGCTTTTCCCCTTTGGAAGCTCAGCAACTAGACCAGTCTAGGGCTACTGTGCATGCAGCCCCAGCCACGTGCCTCCTCAATCACACTGCGCACTCAATCGCTTCAGGAGCATGAATGAGGAGGTGTGAGGCGGGAGGCACAGGCCACGCATATGTAGGAGCCCATGTGATCTCATGGAGGGGCACGGCGGTGCAGAGGAGCAGACCTGGAGGAAACCAACAGACCTGTAACCAAAGCCGGGGGGTGGGGGGGTGGGGGGGGGAGGTTTAAAGGTTTACTTTAATAGTGGCCACTAATTATCCAATTTTTTTTGTTCCATCTTACCAAATCTATGTAGTAGAAGGATAAACTATATTGAATGGGAACTTTAGGCAGTCCCTTATATCGAAGCAGGTCATTTCAACGCTTGCTCTTCTTTGCACTGCGTCTGACCTGGGATCCGCACTGGGCTATGAATGTTTAAAGAGCCTCTAGGCTAAATGGCCATTTTTTTAACAGCTGTGAAATCTGTGCTTTTCACTGCAAACTATAAAGTATGTCTTGCCCAATCACATCACAGTATCTCCAACATTCCTGCATAAGTAATTAGCTGCACAAAGCAGGAAGCATTGCAACGTTTGAGTAATCACCTGCAGTAATTAGCAAAGTGATATATCCACTATCCATCCTGTTGTTACTTATCCCGTGACAAGAATGCAACTGTCTCTGCAGATAGAACTAAAGTAAAAAATATATAAAAATGTTTGCAACATTTCTTGTATTCACATCTGAACTGAGGGGAGTGCTTTTTGAACTGACCACAACCTCTGCCGCACACCCCTGTGGTTTTACACACGTGTTATAACCTGGTGGACTTTCTGTGAAAGCAGTTAGGTCACCAAAGTCAAGCTCCAAGTCTCTGGCTGGAGGATTTCCTTTCTGCTAAAGAACAGTGCTTGGACCGGAGGAAGGATGTCTATGCTGACCTTATATTGTGTTGATTAAAAGAAAATCTGTCCAACAGAAGAATTTCTGTAGACTCCAGCCACGGGGGTTTGCTTGCAAGCGCTGGAACAAAGCATCTGCATCTGCCGTCTCAATCATAATCTAATTGCAAGGGAATTTACTAAAGTAAATAAAAGTTCACTTAATAAAATGTTATTCTAAAATAAACTGAATGGAAGTTTTCAAATGGAATATTGCATTCCTAAAGCAGAACTGCTGCCTTTTTTATTAAGATCTTACTAAAAATGGAAGAGTTAAATACTGTGTATACTGCTCCCCCCAGGCTGGCTATCCGTATGACTGAGCAGTCTGGCAATGGCATTGCTAGCATCCCAGAAGATCCAGGATGCCCCTGGGTACCAAGGAAGAGGCAATTATGTGGCATGCATTCTGCTAGGCAGAAGAAAATGGACATGGCCATGATGTTTGTGGGTGTGGCCAAATAAAGTATGTAAACTTAGCAGGGTACCTGGGAATCAGTGACAGCCCCACCCTGCATCCCACTCCAGCAGTTTGGACAAATCCTCCTCCCTGTATAGAAAAAGTACCTTGTAAACAGCCATTTGAGACATAGTTAAATAAACAATATATGTAATTGTTCCAGAATTGTGATTAGGCAGAATATGGTACCAAAATATCTTAATTAGGCAACATCTATCCCCCAAACCACATAATAGACACTATGTATCCTCCAAACATATTAAACAGGCAACATGTATCCCCCCACAACCCAAAATAGACATACTGTATATCCTCCAAATAACTGAATGAGACAGTTTCCCCTAAACAACATAATTAGTATATTAAAACATAATTAGGAGCATGCCCAAAATATAATTAGGCAACGTATTCCTCCTAAAAAAACAATTAGGTAGTGTCCGTCCCCAAACATAATTAGGGAGTGTGCCCTTAAAACATGATAAAACAATGTGACACTGATACATATATTAAGTATCCCTTCATATCCTAGGCACAGAGTGGTGCAGAACCTGAATTAGGAAGCACAGCGTGCCCCCAAGATATAATAAGGGAGTGTGTCTATGGTACATGAGTAAGTACGGTGCCCCTCATTCATGTCCCTGGTGGCCAATGGCACGGTGTCTGCAAATAAAAGGAGACACCACTTACTCTTCACCCGTTCTCCCTTGTTCCAGGTTTCTATGTACTGGGACTACATTGATAGAATTGGGTGATGTGGTGCTACACATATCACTATGCATCACTCGAGTCTGTCAGACAGCCTTAGCATGAAAAGAAAAATTGGGTCCTGCAATGCCTCCTCTCTGACTGGCTATTTTGCTTGGTAAATGAACTGTAGTAACAGGAAAAGTTTACAGAGCTGTTTGGCTTGATTGACACTGCATTTGGCACTCCCCATCTAAGATTTCTGTCAGGAACGGTCATTACTAGCATTCATTGATACATCCTTGCCATGTATCTAACTGTCAAAGCCCTGTTGGTTGAAGCTTCCGCAGGTCATGGGATATAAGTGACCAATGGTCCTCCTCACCAGTGTACTGCAAGGGTCGATGGACTTAAAGAAAACCTGAACTGAACATTAAAAGTCAAAATAAACATACACAAGTCATACATGTCTCCTGTGTAGTGTACTCATCAATCTATTTTTCCTCTCCTGCATCCTGTTTGTCCACTGTGATCAATGGATTTCTCCGTCCTCCATTTGGAAAATGGCCATTACACCATAACAGCTTCCTGGTCAGCACACTGTTAAACCGTAACATCGTCCACTTGAGCCATAGAGAAACATGGACACATCAGTTCTCCTCTCAGCTGTAACTGAGATCCCCTCTGCTGTCTACTTAATCTAGTCTCTAAGTCAGATATGACTTTAGTCAGATGTGCATTAATTTTAAGTGCATGATTTGAAGTGCACAGCAAAAGACCCAAATTAGACCAAAATTGCACCAGAAGGGAACAGAAGGAACTGCCAGGAGACTCGGCACTTTGATCACATGGTTTGCTACTTAACTGTTTTTCATCTGTTTCACCATATGCTTGCTTGTTTCTGCAATTCCTGTTTCTAAACATACCCCACCCTCCTGCTGTCAGCTATCAATCGCCCTGTAGATCCCTTCAGAATGTTTAAAATGTCTTTCTCAACCGCTTCTTTTTGCCTTCTGTTCCTGAAAATCCACATGTCACTTCATCCTCCCACTGTCAGCAACACCATACAGATTGCTCCCTCTCTGCTATCGTCTCCCCTTTTCTCTAGCCACGAACTATTCCTATTTCTGTGCTCACACTACCCCTCCTCTGCTCTCACTAAACCTAACTTGCATACACACAAGTCCCACCCCCACATCTCTCTGCTCTGCCTACTACTCCTTCTGGCTTCTGGTGACATATCACCGAACCCAGGGCCCACTCCTAGACCTCACACTGCTCAGACTACAACTCATTCCACCAATAACAAACCTCACCACCTCCCCTCCCAGAACACCTACAATCTTATTGACATCCCCCTTCTTCCCAGCTCTCCCCTCCCCATATCTGGGGCTCTATGGAACTCCCGCTCCGTTTGTAATAAACTGGCCTTTATTCATGACATGTTTATCTCCAACACTTTCACCTTCCTGGGGCTCACTGAAACATGGATAACTCCATCAGACACGGTGTCTCCAGCTGCTCTATCATATGGTGATCTAAAATTTAGTCATGCCCCTAGACCTGGCCACAAACATGGAGGGGGGGTGGGGATCCTCCTCTCTGAACACTGTTCCTTTAAGCCACTCACACCACTGCCCGCACTCTCATCCTTTGAAGTTCATGCTGTCTGTCTCTACTCTCCATACCACATTCAGATTGCTATTATCTACCGCCCGCCCGGTCCAGCCTCTACTTTCATTGATCACTTTTCAGCATGGCTTCTCCAGTTCCTCTCCACTGATATACCCTCTATCATCATTGGAGATTTTAATATACCCATCGATACTAATTGCCCTACTGCCACCAAACTGCTCTCTCTCACCTCCTCGTTTGACCTCGCCCAATGGTCCTCCACTTCCACCCACAAAGACGACCACACTCTTGACCTTGTCTTTACCCGCCTCTGTTCTATTTCAAGCTTTCATAACACTCCGCTTCCCCTCTCAGACCACAACCTTCTTACCTTCTCAATCAATTCTTCTCTACCGTCAACTCCTCCAACACTACACCATACAGTCACGCGCAGGAATTACCGCAACCTGGATGTGAATTCCCTGACTGAGGCCTTGCAACCTCTAAGTACCCTGTCTTCCTACACTGACCCTGAGGCAGCATCCAGTTACTTATTTAATGTAGTCTCCTCTGCCATGAATTCAGCCGTTCCACTCACCACCACCCGCCCCCGCCAAACTAACCGGCAGCCCTGGCTCACTGAACAAATCAAACAGCTGAAAAGGCACTCCAGGGTGGCAGAAAGATGCTGGAGAAAAAGCACTGCTGTAGAAGACTTCAATTACTATAAACAAACTATGCAGGAGCTCAGGGATGCCCTCACTTCTGCTAAGCAGTCTTATTTCTCCTCGCTCATTTCCTCACAGTCTCACAACCCAAAACAATTATTCAACACCTTTAACTCCCTAC
This sequence comes from Hyperolius riggenbachi, assembly GCF_040937935.1. Taxonomy (NCBI): domain Eukaryota; kingdom Metazoa; phylum Chordata; class Amphibia; order Anura; family Hyperoliidae; genus Hyperolius; species Hyperolius riggenbachi. The sequence continues at coordinate 74,642,246 of NC_090656.1, read as the reverse complement.
TTCGTCCCCCACCTCCTCCCCCTACCACATGTCTGTCAGCCGACAACTTTGCATCATACTTTACAAGCAAGATTGATGCAATACGTAATAGCTTTAACGCGCAACCATTTTTACCAGCACAGCCGTCACCTATAAATTCCTTCTGTCCGCCTGCACCCTCACCCACCACTAACTGCCTCCCCTCCGCTCCACAAGACCAGTCTCCCACTCTAACATCTTTCACCACACTAACTGATCAGTGTCTTTCCTCACTAATCTCCAAAGCGCATCTCACTACCTGTGCCCTGGACCCCATTCCCTCTCATCTAATCCCCCAGCTTTCCTCCTCCTTTAATCCCGCTCTAACAACTCTATTCAACCTTTCTATCTCCACTGGCACTTTTCCTTCCTTATTCAAACAAGCTATCATCACACCACTTATCAAAAAACCCTCTCTTGATCCAACTTCTCTATCCAACTACCGTCCTGTCTCGCTCCTCCCCTTTGCTTCTAAACTGCTGGAACGTCACATCCATTCAGAATTGTCTGCCTTTCTCTCTACCAACTCCTTACTTGACCCCTTTCAATCTGGATTCCGCACACACCATTCCACTGAAACTGCCCTCACGAAAGTTGCTAATGACCTACTGGTAGCTAAATCCAAAGGCCAGTTCTCCATTCTAATACTCCTTGACCTTTCCTCTGCCTTTGACACGGTTGATCATGCTCTGCTTCTGCAGACAAGCACATTCCTGGATCTCCTCTTATCTCTCTGGACGCTCTTACACTGTCTCCTTCTCTAACACCAAGTCCTCTCCACACCCACTGTCTGTTGGTGTACCTCAAGGCTCTGTTCTTGGGCCACTTCTTTTCTCAATCTACACCCGTGGCCTGGGACAACTAATTAACTCTTTTGGCTTCCAGTATCACCTCTATGCGGATGACACCCAAATCTATCTCTCAGCTCCTGACCTGTCCTCACTACTATCCAGAGTCCCCGACTGTCTACGTGCCGTTTCTGCATTCATGTCCTCCCGCTTCCTCAAACTCAACATGACTAAAACGGAAATTGTGATTTTTCCACCATTGCTATCTACACCCCCACCAATTGCAACCATAACGGTAGACAACACCCCAATAACCTCAACCACTAAGGCCCGCTGCTTGGGGGTTATACTTGACTCAGAGCTCTCCTTTAAACCTCACATTGCCTCATTAACCACCACCTGCTATTTCCAGCTCAAAAATATATTCCGTATCCGTCCCTTCCTCACACAAGAGGCCACCAAAATGCTTGTTCATGCCTTAATCATCTCCCGCCTAGACTACTGCAACACCCTACTCTGTGGCCTACCAAAAAACAGGCTAGCTCCTCTCCAATCCCTTCTAAATGCAGCGGCCCGCCTCATTCACCTTTCCACACGCTCTTCTGATGCAGCCCCACTGTGCCATTCTCTCCACTGGTTACCCATTACCCAGAGGATCCAGTTCAAACTCCTGACTCTAACATACAAAGCCCTCCACGAGTTGTCTCCTCCATACATCTCCTCACTAATCTCAAGATATTGTCCCTCCCGCAACCTTCGCTCCTCCCAAGAAATTCTCCTGGCCTCTAAGCTGATCACCTCCTCTCATGCTCGCATCCAGGACTTTACACGAGCATCAGCCCTTATCTGGAACTCTCTTCCACAGCCTGTACGTCATGCTCCAAACCTGGACATCTTCAAACGCACTCTTAAAACACACCTTTTCAGACAAGCTTATAACATTCTATAGCCCTTTATTTACTTGTCACAATGTAATCAGAGGCAAAGAATCACTGCCTCATCCATCCTCCACCCCCTTACCTAGTGTGTCCCCCACTACCCATTAGATTGTAAGCTCGCAAGGGCAGGGTCATCCTCCTAATGTTTACTGTTTTTGTAACAATATTTGTGCTGCTTGGAACTCTGCTGTATATTTGTTAGTTGTATCTATGTTCCCCTTGTCGTTTTATTGTGCTTTGTAAAGCGCTGCGGAATATGTTGGCGCTATATAAATAAAAAATAATAATAATAATAATAATAACTGACAGCAACTGATATATAGCTGACAGCAACTGATATATTTCAGTTCTGACAAAATGTTGTCAGAACTGGAAGGGATCACTGTAAGAAGAAAATGGGGAGCTTCTGAGAGGAACTGATGGCAAGGTAACTATGCAATGTTCATTTGAAGTTACCTCATGTGTTTATTTTAAATAATTTTACTCAGTACAGGTTCTCTTTAATAAAGGACAGACTATAATTCCCACCATTACAAAATAAAACATATGGCTGAAGGTGGTGGCAAAGGATGGTAACAGAGACAGTGACAAGAGTGGAAATATGCACATTTTTTTTCTTTTAGCTACACAAGAGTTGGGTGTGATCTTGTGTCACTTAAAGAGAACCTGTACTTAGTAAAAATATTTAAAATAAACACACGAGGTAACTTCAAATGAACATTACATAGTTACCTCGCCATCAGTTCCTCTCAGAAGCTCACCATTTTCTTCTGATAATAATCCCTTCCAGTTCTGACAATATTTTGTCAGATCTGAAATATATCAGTTGCTGTCAATAAAATATCAGTTGCTGTCAGTTATAGCTGAGAGGAAAACTGATGTACCAGGTAATGTCCATGTTTCCCTATGGCTCAAGTGGGCGATGTTACAGTTTAACTGTGTGCTGACCAGGGTCGGTTCAAGTAACAATGGGGCCCTAGGGCAAGATTAGCCTGGGGGCCCCCCAACAGACACCACCCTGACCAAACAGCGTCATCAGAGGCCCTTTGTTGCAGCCAAATTTCCCTCCTGGGCCCCTGAGCTGGCTGCTGACCCTCCCCCAATCATCCCCCAACTTAACAGACTCTGCAGTGTCCCTGGGGAGCAACAGTTCAGATGGGGGAGGGACAACTTGGGGGCCCCTACAGGCTCTGGGGCCCTGGGGCAACTGCCTATTTTTTCCTATGGTAGCTCCGGCCCTGGTGCTGACCAGAAAGCTGTTATAGGTAATGTCCATTTTCAAAATGGAGGACGGAAAATTCCCTTGATCACAGCGGACAAACAAGACGCGGGACAGGAGAAAGACACTGAGGAGTAGACTACATGGAAGGTAAGTATGACTTGTGTATGCTTATTTTGACTTTTAATTTTCAGTTCAGGTTTTCTTTAAGCTCTGTACACACGCTAGATGAAACTTGGCCAAGATAGTCGATAACAACTGCCTCTGCCAAGAATCCAGCATTTATACAAAATTTCTCGGGCTACTCATCCAGCATTCCCCCTAGCAGATCGCTTTAGCTGAGTGATGGCCACAAGCATTGTTTTTCCCACCTAACCCGCCCACCATGTGATGTCACTTCCGTGTCAATCTTCCTCCACAGAGGAACAGAACACATTGATAGCCTGCAGGATACTAACTTGTTTGTACAGCCACAGCCCTGCAATGTTGCCCAAGGGAATGGGTGTCTATTCTCACTGAGCGACATGCCTTGTATGTGTGCGTGAGTCTTTACTGGCAGAGCCTTACTGTAGACTTGTTCTTCACAGGAAGTAGGGTTTCTTAAAGGAAACAGGAAGTAGCGTTTTCTTAAAGGAAGAGTTATATGGTGGCTGCCATACTTACTGTATTTCCGTTTAACCTCCTTGGCGATATTGATGAGCTCATCCATAACCGCCGGAGGGCACCGCTCAGGCCCTACTGGGTCGATTTTCTTAATTTTTTTTAAAACACGTAGCTAGCACTTTGCTAGCTGCGTGTTGGTGACAATCGCCGCCAATGCGCCGCTACCCACCGCGTTACAGGCCCCCCCACCGAGACCCCGTGTGCAGCCTGGCCAATCAGTGCCAGGCAGCGCTGAGGGGTGGATCGGGACTCCCTGTGACGTCACAACGTCGATGACGTCATTCCATTCATCGCCATGGCGACGGGGGCAGCCCTAAAGGAAATCCCGTTCAGAACGGGATTTCCTTATGGGCATATGCGCAGGCAGCGATCGGTCGGAAGGGTGGGAGGGACGCCGCAGGGAGGGGGGCATCATGTAGCTAGCAGGCTAGCTACATGATTTAAGAAAAAAAATACTGCGCAGCAGCCACCCTGGCGCATTTAATAGAACGCCAGGGTGGTTAAAGAATACAAATTGCCTGGCCATCCTGCTGATCTCTTTGTCATCAGTTGAGTCTGAATCACACTCCTGATACAAGCATGCAGCCAATTCAGACATTCAGTCAGAAACATTCGATTTCCATGCTTGTTCAGGGTCCTCTATGGCTAAAAGCAGTAAAGACAGGGGCACAGCGAGACAGTCAGGCAATCTGCATTGTTTAAAAGGAAATAAAATAAGTCATCCTCCATATCTCTGTCACCTCATGTTGCCTTTAACGGGAAGCCAGTAAAAATCATTAATATGGATAGACATACAGCTGCAGGCAAGCATAGATGCAATACATATTTTTACATTTGAAAATGCAGTGCCAAAAAGTCATCGTTATAATTTACACCGGCAACGTGTGCTTTCAGAATTGAACAACCCCGGTTTTGGGTTTTGTTGGGCTTTAAATAGCATCCCCTGTGAACGATAAAGACAGCACATATGCAATGACATAATTCTCACTGACTTACACAACTGAAACACAGCAAAGAGGTAACACCTCAAATCACAGCAGGATTTTTTTTTTTTAGAATTTATGTAAAATTGATAGTTTACTCCGCTAGTGAAGAGGCATTGCTTGAATAATGTAGAGGCTGCAGTATAACAGCCACTTTATCCAGGGAAGAAAGGTGGTAATGATGTGTTTGCTCATGGCATTGCCATTTACTCGCGCCTTCACATCTTTCATGGTCTGCTCCGTGAGTGTAACAGGACAATAGATATAGCGCTGTATACAAGTACATTACAAGTCATTATTTCTGAGCCTCTGCTCTTACAGGCTTAAAGGATACCCGAGGTGACATGTGACATTATGAGATAGTCAGTGTCAAGCACACAAATAACTATGCTGTGTTCCTTTTTTTCTTTCTCTGCCTGAAAGAGTTAAATATCAGGTATGAAAGTGGCTGACTCATTCCTGACTCAGACAGGGAGTGACTACAGCGTGACCCTCACTGATATGAAATTGCCTTTTTTTTATCTCTTTCCTGCTCTCAGAAGCAGGGGCATAACTAGGCCCCACCGGGGCCCCCTGCAAAAATTCTGAGCGGGGCTCTCCCCTCTGCGCTCCCCTCCAGCTTAATAAGCGTGCGGGCAGCGGCTGATACATTCCTTCCTTCCCTCTTCCGTGCGGTCCAGCGTGCGTTCCTCACTCTAGTCTCTGACGCGACTTGGAAGGAAATTGTTTTATAGTTGGAATTTCTTATCAGTGAGGGTCACACTGTAGTCACTTCCTGTCTGAGTCAGGACTGAGTCAGCCACTTACATACCTAATATTTAACTCTTTCAGACAGAGAAAGAAAAAAAGGAACACAGCGTGCTTGGCACTGTACATACCCGTGTCTATCTCATCATCATGTCACATGTCACTTAGGGTATCCATTCCTTTAAGATCTTGTATATTTAATTAGGACTATCAGCCGGGTAAAACCTCTGTGGCTTATAAGATCAATTGACATAAGTATTTGGGAGTGCAAAAAACTATTTGAAATACTTTTAGCATATTACTGTCTGGTAGCTTGTTAAATTGATTGGTTTTCCTTTTATAGTTCAGATTTAAAGCATTAAAACAAATAAATGCTGAGGAATGTGAAGTCATTACTGGTAGAGCATCAGTGGGCTGAGAAATGGGATTGTAGTACTTGGCGCCTCACTCCAGGCACAGATCTTGTCTGAACCCGTGCAGGCGTTCAGTGGCAGAGGTTGTTATCTGTATAGAAGTTCCTTGATGAGCTGATGTCAGATACATTACTATTAAAGTGTCTGATCAAAAGCCCATTAGGCAGCTATTTCATGCAGCTCAGACACTGAGAACTGCAAGCAGTGGTCATCAGGACCAGGCATCTAGATGCAGAAACTCCCAAGTGCACCTCAAAAGTGCTTTTCAGGACTGATCCTGCTGTTACATTTTTTTGTGTTACTGACTTACTCTTTGTACAGTCTATTATTACTAGTGCAGTGTTAAAGCACCTCTGTCGTGAACATTTTAAAATGTAAAATATATGTAGACATATACAATTGAAAAGTAAGTTTCTTCCAGAGTAAAATGAGCCATAAGTTACTTTTCTCCTATGTTGCGGTCACTTACAGTAGGTAGTAGAAATCTGACAGAACCGACATGTTTTGGACTAGCCCATCTCCTCATGGAGGGTTCAGAGGGATGTCTTTTTTTTCAAAATGCACCTAGTGAATGGCGGTTGCTCCGTCCAACTGCCAAAAAAGTGTATGGTGAGCAGGGCGGCTGGGTAGCATCTTTGAATAAATCTTTTTCAGGGAATGTCTTTATAGAAACCAGCCCAAAACCTGTTGGTAATGGCAGATTTCTACTACTTACTGTAAATGTCAGCAAAATAGGAGAGAAGTAATTTATGGCTCATTTTACTCAGGAAAAAACGTACTTCTTATTTGTATGTGTTTTAAATTTTATGATTTCCGCGACAGTTCCTCTTTAAGGTAGCCATACATCTATTATTATTATTATTATTATTGATTTATAAAGCGCCAACATATTCCGTGGCGCTGTACAAAGTAAGAAACAAACATGGGGTACATAATACAGACAATGGTGTACACTAATATACAAGATACATAATTAGTGACAAAATACAAAAAATGATACAGCATACAGAATACAAAATACAGAAGTGGTAATGACAGCGATAAAAGTAACATGATGAATAAAATGTATAATGATTTCCAAGACACAAAAGGGGGAGAGAGCCCTGCCCTTGCATGCTTACAATCTAAAGGGAATGAGGGGAAACAAGAGGAGGGGTAGTATACGATAAAATATATAAAGGCAGTGTGTTTTAGGACACCTAGTAGGAGTGCAATTTGGTCTTAAAACAAAGGGAAGTGGCTTAAGGTAGCGCATATGCTTGTTGGAACAAATTCGTTTTTAGAGAGTGTTTAAAAGTAACAAAGGTTGGGGAGTGACGGATGTGTGGGAGGGGATTCCAGAGAAGGGGTGAAGCGCGTGCAAAATCTTATAAGCGCGAATGTGAGGAGGTGATTCTAGAGGAGGACAACAGAAGATCGGGTGCAGATCTGAAATTGCGATTGGGTTTGTATCTGGAAATTAGTGAGGATATGTACCGGGGAGAGAGCTTTGTAGGTTAGGGTTAGGAGTTTGAACTGGATCCTCTGGTTAAAGAGGCAGCCAGTGAAGAGCTTGACAGAGAGGGTCAGCAGAGGAAGATCGAGAAGAAAGATGAATGAGACGAGCAGCTGAGTTCAGTACCGACTGGACCGCTCCAGTTTGTTAGAATGTAGTTCACAAAGTAGTACGTTGCAGTAGTCCAGACGAGAAATTATAAGAGCATGTATTAACATTTTAGTTGTGTCTTGAGTGAGAAAGGGACGAATGCGAGATATATTTTTGAGTTGGAGATGGCAGGAGCTGGTTATGGAGTTAAGATGAGGAATAAAAGAGAGAGAAGAGTCGAATATTACCCCCAAGCACCGTGCTTTGGGAACTGAAGTTATGGGAGTGTTATTAACATTTATAGTTACTTCAGGCAGAGAGGTGGCCAGAGACGGTGGAAAAATTATTGGTTCTGTTTTACTCATATTAAGTTTTAGGAAGCGAGAGGACATGAAGGAGGATATAGCAGACAAGCAGTCAGGAACACGTTAGAGGAAGAAGTTAAGGTCTGGGTCTGAGAGGTACAGTTGCGTATCGTCTGCATACAGGTGGTATTGAAACCCGAATGAGTTGATTAAGTCACCAAGACCGTGCATCTAGCAATGATGTGCAGATTCGACCAAGAGACAAATCTCTCTCTGATGGAATCTGATTAGAGAGAGAGATCTGCCGGGTGCTCATACACCGCAGGCTGATTCCCGATCGAATCGGCTGAGTTTGCCACGTCCGCTGCATCTGATGCTGCCTCCCTAGTGTATAAATGTGCAAGTGAGCATTTATACATTACCTCTCCTCTGTTGCGTTGCCCATCAGTCTTCCGAATCTGCCGATCTTCCATTAGTTGTATACATGCCGCCGGCATGGCACGAGTGTGACAACACACAGTGGCGCATGCAATGCGCCGGCGGCATGTATACCGCTAATGGAAGAGCGGCGGATTCGGAAGACCGATGGGCACCGCAACACAGGGGAGCAGGTAATGTATAAATTCACACATGCACATTTATACATGGCGGAACAGTGTCGGGGTTTGGTCGCGTTTGCCACTCGTCCCGATATTGCTCTCCGTAACCGCCAAGCACCCGATTGTCCACGAAGGCCCGAGATCTTGCAGCATGTCCAATCAACGTGCTCGGCCTGAAATAGGTTGAATCGTCCATCAGGCATGCGCTTGGCGGCACTGATTTTTATATGATTCGATAATAATTATTGAATCTGATGATTGATCAGCCGCCAAGTCGCTAGATTTATGGCCACCTGTAGGCCTAACTGCTTTAGCTTTCTTGACTTCACTGTCACAATTGAAAAAAAATTAGGTGTCACTGTACTAGGTGCGACATCCCATGGTGGCATATGTACTAATCTGCAGAAGGCATGTGCTATTACTTCCCAGAATGCAGAAGAGGTAGTTCATTCTTCTAACTCTTCTGCTGCCAAGGTTCATGAACCATTCTCATCCTCCCCTGCTTTGGGCAATTTCAACACCACCTTCAACATCATATATTCTCTTTTCTGTTATTTCTGAAAACTTGTTTTTAAGAACATGTCCACCCCGAGTGTTTAAAGAGATTCTGAAATGAGTGAACCAGCATGTGTTTACTGTAAAGCACCTTACATAGTGCTAAACTGCCGCTATCACACGGCAAAACAAGGGGTTTTTACCCCCGAAATCCCACCTGCAAAATCGTGGATTTTGCTGCTCATGGAGGCAGAGCTATGAGCTCCAGCTCTGCCTTCATGCCATCAATCGCCACATAGATCTCCTCCTCTCCCCTGCCCCTTTCTGTGAAGGCAGATTGAGAGAGGCGGAGATCAGTGGGGATTGACGAACTGAGAGGCAGAGCTACAGGGCTAAGCTCTGCCTCTTCAGGAAGCGCTCCCCGGAGTTTACAGAGGCAATTTGGGGGGTATAAACCCCTCGTTTTGCCGCGGGATAGCGGCGGTTTACCACTACGTAAGGTGCTTTACAGTAAACACATGCTGGTTCACTCACTTCAGTCTCTTTAACCATTTCAGCCCGCTGGGATTTTTCACCTTATGCATCAGAGCAATTTTTACCTCCTATTCATTCGCTAATAACTTTATCACTACTTATCACAATTTATTGATCTATATCTTGTTTTTTTCTGCCACTAATTAGGCTTTCTTTGGGTGGTACACTTTGCTAAGAATTATTTTTTTATAAATGCATTTTAACAGGATTAATAAGAAAAAAATTGAAAAAATTAATTATTTCTCAGTTTTCGGCTATTATAGCCTTAAAATAATCCACGCTACCATAATTAAAACCTATGTATTTTATTTGCCCGTTTGTCTCGGCTATTATACCATTTAAATTTTGTCCCTATGACAATGTATGGCGCCAATATTTTATTTGGAAATAAAGGTGGATTGTTTCTGTTTTGCGTTCAACCCTATTTACAATCTTATAATTTAACCTCCTTGGCGGTAATCCCGAGCTGAGCTCGTGGTATGCCGCCGCGGAGGATTTCTCAGGCCCTGGTGGGCCGATTTGGCAATTATTTTTTAAAACACGCAGCACTTTGCTAGCTGCGTGTCTTACCTGATCGCCGCCGATGCGCCGCTACCCACCGCGATACAGGCCCCCCCCGCATACCCCTTGCGCAGCCTGGCCAATCGTAGCCAGGCTGCGCTATAGGGTGAATCGGAACTCCGTGTCAATGGCGTCACTCCGTTCGTCGCTATGGCGACGGGGGAAGCCCTAAAGGAAATCCTGTTCAGAATGGGATTTCCTTATGGGCAAGCATTCCGGCGGCGATCGGGTAGGTGGGAGGGATGCCGCAGGGAGGGGGGAGATGGAAAAAACCTCCCGCGGCCGTGCGGTCGCAAATCAATTGACCGACAGGGAGGTTAAAAAATAATCGTAGTATACCCCCTTCAAATGCATATTTAACCACTTGAGGACTGCCCACAGCTGGGGGCGGCGGCAAAGTCCGGGCCCAAACGACCGCAATACGCCCATCGGCGGGGGCGGCTGCAGGCGTGGCTATGCGGCGATCGCGTTATTCGTGACGCGATCAGCCGCCGGGGACTGGCTCGCTGTCACCCGCCGGCTGTTCGGAAGCGCCGGCGGGTTACTAGCACCCGGATCGCCGCATGTACTTTGTATAATAGGCTTTGTAATGTATACAAAGCCTATTATACTGGTTGCCTCCTGCCCTGGTGGTCCCAGTGTCAGAGGGACCACCAGGGCAGGCTGCAGCCACCCTAGTCTGCACCCAAGCACACTGATTTCCCCCCACCTGCCCCCTGATCGCCCACAGCACCCCTCAGACCCCCCCTGCCCACCCCCCAGACCACTGTTTGCACCCAGTCACCCCCCTAATCACCCATCAATCACTCCCTGTCACTATCTGTCAACGCTATTTTTTTTTTAGTCCCTAATCTGCCCCCTACTCCCTCCTGATCACCCCCACCCCTCAGATTCTCCCCAGACACCCCCCCCCAGACACCCCCCCCCCGTGTGCTGTATGCATCTATCCCCCCTGATCACCTGTCAATCACCTGTCAATCACCCGTCAATCACCCCCTGTCACTGCCACCCATCAATCAGCCCCTAACCTGCCCCTTGCGGGCAATCTGATCACCCACCCACACCAATAGATCGCCCGCAGATCCGACATCAGATCACCTCCCAAGTGCAGTGTTTACATCTCTTCTCTCCTCTAAACACCCACTAATTACCCATCAATCACCCCTATCACCACCTGTCACTGTTACCCATCAGATTAGACCCTAATCTGCCCCTTGCGGGCACCCAATCACCCGCCCACACGCTCAGATTGCCCTCAGACCCCCCCTTATCAATTCGCCAGTGCAATATTTACATCTGTTATTCCCTGTAATAACTCACTGATCACCTGTCAATCACCCATCAATCACCCCCTGTCACTGCCACCCATCAATCACCCCCTGTCACTGCCACCCATCAATCAGCCCCTAACCTGCCCCTTGCAGGCAATCTGATCACCCACCCACACCAATAGATCGCCCGCAGATCCGACATCAGATCACCTCCCAAGTGCAGTGTTTACATCTCTTCTCTCCTCTAAACACCCACTAATTACCCATCAATCACCCCTATCACCACCTGTCACTGTTACCCATCAGATTAGACCCTAATCTGCCCCTTGCGGGCACCCAATCACCCGCCCACACGCTCAGATTGCCCTCAGACCCCCCCTTATCAATTCGCCAGTGCAATATTTACATCTGTTATTCCCTGTAATAACCCACTGATCACCTGTCAATCACCCATCAATCACCCCCTGTCAATGCCACCCATCAATCACCCCCTGTCACTGCCACCCATCAATCAGCCCCTAACCTGCCCCTTGCGGGCTATCTGATCACCCACCCACACCAATAGATTGCCCGCAGATCCGACATCAGATCACCTTCCAAGTGCAGTGTTTACATCTCTTCTCTCCTCTAAACACCCACTAATTACCCATCAATCACCCATCAATCACCCCTATCACCACCTGTCACTGTTACCCATCAGATTAGACCCTAATCTGCCCCTAGGGCACCCAATCACCCGCCCACACCTCAGAACGCCCTCAGACCCCAGCCCTGATCACCTCGCCAGTGCATTGCTTGCATCTATTTCCCCCCTCTAATCACACCTTGAGACACCCATCAATCACCTCCTGTCACCCCCTAGCACACCTACCCATCAGATCAGGCCCTAATTTGCCCCGTGTGGGCTCCTGATCACTCGGCCAAACCCTCAGATCCCCCTCAGACCCTCTTCCGATCACCTCCCCAGTGCATTGATTGCATCTATTTTCCCCTCTAACCGCCCCCTGAGACACCCATCAATCACCTCCTGTCACCCCCCTAGCACTCCTATCCATTCAGATCAGGCCCAATACATCCTGTCATCTAAGAGGCCACCCTGCTTATGACCGGTTCCACAAAATTTGCCCCCTCATAGACCACCTGTCATCAAAATTTGCAGATGCTTTTACCCCTAAACAGTCATTTTGAGAAATTTGGTTTCCAGACTACTCACAGTTTTGGGCCCGTAAAATGCCAGGGCAGTATAGGAACCCCAAAAGTGACCCCATTTTAGAAAGAAGACACCCCAAGGTATTCTGTTAGGTGTATGATGAGTTCATAGAAGATTTTATTTTTTGTCAAAAGTTAGCGGAAATTGGATTTTTATTGTTTTTTTTTCACAAAGTGTCAATTTTCACTAACTTGTGACAAAAAAAAAAATCTTCTATGAACTCACCATACCCCTAACGGAATACCTTGGGGTGTCTTCTTTCTAAAATGGGGTCACTTGTGGGGTTCCTATACTGCCCTGGCATTTTAGGGGCCCTAAACCGTGAGGAGTAGTCTAGAAAACAAATGCCTCAAAATGACCTGTTATTAGGACGTTGGGCCCCTTAGCGCACCTAGGCTGCAAAAAAGTGTCACACATGTGGTATCGCCATACTCAGGAGAAGTAGTATAATGTGTTTTGTGGTGTATTTTTACACATACCCATGCTGGGTGGGAGAAATCTCTCTGTAAATGGACAATTGTGTGTAAAAAAAAAATCAAAAATGTGTCATTTACAGAGATATTTCTCCCACCCAGCATGGTTATATGTAAAAATACACCCCAAAACACATTATACTACTTCTCCTGAGTACGGCGATACCACATGTGTGACACTTTTTTGCAGCCTAACTGTGCTAAGGGGCCCAAAGTCCAATGAGTACCTTTAGGATTTCACAGGTCATTTTGAGACATTTGGGTTCAAGACTACTCCTCACGGTTTAGGGCCCCTAAAATGCCAGGGCAGTATAGGAACCCCACAAGTGACCCCATTTTAGAAAGAAGACACCCCAAGGTATACTGTTAGGTGTATGATGAGTTCGTAGAAGATTTTATTTTTTGTCACAAGTTAGCGAAAATTGATATGTATTGTTTTTTTTTTTTCACAAAGTGTCATTTTCCGCTAACTTGTGACAAAATAAAATCTTCTATGAACTCACCATACCCCTAACGGAATACCTTGGGGTGTCTTCTTTCTAAAATGGGGTCACTTGTGGGGTTCCTATACTGCCCTGGCATTTTAGGGGCCCTAAACCGTGAGGAGTAGTCTAGAATCCAAATGCCTCAAAATGACCTGTGAATAGGACGTTAGGCCCCTTAGCGCCCCTAGGTTGCAAAAAAGTGTCACACATGTGGTATCGCCGTACTCAGTAGAATAATGTGTTTTGGGGTGTATTTTTATACATACCCATGCTGGGTGGGAGAAATCTCTCTGTAAATGGACAATTGTGTGTAAAAAAAATCAAATAATTGTCATTTGCAGAGATATTTCTCCCACCCAGCATCTGTATGTGTAAAAATACACCCCAAAACACCTTATACTACTTCTCCTGAGTACGGCGGTACCACATGTGTGGCACTTTTTTGCACCCTAAGTGCGCTAAGGGGCCCAAAGTCCAATGAGTACCTTTAGGATTTCACAGGTCATTTTGCGACATTTGGTTTCAAGACTACTCCTCATGGTTTAGGGCCACTAAAATGCCAGGGCAGTATAGGAACCCCACAAATGACCCCATTTTAGAAAGAAAACACCCCAAGGTATTCCATTAGGAGTATGGTGAGTTCATAGAAGATTTTATTTTTTGTCACAAGTTAGCGGAAAACGACACTTTGTGAAAAAAAAAACAATTAAAATCAATGTCCGCTAACTTGTGACAAAAAAAAAAAATCTTCTATGAACTTACCATACTCCTAACGGAATACCTTGGGGTGTCTTCTTTCTAAAATGGGGTAATTTGTGGGGTTCCTATACTGTCCTGGCATTTTAGGGGCCCTAAACCGTGAGGAGTAGTCTTGAAACGAAATTTCTCAAAATGACCTGTAAAATCCTAAAGGTACTCATTGGACTTTGGGCCCCTTAGCGCAGTTAAGGTGCAAAAAAGTGCCACACATGTGGTATCCCTGTACTCAGGAGAAGTAGTATAATGTGTTTTGGGGTGTATTTTTCCACATACCCATGCTGAGTGGGAGAAATATCTCTATAAATAGACAATTGTGTGTAAAAAAAATGTCATTTACGGAGATATTTCTCCCACCCAGCATGGGTATGTGTAAAAATACACCCCAAAACACATTATACTACTTCTTCTGAGTACGGCAATACCACATGTGTGGCACTTTTTTGCAGCCTAACTGCGCTAAGGGGCCAAAAGTCCAATGAGCATCTTTAGGCTTTACAGGGGTGCTTACAATTAGGCACCCCCCAAAATGCCAGGACAGTGAACACACCCCACAAATGACCCCATTTTGGAAAGTAGACACTTCAAGGTATTCAGAGAGGAGCATAGTGAGTCTGTGGCAGATTTCATTTTTTTTTTGTCGCAAGTTAGAAGAAATGGAAACTTTTTTTTTTTTTTTTGTCACAAAGTGTCATTTTCCGCTAACTTTTGACAAAAAATAAAATCTTTTATGAACTCACCATGCCTCTCACTGAATACTTTGGGATGTCTTCTTTCCAAAATGGGATCATTTGGGGGGTATTTGTACTATCCTGGAATTTTAGCCCCTCATGAAACGTGACAGGTGCCCAGAAAAGTCAGAGATGCTGGAAAATGGGAAAATTCACTTTTGGCACCATAGTTTGTAAACGCTATAACTTTTACCCAATCCAATAAATATACACTGAATGTTTTTTTTTTTTTTATCAAAGACATGTAGCAGAATAACTTTCGTGCTCAAATGTATAGGAAATTTTACTTTATTTGAAAAATGTCAGCACAGAAAGTTAAAAAAGTCATTTTTTTGACAAAATTCATGTCTTTTTTGATGAATATAATAAAAAGTAAAACTTGCAGCAGCAATCAAATAGCACCAAAAGAAAGCTGTATTAGTGACAAGAAAAGGAGGTAAAATTCATTTAGGTGGTAGGTTGTATGACCGAGCAATAAACCATGAAAGCTGCAGTAGTCTGAATGGAGAAAAAGGTTCTGGTCCTTAAGGGGCGAAAAGACTGTGGTCCTTAAGTGGTTAAAACGTTCAGACCCTTAGGTAACTATCTATGTCTTTTTTTTTTTTAATTGTAATTTTTTTTTCCATTAAAAATTTTATTTGGGTAATATTTTGGTGTGGGAAATAAACAGTTAATTTTATTGTTGTTATATGTGTGAATTGTAATGTACAAAATATGTAGATGTAGTTTTACTATTTGGCCACAAGATGACCACCTTCAGTTTTTTTTCCCTCCTTGTGCTTCTTGCTAAGCGGAAGCACAAGGGGGAAGCGGAAATTTTGACGTGCAGAAAGACTGAAGCCTCTTGTAAGAACGCTTCGGTTTTTCTGTAGGGGACACGGATCGGTGATCGGGAACTATGTTCCCATTCACTGATCCCAGGGCTACCGGGGGACACGACGGGAACGCGCCCGCGATCACGCACGGGAGCGTGCCGGAGCAACAGAGCAGCCGCCCAGATGTGAGCTTCACGTCCGGGCGGCAGAAATGGTTAAAGGATACCCGAAGTGACATGTGACATAATGAGATAGACATGGGTATGTACAGTGCCATGCACACAAATAACTATGCTGTGTTCCTTTTTTTCTTTCTCTGCCTGGGAGAGTTAAATATCAGGTATGTAAGTGGCTGACTCAGTCCTGACTCAGACAGGAAGTGACTACAGAGTGACCCTCACTGATAAGAAATTGCAACTATAAAACACTTTCCTAGCAGAAAATGGCTTCTGAGAGCAAGAAAGAGATAAAAAGGGCAATTTCTTATCAGTGAGGGTCACACTGTAGTCACTTCCTGTCTAAGTCAGGACTGAGTAAGCCACTTACATACCTGATATTTAACTCTTTCAGGCAGACAAAATAAAAAAGGAACACAGCATAGTTATTTGTGTGCTAGGCACTGTATATACCCATGTCAATCTCATTATGTCACATGTCACTTCAGGTATCCTTTAAGCAGTCTGTAAACTTCCATATTATTTCCCACACAATGACTTCATTGTATGTTAGATTCTATCCAAGGCTATACTGTAACACAATCAACTTTGTAGTAGTAAGTCTCAAAGGCATTAAACGCTAAAAATACATTTATTTATCAAAGGGGCCATGAGCGGAACAAGAGTGTTCATTGATTATTGTTCCAATTTCCAGCACTGATGTCACACATCACATTCAATGTGTCCTATCACCAAGTGGCTTATTATAAGATGGTATAAGATGGTTCTGTAGGTAATACTTCCTAGTAACATAAGAAGGTTAGAAAGTGGGATAATTATATGTAAACCCTACATGTTGAGGAGTGTTCCATGCCGTTTCAATGGTTTTACACTACTAGGGTGATAATATTGGTGCCAACTAAGACCAGCAACAAAAGTGAATTAACCTATCAGGATTAGAGTTACTTACAGATCCACTATATCGAAATAGTACTCCCCCCCCCCCCCCCCCCCCAATAGTCCTGTTAAGGACTTTCCCTGACCACAAAAGTCCTTTTGAGGATGTTAACCCTGCTGTACTTATTATGTGTTGTTGCTTTTGTGTGGTGTGTTGTAGCAACACAAAACCCCCACATACAGTGTAGTGTGTGGCTGCTTCACCGTTATAGCTCACCGTCACTGAGTAAAAATAATAAAGTCTGACATTCGTGGCACGCCGCGTGCTGTGTTAGGCCTCTTGCTACATGTGATTTCTATTTTGAATCGATACTACATGCTGAATTTTTTCTACATTTTTCTTTTTTTTTTTTGATAGCATCCAGGGAAAATCGGAATTGCAAATCGGATTTGCAGTGTGCAGTGGACCGTACCCCCACACAGTATTACAGCACTGTGTTATTAGTGATATCAGCATGCACCCACCCAAAAAAGTGTGACAGACATTTGTGACAATACCCCTTTGCTGATCACTGCCTGCTGTTTGATCAATGTATAGACTGTTACCGTGTCACACTTCAACATCTGTGTGACCATACTGTGTTTAGTTGTGTCAGTATCACTGACCATACTGTGGTATCGGTGATATCAGTGTGCCAAAAAAAGTGTGACAGACATTTGTGACAGGAGGCAAACAGCCGAGTGTGCCATCACCTGGGGTCAGCCAGACACCACGCCAGGTCACTTCTAGCAGTACTAGACCGGCTCAACAAGGCTCATTAGTTTGGAAATACGTGTGTGTGTGTGTGTGTGTGTGTGTGTGTGTACAGTGCGTGCGTGTGTGTGTGTGTACAGTGTGTGTGTGTACAGTCTGTGTGTGTGTGTACAGTGTGTGTGTGTGTGTGTGTGTGTGTGTGTGTACAGTGTGTGTGTGTACAGTGTGTGTGTGTGTGTGTGTGTGTGTGTGTGTGTGTGTGTGTGTGTGTGTGTGTGTGTGTGTGTGTGTGTGTGTGTGTGTGTGCTGGTGACAGTTCAAAAGACATCTGCATCCTGTATCATGAGAGAATTAGTCATGGGAAGACCAGCAACCTAGTAGGAACAACTTTGCTGAGAAGACACCTGGAGCCCCATCACAAAGCCCTGTGGCAGGAAGGCCTTAAAGGACTTCTGAGGCGAGGGGGCTTAAACAGCTTTTACTCACCTGGGGCTTCTTCCAGCCCCTAGCAGCCATCTCAGTCCCTCGCCCATGCCCTGGTCCTCCATGCTGTCCCGCTGGCTGCACATGAAGATCGCAAACCCGCCAGCAGGTTGGCTGTTGTGTGCCTGAGCAGACATTTGTGCCCGCGCATCCACATCATCTGGTGCATACTGCGCCTGCGCACAACTACTGCGCAGGCGCAGTATGCGCCAGATGACATGGATGTGCAGGCATGAATGCCCGTGCAGGCGCAGAGGAGCCTACCCACCAGCAGGGTAGCGATCTTCACGGACGGCCAGTGGGACAACACGGAGGACCGAGGCTGCTGCGAGGGACTGAGATGGCTACTAAGGGCTGGAAGAAGTCCAAGGTAAGTAAAATCTGTTTAAGCCCCTTCATCTTGGAAGTCATTTAACCACTTGAGGACTACAGTGTTAAACCCCCCTAACGACCAGCCCTTTTTTGGTGCACTGGGCTGTGCAGGCTTTTCAGCCTCCTGCACAGCCCAGCTAAGGAGCATGGCGATCAGACTCACCTCCTATTTTTGTCCCAAAGGGGACATACCGCCGGAGGTGTCCGATCGTTGCTCCACTTGTTTTTTTATTTTATTTTTTTTGCCTCATAGAGGCTCTCATTGACGCCGCCCCCCTCCCTCTCCTTCCTTCCTCCCCTCTACCTCAAGGTTTGAACAGGACGGCGATCTGTCCTGTTCTCTGCCTCTCATAGGCATCAGCCTATGAAAGGACGGCGATCCTCGGCCAATCAGAGGCTGTGATCTCGTACGTGCGGTCTCCGGCAGCACTGTATGGATGTAAACAAAGGGGATTTCTTTCCACTTTTGTTTATAAACAGCCTGCTAGCCGCGATCGGCGGCTAGCAGGCTAATCACGGAGCTCCGGAACGGGCAGGGAACGATTGCGCATGCGCGCAGCCGTTCCCTGGGAAACTACAGCTCCAGGACTTGACGCCAATTGGCATTAGGCGGTCCTGGGGCTGCCGCGGCATCCACGCCATTGGTGTGACGCAGTTGTTACGTAGTTAAGGAAAGAAGCTGTCAAAGCACAAGCCACTAGCCAGCCTCCTTTTATTTCAACTTCTACCTCCTCCCCTTCTCTCCCTATGTCCTTCACTCTGCCTTCAAGCCTTCCAGCTTCATCATGGTCATTGCTACTGAGTCAGCATTCCATCCCTCAGATGTTTAAGGAAAAAAAAATTTTGCCAGGTAAACCCCTTGCATCTAACAGCGGGCTTGTCAGAACTGCGAGCCTGCCAGCTTTTACCATGCCAGCTGAGTGAATCTGAGGCCTTCAAAAAATGTTTACGCTTTGCAGCACCACAGTGGAAGGTACCTGAAAGAAGATACATTTCACAGATGAGCATCCTGGACCTGTACCGGCATATGCAGCAGCATATCAATCAATCTCTAGCACACAGTGTTGGGGCTAAGAGCCATCTTACCACAGACACCTGGTCTTCAAAACACGGGCAGGGAAGGTACATAACCTTCACTGCTCACTGGGTAAACATGGTGGTGACGATGGGGAAAGAAAAACTGCATGGCTATAAAGTGGAGCTGGTGGCACTGCTAGGGCTGGCATCTAAGCCAGCCTTTTCTTCCCCTGCTACTCTTTATTCTGCTGTCTCTTCCTCAAATAAGTCCTCTTCTTCCACTACGCCCTCATCTTCTGCTGTGCCCCCCAAGCTTCCCAGTGTCTGTTTCACTATGCAGGTATGATGGTGTCATGCTGTATTGTGTTAAAAAAAAAGCCACAACGGACATGCACTGCTGTCTACTTTGCAGATACAGGCCGATGACTGGCTGACCCCACACACAGGAGCAAACCTTCCATGATGCCGCCTAAATGATTCGTGTCAGGCGGCGTCTTCCAAGGGGCTGCATGCCGCTGGCCACGCTCCTCCCCGGCATCCACTCATTTACCTGATCGAGTCAGTGGCCACTCTCCTCCACCACATTGTACCAACCCTTGCTGTACGCCAAGTGCAGCATGCAGAACAGAGACCTCAGATCGGCAGCAGCCCGCAGTGGAGACAGGAGAGCGGTTTCCCTAGTAAACAGCGCATATACAGAAAGTAAGCACTTCCTGTGCAAGTCTAGAACTGACCCTGTTTACAGATATACACTCAAAATAATAATACTTTAAAGGATTACTGTTAGTGCAAATAAAATGTGACAAATAAAGTATAAAGGTTTCAAGTAAAATACAATTAAAAGCATTGTCTTGCAGAGCTGGGGTCCTTGGTTCAAATCATGGCCATGGAGTTTGTATGTTCTACGTTTTTGCGCTGGTTTCTTTCAGGTATATTTGTTTACTCCCACATCTCAAAAACATATAGACAAGTTATTTGGCTACCCTAAAAGTTGGCCTTGGACTGGAATAAATATGTAAGGCCTCATTCACATCACTAGCGCAGAATGGGCGTGCGATTGGAACTTGCTTGCCACTTTTCCCTCCGACGGCCATTGTATATGCAGCAGCACCGGGGACTCTGTGCAGCCAGCCACACCAGACCAGACTGTGTTACTACTAGTGACTCACTCACGTACACGGACCCACGTTCGAGGAGGAGGACAGTGACAGCTCAGCAGTAGGAGGACTCAAGGTGGGTGGGCAGCCAAGCCAACTGCCAACTTGAATGATTTTTTTTTACATGTGATGCTAGCACCAGCCAGGCCTGAGCTGCCCTGGGGCCCCCAGCCTACCACCAGCCAGGCCTGAGCTGCCCTGGGGCCCCCAGTCCATCACCACCAGCAAGGCCTGAGCTGACTTGCGGCCCCCAGCCCACCACCACCAGCCTAGCCTGAGGCCTTTCGCCCAAACCACCACCACCAGCCAGGCCTGAGCTGCCCTGGGGCCCCCAGCCCACCACCACCAGCCAGGCCTGAGCTGCCCTGGGGCCCCTAGCCCACCACCACCAGCCAGACCTGAAGCCTTCCGCCCATCCCACCATCAGCCAGGCCTAAGCTGTCCTGGGGCGCCCAGCCCACCACCACCAGCCTGACTACATATACTGGGGACAGCTATACACCTGGCTACCTATACTGGGGACACTGGCTGTCTGTCATTATGTGCATTAACTGGTGAAACACTGTCTCTCAGTACATGCATTTACGGGTGAAAGACTGTCATTACATGCATTTATTGGTGAAAAGCTGTCTCTTATGTGCATTTACTGGTGAAACACTGTCTCTCATTATGTGCATTTACTGGGGAATGGCTGTCTCTCATGACATGCATTTACTGGTGAAAGACTGTCTGTCATTATGTGCATTAACTGGTGAAAGGCTGTCTGTCATTATGTGCATTTACTGGTGAAAAGCTGTCTCTCATTACGTGCATTTACTGGTGAAAGGCTGTCTGTCATTACGTGCATTTACTGGTGAAAAGCTGTCTCTTATGTGCATTTACTGGTGAAAGGCTGTCTCTCATTATATGCATTTACTGGTGAAAGGCTGTCTCTCATTACATGCATTTACTGGTGAAAGGCTGTCTCTCATTACATGCATTTACTGGTGAAACGATGTCTCTCATAACGTGCATTTACTGGTGAAACGATGTCTCTCATTACGTGCATTTACTGGGGAAACGATGTCTCTCATTACATGCATGTACTGGTAAAAGGCTGTCTGTCATTACGTGCATTTACTGGTGGTGAAAGGCTGTCTGTCATTACGTGCATTTACTGGTGAAACGCTGTCTCTGATTACGTGCATTTACTGGTGAAAGGCTGTCTCTCATTACATGCATTTACTGGGGAAACGCTGTCTCTCATTACGTGCATTTACTGGTGAAAGGCTGTCTCTCATTATGAGCATTTACTGGTGAAAGGCTGTCTCTCATTATGTGCATTTACTGGGGAAACGCTGTCTCTGATTTAGTGCATTTACTGGGGAACGCTGTCTGTCATTACGTGCATTTACTGGTGAAAGGCTGTCTCTCATTATGTGCATTTACTGGGGAAACGCTGTCTCTGATTAAGTGCATTTACTGGGGAACGCTGTCTGTCATTACGTGCATTTACTGGTGAAAGGCTGTCTCTCATTATGTGCATTTACTGGGAAAAGCTGTCTGTCATTATGTGCATTTACTTCTTTTTTTTAATGTAACTACATTACCTGGTACAACTACATTACAGTTAGCCCCACAAACATGACGTAATGACCACACCAATTTTTGCCGCGGCGCACTTTATGCGCCGCTAATTTACCCGCCTGCCAGCCCTTGTGCCCCCTTTGAGCCCCCCCAAAAAATCTCAAGCTGGAGCAGTGGATATGATGGGAAGGGCCAGTGCTGTTTGTGCACTTCTGCCATTCCATTGTGTCGCACACCGTACATGCTGCCAAAATGCGCACGGCAGTGCCTATGAACAAGGCTTTAGACAATAACTGATTATGACAGCTCCAATTTTTCTGACATATCCCACTCTATAAAGTCCCACTTACACATGTGCAATCTAAACTTGTGATTCCTGAAATATCCAGCTTAGCATGAGCTCCGATATTCAGTTACATGACAGGGAAGAGAGCAGCAGCAAGTAATCACCCACAACTATAGGGTAAACCATTTCAAGCTGAGGAGATAGATGTGGATCTTCTGTTTCCAATTACTCTTGTGTTATTCTGGGAAGTGAATGGCAAGTCCCTATGGCAACCCAGGGATAAAAGAGAATTATCACACAACCTGTACCATCATATGTTATTAAACAATATAAAAACATGCTTTATTCAATTATGTATCTTGATACAGAATAAAATGAAAGCGAACGTATACTATTAAATATAATTTCTTTATAAATTGTAAATAAAAGTTGGCAGTGGCACAACACAGGCTGTTAGAGAAGTAGATAGAGAATGCAAGAACGACAGACACAGCTGTCAACAATGACCCAAAAGCATGAAACACATCATGTACTGCCACAAAATAAAATGGTTGATTCACAAAGTGCTGGTAAAACTAATGTGTGGACACAAAGCATCTACATTTTACTGTCATTTACATAAGCGATGTAATGTGGGCTGCGCACGTAGCACAATTCGCATTATGTTCACAACGCTCGCCTTGTTAGTACTGTATTTTTCATCTTATAAGACGCACCAAAAAAGCCCTTTTTTCTATGCATTTTTGCAGTGCGGTCGTGTAAACGCATATGCAATCACGAAAAACGCGTACACAAATTTTTTTGCAATGGATCCAAAAATTGCAGGGACTTCCCCCCCACCCGCTTTCAGGGGCGAAAAAGTGCATCTTATAAACGCATATGCAATCACGAAAAACGCGTACAAATTTTTTTTCGCTATCGATCCAAAAATTGCAGGGACTTCCCCCCCCCCCACCCGCTTTCGGGGGCGAAAAAGTGCATCTTATAAGGTGAAAAATATGGTATATCAAGCAAGCGGGTAATACAAGAAACAATTTCTTGAAGAATTTCTTTGCTTCCAGTTAGGGAGAAAATTAAGGAAATTCTGTCATGTGTTGACACAAACAACAAAAGCAATAATAATAATAATAATAAATAAAACAATTAAAGGTTACCACTTTTTCAATAAATTAAAAATGTAATTATTTTTTTTCCTGGAGATGGACTTTAAAGGACACCTCTGCCCCTCAAGCTTGCCGTTCTAACGTTGGATCCTCTGAGCCTATTCGAAAAGGGTTCGTCAAATAGATTTGCATAGTCACTTGTCCATCCACAGGCACAAGACAGCCGAATCTTTCCAGTAGCAAAGAGCTGCTTGTGCATGACTTTTTTTCTTCCTTGCACAAGGAGCTCCATACTACTGTGTAGGCACCATTATGCCTGGCTGCGCAGTATGGCCACGCTCATACACAGACGGGAATAAGGTTGTAAAGAAGAGGGTCTGGTGAGAAACTGTGAGCTTCAGGAGGATCGGGGTAAGGGTAAGAATGAGCTTATCCCCACCTTCAGGGCCAAAAAGAGTAGGTGGGGTAACTATCCCTTCACATATAAAGGTAAAGCGCAGTACACGCATTCAATCTTTGATTGGCCAATTTTACCGCTTTTATATAGTATGTGTGAGGCCTGGCAGATCTCTCACCTTCATTCAACCTCTATACCCCAATCTAATAATATGCTCTTCACCTAACCGCCAAGCCCCTGCGAGAACATAAGACACGTTGTGCCTACCCAAATATGGTTACCCCTCAGGATTTCATCGTGCAAGGTATAGAAGTTGAGGACAGGAAGAAAAGAGTACTACCAAAACCCACTAGGCAATACTACAGGAAGTAGCAAAGAGTAGTAGTGGATAGTAACATAGTCAAAATAAGCCAGTGGTCATACACATATGACAATCAGTCGTAATACCAGGGAGCAGGCAATAGAATAGTCTGGTTCAGGCAAGGGTCGGTCCGGGCAACAATCCACAGAATAGCCTAGTTCAGGCAAAGGTCGGGCCAGGCGGTATTCCAAGGAATAGTAAGGTTCAAGCAAGGGAGGGTCGGTTAAGGCAAAGGTACAAAATTAGTTTGGACAAATCACACCCAGCAACTAGCAGTATCTAACTCTATCATGCCAACTAAACAGATGGAAAGCAGCACCAAAATGCCAATAGTTGGAGCGTGCCCGGATCCAAACCCCAGTGCCTCCTGGGGAGTAATCAGTCCATGCCAGTGCTGGTCGTAATGGAAAAATCTACGCTTACGGATCATTACGCGTAATTTTACGATATTATGCATTATGCAATTACGGTTACGGCGTAGGAAATTATCTACGGTTCATCACTGTAATTACGCGTTAATTTACGCAGTTACGCGTAAGGATACCGTAATGTAGGCGCTTACGCTACGATGTTACGCGTAGTGCCGTAATACCCATTAATGCATACTTTTTGATGCATACGGACGATGTGTATGCAATAGCCGTCAATGTGACAGCTATTGCCTACACATCATTCGTATGCGTCAAAACATACGCTTATATACTGAAGGGCGGGAGAAGACACTATTGGTTGCTTAGGATGTTGACTGATTGGCTACTCTTAGAAAAGGGGAGTTGTACGTTAGTAATTACGCGTAAAATTACACGTAAGTCATCGTAAAATTATGCATAACTAGCAATTACGGTAGACAGCGTAATTACGATACCACTTTATGGCCGTAAGTTACGTGTAGCGCTTACGCGTAATTTTGTATTGAATTACGATGCGTAATTACGCTAATGCGTAATTTCGGCCCAGCACTGGTCCATGCAAAAAGGAGGGACCGGTACTGCTCAAATGTAGTTAAAGCTCTTTATTGAAGTGAAAAAATGGACCTCCTTTTTGCATGGTCTAACTCTATCATGGGCAGTTTGCAATGACAGACTTCAGGCTAAAGTAGTACACAGACACCAATCAGGAGACTCACCCATCCATCCACCAATCAGGCCTTAAGAGTGGGCTGACACTACCTGTCCATGCCATCATTTAAGTGTATAGTGGTGGCGCGCGGTCACATGTGCTGATTCACACAACCCCTAACGCGCATGAGCATTACCACAGAACCAATGTATCAAGCCCAGCCAGCAAGTGGAGGACTGGCTTGCTCTGTCTCACACCAAGAAGTGCCAGGGTGGCCACAGGTGCGAGAATCAGGTGAGATTGTGACAGTATGAGAGCTTTTGGTAAAGTACCGAATTATTACCACAGGTGTGAAAATTATTTTGGAAAAAAAAAAGTCTAAAATACCGATATTTGGTATTTTACCATTTTTTTTTTTTTACTAAATTAGTGAATTGAAGCCATTCTGTTTAAAGTATTCAAAATCTGTTGACCCTAATACTACATGGAGGTGGTAATATCAACCAATCAAGATCAGCATTGCCCAGTGGGGTACTTAACAGGAGAGGTCAAATCCAAGGGCAGAATGATCTTCCATGAGGCAGGGTGAAGGGCATGCCTCAGATGCTGGCCCCAGTGTCGGTCCTAAGCAGTGCCCCCAGCGTCGTCTCCATGGTTACAGCACTCACACAGAGAGTGAAACACTGTAACCATGGAGAGGATGCTACTGGGGGCACCTCTACTACCCAGTGTCGGCCCTCAGCAGCGCCCCCAGCATCTTCTCCATGGTTACAGCGCTCACATAGAGAGTGAAACATTGTAACCATGGAGAGGATGCTACTGGGGGCACCTATACTACCCAGTGTTGGCCCTCAGCAGTGCCCCCAGCATCATCTCCATGGTTACAGCGCTCACACACAGAGTGAAGCACTGTAACCATGGAGAGGATGCTATTGAGGACACCTATACTATACGTACTGTCGGGCGTTTTGTCAATGTTTGTATTAATCGTTAAAAATTAGAAAATCACAAATATAAAGCTCCTAAAAAAAAATGGGAGGAGCTAACAATACAAACACACGCCTAACTATATGAGTTCGTTTTTCGAGGTTTTACAGTACTGGTTTAAACATGTAAATAAACGTAGACCAATTTGTAAAAATGTTAATTTAATATCAAATAAATATAACAATATTTCAAAACAATATAAAATTGCACTTTTGAATTAAAACAAGACTCATAAGGTTATGCTTATAATGAGCAATGAGCTGGATCATACAATTTCAGTAAAACAATCAAAAGGTTATTATACGCATTTATCAATAAGCAAAAACTTAAACCAATAGCAGTCAATTCAAATACAATGCAGAGCTATGAGTCATCAAATATGGCCACCGGCCATGTCAATCAATTTATCACAGGATTCCTGGAGACAAAATGGCTGCTATCAAAATCAAAAATGGCTGCTATTAAAAACAAAATGGCGGCTATCAAAAACAAAATGGCGGCTATCAAAATCAAAATGGCTGCTATTAAAATCAAAATGGCGCAGTCCAAAATCAAAATTGCGCAGTCAAAATAAAATGGCTGATGTCAGCTATACCATTCAATATGACAAATTTAGGATGACTCAGTGGATATAACGACTGGGCGTTGCCCCACAATGGATATGCAATTAACTATAAATGACAGGAATTTTCCCTCTGTCTGCACTTTAACCTCCGCTGGCCTGTGTTACTACACAGAGCAAGCGGGTAACATATATATAATTTTGGAATAAAATATCTATTGAGTCATCCTAAACCTTGCTAGGCGTGGCCTGCACATACTGTGGCAAAATATCAAAATATCAATACTTGGAGGTAGCTTGAAATATCTAGCGCTTTTATCCAAAACAAGTTATGGCATTCACAGTCAGCGATTCTTGAACGATTGATTGTGTTTATCTAAAGAAAAAATTCCCACTGAATGGGTTTTATCAAATATATGGAAAGGGCAATTCCTGTGCACTGGAAGAGCCCACTCCCTTTGGCTATAAATGACTATAAACTAAGAAAGACAATTGTCAATAAATCAAAAGTTCAGATATTCGTGCTGTGATAAGCCATATGACTAAAAAGAAAAATTTATAACTGGGTTCAAGTATAGTCACCAAGATGGCCTCTGGGGCGTATTCCTTTAGGCGTGGCTGCTTTCGATCATTCAGATGGCATGGATCCCTAATGTTCTGGTCTGCTCAGATCTGCTGATGGTCTGATCCTCTCATTGAATGACCCCTCTCAACTTATTCCCCTCACTACCTATGGTCCTGCCCAGGGGATTAAATCTTCCAGCCTATCACAAGGCAGTGGGAGTGATCAGTGGGAGTTTCCTACAACTAATCTTTAACCCAAGTGTACTACTGGATTTCATCCTCTGGAGGTGCTGTTGGCTAACTAATCGCATTTTTAAGGGGATATTTGATAAAAACTCAAAACATTGTGTTTTATTATTTATCACTCATAGTGGATAAATCAATGGTATAATTCCTCTATGGATGGCTGACCTTGATGGAATCACTGGTTATGTTTTATTACCCAATGACAGTTTCTACCATATTTAAGATAGATTGGATTTGATCGAAAATCATAGTGACATATTTAACAATCACCATGGATTTCTCTTTATAACACATTGTAAATGTCTGCAGAGTTTTAACCCTTAATATAATCGTCAAAATGCAACACAGGTACTATATAGCATTTCCATACTGTTCTGGATATATTCATTCAGAGAATCTTTATATTAATACGTATATATTTTCATATGATGACTGGTTTGTCCAGCTATAAGAAAAATGAAAGTAACATTCTCAATCGATATGTCATATTACATATATGTGCTGTCTGCATTCTGAACCTAGATGGGGAATTGTAATATAACTTTATACCTTTTTAATATGAACGATTGCTGACAGCAGAGTCAGTATATTTTTCCTAAACCTTGTTTTTGTGTCCGGACTTTGGAACCACAAACGTGAAACAAAAACCCATGCAAGGTTTCTATGCATTCAATGTAGCCAGGTTTTAGCCATTGTATACAGATATTAGTCCACCCTTAAACAAAACCAGTAAAGGTCCGTACACACGCCGGACTTTAGGCAACGACGGGTCCGTCGTTGCCTCCCGCTGGGTGGGCGTGCCAGCGACAGTCCGGCGTGTGTACGCTCTGTCGTCATACTGATACGGCTGTTTCTGAGCGATCCGCCGGGCGGATCGCTCAGAAACAGCCGTATCAGTATGACGACAGAGCGTACACACGCCGGACTGTCGCTGGCACGCCCACCCAGCGGGAGGCAACGACGGACCCGTCGTTGCCTAAAGTCCGGCGTGTGTACGGACCTTTAAGATTTATCTCTTTCATTGTTCAAGTAAGGTGAATGGGATTACCTATTGTAAATAGCACATCAGCTGACTGCCTGTTACTGATAGCTAACCTCACTTTAGAGACCCAGATTGTGCAATTCAGCATTACAGGATATATTAAAATAAGCCATATATATATTTCTAAGTATTCAATGCGCCTATGTTAACTAGAATCACCATAATCATCAGAAAGTCTTTGTCTTCTGTAACCTAAGGAAAGGAAATATTAGATTTATTCCATTCTGATCATACACAGTTCAGTTTATTGGGAAAACGATATTCCGCCATATGGAAATCTCGACAGTACTACCTACCTTTACTGAGTCTGAAGCCATTTTTTTATTTTTTGTTTGCGTTAAAACATGTGGTGCAAATTGTCGTGTGTTTTGGGATCATTTCAAATCAGGGAAGGGTGCATCCTCACAAGTTTGCTTCAGGCAGCAAAAAGTCTAAAACCGGCCCTGGTCACAGCTGTGCCCCACTGTACATTGGGAAGCATGGACTTGATGTGTATTTCAGCTGAATGAATTAAAATGCTTGCTTTTCCACAATTTTCATCAGAATTCAAATCACATTTTTTCGATGCAATAATCTGTTGAGACAAATTTCAAGAGCTCATTCCTGCTCACAGATAGATATAATAAGTTGCTTGGCATTTCTTTCTCAATATACCATTATTCCTGCGCCTTGAGACTCATTTGCGGTTTCCTTTGTGCAGGAAGTCTCTGCAGCTCAATGCTTGGCTTGATGGTGGCAGAGAAGTTGTGGCGTTTGGGGAATCTTTATCAGGATAATTAACTTGTAAAAAGCCGGGAATCTAAGGAGGCGAGCCGCAGACTCTCTGCTGGAAATGAGTCACTCCGGCTTATCCCCAGCGCACACTCCCAGCACAGAAAAAAATAAAATATTCATGTGCCTCGGCTGCAGCACCCGTTTATTACAGGGCTCAGGCGCTGCGCTGCAATTCAGCCTATATAATAGTCGGAAACTGATCTGTGCTTACAACGGCCGGAGAGCTAATGAACCTCGCCTCTTATATAACTGCAAGGCAGGCCGGAAGTATAGAATTTATTGTCTCATTCATATTACATGCAGTTTTAAAGAGAACCTGTCACAAGGCTTGTTACCACAGTCAAGGTTCTCATCACAGCTGGAGGCTACTATTGCCTGAAGGCAATTCTAGGTCCAGGCTAGCCAGTCACTGTAGGTAATACTCGGTGCTGTAGCCAAGTAGCTATGGGCCCCCGGTGCAAGTTTTACTCTATATATAACATTTGATAAGGCCCACCAAAACCTGCGGCAGGAGGATCCCCATTGGTCTGTTATTAAACCAATGGGGATCCTTGGAGCCAAATTCAAAGATGCTTTTGCTCTAGCTATACTTAGTATTGCTAGAGCTGCACGGGGAGCGGGTGTGTGTGGCGGCGGGTGCTTGGAGATCTTCAATCAAGCTCGCAAGTTAGAGAATATTGGCGTGGGATCACTTCAGAGGACATTGGCGTGGGAACATTTTTTTAAAGGTACAGGTAAGTATTTCTGGTTAATTAAGAATATTAAAGGACTTTTTTGTTGTTGTGTTTTTATTTCACTTAACCCTTTGTGGAAATGGGTAAGAGGTACTATGTACCCCTATACCCATATTCCCTGGGAAGGGTGCTGGGATCTGGGGGTCCCCTTCTTAAAGGGGATTTCAAGATGCCACTATGAACCCCCCCCCAGGGCATTGATGTGCCTGGTTCGGACAAGGGGTAAGGGGTCAGGGGAAGGCTTGGCTGCTCCTCTTATCCCCCGGAGACCCCCCATACCATGGACCATGCGGGCTGGTATAGCTCAGGATGTGAAGCCCCACGCAGTCAGGGCTCCACATTCTGGCTATCTCAGCCTGCATTGGGGACAAGAGGTTAAAGAGGCTTGAGGGCGGGAACCCACGTCATTTTTTAATAATTACAACGCTATGAACACACACACACGCACACACACACACACACACACATATTGTCCCCTACCTTTTGTGTCACACCTCTTCCTCTAGATTGTAAGTCTTCGGGCAGGGTCCTCCTCCTTATGTGTCCTACCTGTTCACGCACCTCCATTACCGAACACACATCCTATGGATTTGAGTGAACGTGACTTGCCTAATCTCCATGCTCCCATCCAGTGACTGACTAAGCATTACCTTGTACTCATACTGTGCTGCGTGATCTGGTTTTTCTTGTATTCCTGTATTGCCTTATTGCTGTATGTCGCCCCTAAATATTGTCTGTAACCTTAATGTACATCGCTGCGTAATATGTTGGCACTTTATAAATACATAAATAATAAATAATATACATGTTAATAAATTATCTGTCATTGTAACTTTGTACCCCTTGTACTGTCCTCCTCCACATACCCTGCAAATGTGCTGTTTCTGGTTTCTTTATAGGAGGATCGATTTAAATCAAGTGAAGCCACAAAATAGCGATCTGTTTCCAAAATGTTTTGTTTCACACTTTATTATATTTACTGTGTTTGCAGCTGAGTTTCCCTATGTCAGCCATCAGTCAGGTGCCGTGTTGTGTCTGGTTGGAACAGATACCTCTTTACTAATCAAATTCATTTTTGGTCTTTTATGACTGTACATATTCTCTGGTTAAGATAATTCTCTATGCTTTGTAAAGGCCTGACGGAGGGTCAATAACCCAAAACGGACTAGTGTCGTCGCCTGAACTAAAATTATCTTTTTTCATTAAACAAAGCACACAGTGTCTATGATCTGCTTTTTGTATTGCTTTTTATATGTCTGTACCACAAATTCTTCTGCTGCTTTACAAAGACTTTTTCTACCTTTCTGAAGAAGAAAAATAATTTTTTGTAAATATAATAAAGTGTGAAACAAAACATTTTGGAAACAGATCGCTATTTTGTGGCTTCACTTGATTTAAATCGATGCTCCTATAAAGAAACCTGGTACTATTTGAGCATAGTGGTGTGCTCAAGTGTGGATCGTTACACTAACAAGAGTTCCTTTTTCTGTTACCTGGGACTCATTCCCAACCATATTGAAACAAAATGTGCTGTTTCTAGCACGTAAGGGGGCTACGCTATTAACCGTCAAAGTCGGCGGCTGTTCGTTTGCCTGCCATTTAAGTCTATGGAGCTGCCGGGTAACACAAACAAAATGTTGCATGAATTACGCTAATATGCGTAATTGCGGGTGGTGATTATGTTTCCATGAGAATTTTTTTACGGGTAGTCCTCAAATTTCGCATTATAATGCGTAATTGCAAATTACGATGCGTATTTAGGCATTGACGTCATTTCTGCTCACTAGAGTTCATACAAGATTACGTACATTTTTATTCAATTATAAGCAGCTTGAAAATGGACCAATCAGTTTAAAGTGGACCCAAACCAAACATTTTTTTAATTCAAAATATTTAGTTGCACCACTCTGACACATACAAAGATAAATAAATAAACACTCCTTCTAGCCTATGAGCATTTCAGTGCATGCTTTTTACCCTTCTCTTTTCATAACTAGGGTTATACAGGTGGCAGCCATTAGCAATTCCTCCTTTGCCGGACAGCTGCTATTCCACCAGTTTGCCGGATTCTGTCCCAGCAATATGAAAGGAAGGGAGGGGTTCCTCTAATAAATGTAAAACATTTTATATTTGTCATCATGCAGCTGAAAAAAGGCTGCTATTTATTATTAGAATTTAGTAAATAGATTTTATTTCTGAAATCTTGTATTTTTAATTTGGGTCCACTTTAAGGCCTCTTTCACAGTGGGACAGTGCGTTTGATGCGACGTTAAAGTCGCACAACGTGCCCCTAACGCAGCACATGTAGGTTATAAAATTGGACGTTATTTTTGTACTACGTTATGTGTCTCTTGGTGCGCCGTTTTCGTCGCATACTGATGGAACGAAAACGGTGCATGTGTTACATTTAAAAAAAACTATAACATTACTGAGCATGTGCAACACACATAACGCAGCAATTGTATTGCTAAACGCACAGCATGCAGCACTTTCTAAATATTGCTACACGTTACACACAACGCAACGTGTGCACTGTGAATGCCGCACAGACTTTGCATTGCTGTGCGTTAGGTAAAAAGAAAAACAGGAGCGCACCACTGGTGCAATAATTTTTTTACTTCAAATAGTCACGCAATAAAAAGTTACACTCACGGTGTATCGCTGTACAAGTGCGCCTGTCAGGCCTGCCGGCAATCGTCTCCTGTCACCCGCGCTTGGCCAGAGCGGCGGGGAGCGTTGTTGTTAGCGTGGGAGTCGGGAGTGGTGGGCGGAGCCAGGTCACGGGGATGCCGTCTAACGTCACGACGTCAGGTGTTGACGAAGGCGTGGTTAACGCCGAAACGCGCGATACACCGTGAGTGTAAATTTTCATTGCGTGACTATTTGAAGTTAAAGATTTATTGCACCAGTGGTGCGCTCCTGTTTTTCTTTTTACCTCTTACACAGATACGCTGGCACCACCCAGCATTTGGAGCAGCACCTTGTATGCAAACCTCCCAGTGGTGGAAGATAGAGCAGGGTTTGTTCTTTTGTATTGCTGTGCGTTAGTCTGCGTTGGATTATTTTCTAACGTGTGACTTTAACATCGCACTGTGAAATGGATCAAGTTCCACCAAGGCCTAAGGCCTCTTTCACAGTAGGACGTTGCAGTTTGATACGACATTAAAGTCGCAACGCAAATTAACACGCAATGCCCCCAAAAATGCCCTGCTACGGTCGCATACAGGCAATGAAAAGTATTTTTCCAAGTCATTACTGAGCGTGTGCAAACAGTCCAACGCAGCTAATAACGTGTATAACGCACTGCATGCAGTACTTTCACTTAACGTGCAGCGTTAGTCACCAACGCAACGTGTGCACTTTGAATGGGGCATTGATTTATCATTGCAGTGAGCTATTCTGCGTTAAATGTTGTTGTAACGTGCGACTTTAACGTCGCACTGTGAAAGAGGCCTTAACCTTGGTGGAACTTGATCCATTTTCAAGCCGCATATATTTGCATACAAATTTACATAATCCTCAGAAATATTTGCATCTCATTAATCATCCCTACTTAGCACATACACTCCATTCTGCTGAAAAAAAATGTAAGGCGCAGTGCACACCAAAACCGCTAGCAGATCCGCAAAACGCGGTTTTGGGTGCAGAGTGCAGGTATTTGGGGCAGTGCACACCGAGCGGATTTGGATGCGATCCGCCGGCCGCATCCGCCTGGAGGCACGTTAGCGGTTTGCAAAAAAACTCAAACCGCCGGTGTGCACCAGCCCATTCATATACATTAGCCACGCGGATTAACAGGCAGATGCGGCCGGCAGATCCGCTCAGTGTGCACTAGGCCTAAAACAGTTTAATATAATTTAATATACGGTAGTCATTTTATATGCCAATATAAGAAAAGCATTACAATACAAAATAAAAGTAGTATGGAAATTGTGTTTACAAGCAGTGAAAAGAGCTGGTAGTAGTTGGATTCATCGATTCCTCTTAGTGGCAAAAATATTGTGATTTTCAACATTTCCTCTGCCAACGGCGAAGTGTTTTTCTGTAGGGGAGAATGTATCGAGCTCTTTATCTCAGCAGAGGAGAAATTCAAATATTTATCTTGGAGAGTGTTGCAGAGTTGCAGGTGATTAATTGAACTTTACTATTCTGCATCCCATGTGGATGTGGCCATTGCTCTTTTATTATAGAGTGTTGACAAGCAGATGTTGTGTGTTTTCACTTTTTACTGCTGACGCCTTAACAAACGATAGCTCAAAATGACAGCTATTCACAATGAGATGGATGTACAGTATTGTGGTGTGACTGTACGCAGTCTGTTCATAGGAGCGAATGATTGCGTAACAATGCGCATTGTGTAAGAGCTACTGTTTTCAGGAGTGGAATAGAATTGAATTCACTAGAGAGGACCTGTCACTTGCCTTACAAGTCTTCGTTTACGAATTGCTTTCATATCCCTTTTTTTTCTTAAAACAAGTACTTTTATGTCATTTCTTTCTGTATGCATTCAAACATTCATCACTTCAGAGCCATGGATTTTTTTTGTAGATTGTGCCTACATGCACTTCACAGCTTGTCACAGCAAAGATAAATCGATAGATGTAAATGTAGTGCACATACACAAGTAGGGTGGTGTTGGTGGGTGTAGGGCACTTAAGCCTTAGGCTTCTTCAGTAGATGTCCCACCTTTATGGTGCCTGTGGTCTGTGGTACGCAAATTCTGGCCGATCCTGGGCCAAGACAAAGAATATGGCAAATTGTTCATGGATCCGCCGGTCTTTGCGTATCGCAGGGGCAGGACGATAAAAAATTGGGTAACCAAACCCGACATCAGGAAGAGGCAAGTTGATCAGGTGCCGGCTTCCAGGAGAGGCACGACACCATGCTTGAGCTGCAATTGCTGTAGTGCTATCATCAGGGGCAATTCTGTGTCGCATCCGTTGACTGGTGTGCAGGTGCCCATCAGGGGCAGGTATTCCTGCTTGAGCTCATATGTTGTATATGGGCTTAAGTGTCCCTGTGGGTACGTGTACATTGGGAAAACAGAGCGACCAGTTAAGCAACGGATACAGAGGCACAAGAGAGATATTACAAATTTTGCGCAAGGCAAGAAGGAGTCGGAAACTTCGGTTTCACGACATTTTTTGAGTAGGCATCATACCTCTGCACAGTTAAGATGGTTTGTCCTTGATGATGTGATGGCACCCCCCAGGGGAGGTGACAGAAAAAAATTGCTCTTACAGCGCGAGGCTAGGTGGATTAGGTATTTTAACTGTGTCCAGCCGAATGGGCTGAATGAATGCTTAAGTCTTAAATGCTTTCTGTAATGTGTTTTCTCCCCTAGGCTCTGCTTGGCTGCCATGAAAATTCTACATGGGACTCATAATATAACGATTGGTATCGTTGACAAATCAATATTGGATTGGTTATATATGGTGCAAATACAAAAAGGAAAAATGTTAATGTGTTATACATGTTCCGGGGTGGACTGACCTCAGTGATTTGTGCTGGGTTAGACACTCATGTGTAGTTCCCTGGAAGTTTTTTTTTTTAAAAAATGTTGGTTTGTAGATTTTGTGATTATCTTTTGTTCCTGTGGGTGGGGTATATAGGTGTCACTGGCAATGGGTGTGGTACACTTGAGGAAGGGCGACGCCCGAAACATGTCGTGTATTTTGTCATGCTTGGTTTCCTGTGAATACAGTGGTTGAAAAAGCCTTCTGAGTGCGGTCTCTGATTTCAACGATCTACTTTATGGTGCCTGTGCTTCCATTATAGTTCTTCCTATAATGTTCCCCATTACAGTGCCTCCCCATTTGCATGCCCCCATTACATGAGCGTTCATAACTCACCCCTCTAATACTGACCTTATCAAACCCATCCAACCACCCACATTCCTACACACACACCCTTTTTTTTTTTTTTTTCTTAAATATAATACACAGCCATGACCGACACTTCCTACACTCATACCCAAATAATAACAAGTACTCCTACTTTCGATGGAGTGATATTTAATGTCGGCCACAGCTTAATCACAACAAAACAGGAAATAAATAACAATGAAAATTTAACCATAACACATCAAAATACAACAATGTAAACATAACATCCGATTCTTGAAAACTTCATCCCCCCTTTTAACTGGCCGTTGGCGACTGAGGAGCCCCCCATCTTGAATAACTTTCACTCATAATCCGCATGAAAACCGAACAACGGCCGTCCCAAACCATGCCAGAAGTTCCCTGGGCTAACATGCAACTTAGAAGTTACTCACTGTCCCAAAACATACCAACCAATGTTGTCCCCCATAAATTTGTACAGCTCATGCAGTTTAACCTCCAAAGCACATATTCCGACTCCTCAGCCCCATTTAACCACCATTACCAGCAGAGAGGACCGCCACCGCAAGCCTGCAGTGACCCCTTACTGCAGGCGCGCCCGCCAAACCTCCATTGCCCCTTCAAGCTTATCCTTGATATCCAGACTAAAGATATCCGTCCCCACCTCGTTCAAATGAACCCCATCCGTTGCGCAATACATATCCTGTCCCCGCAATTCCACATGCTTCACCACCATGTCCCCTGACTGCACCAAAAATGTTCTATTGCTCTATTAACCTTGACCCTGGCCCTTTCCACCGCCCTGTGGTTACGAGCACCACGCCAAGCCCGCCGTGGAACCGTTTCGGACCACATAAACCTCACCTTTGGGATCAGAGCGCGGATTGCCATTAAATCCCCTTTTTTGGCTCGCAACAAAGCCCTAAATGAAAACTGAGCCCTGTCATCCCCCCCCAAATGCAACACCAGAATGTCTGGCCATGGGAACACAACCAACTGTTCCTTTAAATATGACATGAACCTAGGCCAGCACATACCCCCCCACCCCAAACCAAAATAACCTCGTAGTGCTGTCATCCAATCCCAGCTGTAGGCCGCTCTGCCTAATTGCAGCCCGCTTTTCTGCACGGCGCACATAGGAATGGCCCATGATCCAAACCACCCACCGGCCGATGCCTGTAAGATAAAAGCAATGCACCCATTTTTGAACGAATAATTTATTTTACACAAAAGACCCCCCCCTCCCCAGATCAGTTTTCCTGTCCCAACATACCCCTCAAACTTGCTCCACCCGGCCTGATCGCACATAAGACCTGAATCTACTAGACTGCCATCTACCAATCTTCATTAGCGTCTTAGTAGACAAACCCAACCGAGCGGCCTCCGTGGCTGCCCCAATTCTAAAAGAATGGGAAGCGTATTCCTTATCCTGCAACCCCATATTACCTAAACACCTTCTCATAACCGAGACAAATTGAAAGCGAGACAATGCTGACCCGTCCATGTGAATTAGTAAATTTTTCTTGTACTCCCCGGGTCTAACTGCCATGTAATTCTTCCAAAGAACCAAAGGGACATGTGGGGCTGCCTACTAAAGGAAACAGCACTAGTTGAACCCCTCTGCCTGCCTGGTCCGTCTTAGACCTCTTTATTCTCACTGTCAAAGCCCCATCTTGCTCCCCGACATCATCATAACTAAGACACCCAGCCCCGCGCCTATTTGCACTAACTAACTCACTGACCCGTAACGCCCGTAAAACGCTAAACCGAAGGCCAGCCGAAACAAGTGCACCTCAAATGCGGAGAAGCACACCTTGTTCAGTTCTTCCAACATCCCCTTCATTATTTCCCATGTCACCGGCCATCTGCTATCATGCCCCTTATGCTCCTTCCGACACCTAGTAAAGTCCTCCCATCCCTGCAACTTCGCCAAAAGGGGGAAAGCTGCAACCCGACGATCCATATTAGCAGGTGAGACTGCAGAGTCCATCCAGAATCCGACCAGCCAAAGGAAAAGATCCCTCCTACCTTCTGCGTCGTCGCCCAACGACCAACGTCGTTGCCATTCCTCCCATTCAGACCATACTTTATTGTAGGCCGTCCAATTGCTTGGCGCTACCGATTTTCGAATCCAATGATGTAGATCCCCTACAGTACGTCCCACACATAATCCGGGCATCTCTCCCCCACTCCTTGCGATCCAGGTGCTAACTTCCGGAACCGATTCCACTGTGAACGAGACAACGCATCAGCTATCCCATTTTTGTCTCCCACAATGTGTACTGCCCTAAAATAAACATTGTTTTTTAAGCAAGCCAGCACAAAGCGTCTAAGCAAACGGATCACCGGAGGAGAGGACGAGGACATGGAGTTCAGTGCTGCAACCACTGCCATTTTATCAGACCGGAAGCTTACCGCCTTGTTCCGAAGCTCCTCCACCCCAAAGTTCCACAGCCACCCATAACGGGAATAGCTCCAAAAAAGCCAAATTCCGTACAATGTCAGTTTGCAGCCAATCTGGAGGCCAACGACCCACGCACCATTTTCCCCCCAAAAAGGCCCCAAAACCCACTGAACCAGATGCATCAGTGAACAGTTCGATGTTGTCCATGTCCCGCCAAGGGTCCAGCCAGTACACCAGACCATTAAACTGAATCAGGAAATCCCTCCATGCCATTAGATCCTCCCGATGCTCCTTTTTTTTTTAGACGTATGAAGTGGTGCAGCTCGTTCACCCCGCACGTAGCCAAGGACAACCTCCGTGA
This sequence comes from Hyperolius riggenbachi, assembly GCF_040937935.1. Lineage (NCBI taxonomy): Eukaryota > Metazoa > Chordata > Amphibia > Anura > Hyperoliidae > Hyperolius > Hyperolius riggenbachi. The sequence continues at coordinate 74,603,533 of NC_090656.1, read as the reverse complement.
AAAAACCCCGCCCCATGGGAAGTACCCGACACGCAAAGTTGAGTTTTCCCAGTAAGGATTGCAGCTCCTTAAGCGTGACCTTCCTGGCCCCCCAAAACCTTCCCCACCACGCCCAGCAGGTCCTCAACCTTGTCCGAGGGTAGTCTGCAAACTTGAGCCACTGAGTCGATTTCAATACCCAGAAACCTCATCACCACCGCTGGGCCCTCGTTTTTTTTTTTTGAGCAATTGGGACTCCAAATTCCCCGAACACCCCCATCAAACCTTTTAGAGCCAGTTCACACAATCTTGACCCCTCAGGCCCCACGCAAAAGAAATCATCCAGATAATGGGTGATGGCCGATATCCCCGTTCTTTGCTTAACCACCCATTCCAAGAAGGAGCTGAAGAGTTCAAAATACGAGCACGAGATTGAGCATCCCATCGGTAAACACGCGTCTACATAGAAACTCCCGTCGAAGAAACATCCCAACAAGTGCATGCTGTCAGGATGCACCGGTAATTTCTGGAAAGCCGCCTCCACATCAGTTTTTTGCCATCAACGCTCCCGGCCCCCCCCCTCTCGTACCATGTCCAAAGCCATATCAAAGGTTGCATACTGGACCGAGGCGAGTTCCCGATCGATGCCGTCATTAACCGAAACCCCTTTGGGATATGACAAGTGGTGGATTAACCTAAACTTGCCCAACTCCTTCTAGGGGACCACCCCCAGCGGGGAAACAATTAAGCCTTGTACCGGTAGTTCCGAGAAAGGGGCCTCTCATCCTTCTCAGACTGACTTGTTTTGCAATCTTTTCCCTGACCACCCCTTCATGAATCCTGGCCGATTTTAAATTCTTTGTGTGCAGTTGTCCCGCCTCCGCCGAAGAAGGGATACGGAAGCCAACATCAAACCCCTCCCTCAACAACTCAGCTGCCCTTCTGTCATCATAGCGGTCTAGCCAAGGCTGCATCGCCCCTAGCCTCATCGGTGTCGTCCCTTTTGTTAGAACCATCCCCCGATTGCTTTGTGAAATTTGCACCTCTCCCCCGCTTAAAACATTTGAAGGCCGGATGCAACCCTCCGCAAACGGAACAATAGTGCTTAAACTTGCACGTCCCAACGAATCGACATTGCAATTCGTTATAGGCCCAGCATACCCCCCTTCTTCAGGGGCCGAAACACCCAGCACCCGCCGGGGCGACGCTACTCTGAAAGGGGTGTGAGGCTCCTTGTCCGCCGTATGCCTGCCACCCCCCTCCCGACGAATAAGACCCTCCCTTACCAGTCATGACCCGGAGCCAAATACCTATATCCTTATGGCTCCAGTCAAGATCAGGCTGTACTGACATGTGCTGACGAAACTGCTCGTCATAACGCAACCAAGCCATACCCTCGTGCGTCCTGTAAGCTTCCCCAATCCTATCTTGGTAGCAGAATAAGGCAGCGCACTTATCCGACGCTTTTTCGGCAATTATACTGGCCATGATATTAAAAGCCTGAGACCAATTTCCAACGGTCCTAGAAATAAGCCTGTAGCGCCGACGGTCCTCATCCTCCTCTTTCAGATGCTCTTTGCCTTTGACCCATCTGTCGATGTTGAACCGTTCCAAAGGCAAAAGCGTAAATATGTCCACGTATTCACGTTTCCATATTTTCTCCTGAGCTTCTTTCTTAACGTGCGCACCCAAAGGTCCCTCAAAGCATGTGTAGGCATGCCCCCTGGCGAGATCAGAGATAGGATGCGTTTTTTCCGCCTTGTCTCCCTTGTCTGTCTCATCCCTGCCCGCCCCGTGATCTTCCATAGTCACCTCCGGAGCTGAGGAAACTAGTACCCCCTCCTCCCCTGACAATGCCGTTACCGCCGCTCCGGCCGAAGCCGTAGCACTAACCGACACTGTTTCCCCCTGTGGCTGCCAAACTGCCTCCAAACCCCCGCTGGCCCTTGCCAAAGCATCACCATTACCGCTTAAACGCTCCAATAAGGACCTAACCCCATGCAACAAACCCTGAATCGACTCCCCCCCCCGTGTCTACCCCATTGTCCCTGTGACCCCGTGTAAGGTGTGATAATAAAAGTGGCACTGACTCACCAATAGAGCGTGCAGGGGTATCAATCCTGCCGCCCGAGTTAGATCCGTCACGAATCCCCTCCGATATACCATCGTTCCTGGCCGGGATCTGGGCCAGTGCCGGGGAAGGCGTGCTGCTCCTCCCGCTGACTGAACCCGCCGCACCATCCTGTGAAGAAGCAGAAGAGGAAAGACCAGGCCGTAGGGAAGCACTGTCCGAGCCCGCCACCCCTCCTGCCGAGCGACCCCCCCGAATCCCCCTGAAGCAGGCCGACCGGCCGGGCCCCGCCTCCACTTGAACCCACCATCAGGCTGCTGCTATCTGCACCGACCTGACCTAGCCCCGCTGCCACCGGCTGTAACACTAACTCCCCTGGACCCTGCACTAACATGAAAGGACCCCCTAATGGCATCCACCCAGGCCCACCCCCTCCTGATCCCTGCAATCCTGCCATCTGCCCCACTCTCTGTCCTCCCAACGCTACCCCCTGCATTCCTAATCTCCCTGATGCCATTTGCCCACTCCCAACACCAGTCAGCAGTACCTGACCAAGCTGACCCCCCGTCCTCCCACCCCTCCCGCCTGCACCACTGTCTTGAGTCTGGTCAGCGGAGCGTGATGCTCCAGCCTGACCCCCCGCTGCACTAGCCTGCGTCCCCCTTCCTCTGCCAGCACCCCCAGCACTCAGCCCGACCCCAGAAGGCCCAGCACCGCTCCTTCCCGCCGATCGGCCGCCATCTTGCAGCCCTCGGCTGCCATTACCCGCGCCGCTGTGGCCGCGCTTACCTCCTTTCCCTTTCTTCTTTCTACCCACCCCCGGCTCACTTACTTTATCTGCTGGCCCCGCCTGTCCTCCACTACTGCCGCCCGCCTCGTCCTGTCCAAGCCTGCCGCGGGACTCCGGCGGGGACGGCGAGAGCCGATCCACCACCTTCCTGGCTCGCTTTGGGGCGTGTGCCTGCATCGGTTGGAGCTGGGTCCCGGGCGGCCGCTTCCATCAGCCCCTGTAGCCATCCGTCTCCCCGGGGAGCAGCCTCCTCCTAGAGGCGCCGAGCCATCGCCGTCATTTCCTCCTCTGCCATAACTGCTGGGCCTACCTAATTCTCTAGCAGCAGAGAAACACGATTTCTCTGGCTGCCAGCTAAGGAGGTAATGACCTCCCCCAACTATCCTCCCTACAGCTCCGTCTCAGGCTCCTCCCCAGCCCGTCCCTATCTCTCTCAGCACTCCTCCCCTCCCAGCAGTTAACCCCTTACACCCTGAGGCAAGTTCATTAGAACTTACCAGGGTCATGATGCTCTGTGCTAATGGCACTGAGCATTTCTCTAGAGACTCTGATTTGAGTGCAGCTACAGGGAACCTAAACTGAGAGGGATATGCAGTGGCGTAGCTACAAACCTCTGGGCCCCGATGCGGAATCTGGATGTGGGCCCCCCCCCCCCCACGGCAACAACAGCCCGCCCTCCCCCGGCAACACCCGACGCACACACATATCCGAATCCCTATAGCCAGCTATAGGTCCACCCAGTATAGGTAGCCAGGCATAGGTACGCCAGTATAGTTGCCCCCGGTATAGGTTAGCCAGGTAGGTGCCTCCAGCATAGGTAGCCAGTATAGTTGCCCACAGTATAGGTTAGATAGGCAGGCGCCGCCAGTACAGGTTAGCTAGGTGGGTGCCTCTAATATAGGTAGCCAGAATAGTTGCCCCCAGCATAGGTTAGATAGGTAGGTGCCCCCAGTATAGGTTAGTTAGGTAGGTGCCTCCAATATAGGTAGCCAGTATAGTTGCCACCTGTATAGGCTAGCTAGGTGCCCCGAATACAGGTTAGACAATTAAGTGCCCCCAGGTTAGATAGGTAGGTGCCCCCCAGTATAGGTTAGATTAGGTAGCTGCCCCCCAGTATAGGTTAGATGAGGTAGGTGCCCCCCAGGATAGGTTAGGTAGCTGCCCCCCAGGATAGATTAGGTAGCTTTCCCCCAGGATAGGTTAGAGTAGGTAGCTGCCCCCCCGGATAGGTTAGAGTAGGTAGCTGCCCCCCAGGATAGGTTAGGTAGGTAGCTGGCCCCCCAGGATAGGTTAGGTAGGTAGCTGGCCCCCCCAGGATAGGTTAGCTAGGTAGCTGGCCCCCCCAGGATAGGTTAGGTAGGTAGCTGGCCCCCCAGGATAGGTTAAGTAGGTAGCTGCCCCCCCAGGATAGGTTAGGTAGCTGCCCCCCCAGGATAGCTTAGGTAGGTAGCTGCCCCCCAGGATAGGTTAGGTAGGTAGCTGGCCCCCCAGGATAGGTTAGGTAGGTAGCTGGCCCCCCAGGATAGGTTAGGTAGGTAGCTGGCCCCCCAGGATAGGTTAGGTAGGTAGCTGGCCCCCCAGGATAGGTTAGGTAGGTAGCTGGCCCCCCAGGATAGGTTAGGTAGGTAGCTGGCCCCCCAGGGTAGGTTAGGTAGGTAGCTGCCCCCCAGGATAGGTTAGGTAGGTAGCTGGCCCCCCAGGGTAGGTTAGGTAGGTAGGTAGGTCGCTAGCTGCCCTCTCCCTCCCTTCCTCTCCCCCTCAGATGCAGAGTGCGCAGCGCACGGAAGCGCTGTAGGCGGAACTCACCTCCGTCCCTGCGCCGCTGGTCTCCTCCCGCTCTGTATAGATGTTGTTACACACTGCTTCCTGTTTAGCCGGAAGCAGTGTGTAACAGCAGATCTATGCAGAGCGGGAGGAGACCAGCGGCGCTTGGAACGCAGGCAGGTGAGTTCTGCCTACAGCGCTTCCGTGCGCCGCGCACTCTGCATCTGAGGGGGGGGGCCCGGGGAGAGGTCGGGCTGCCCTCCCCACGGCTGCAGCTCCCCCCTCCCAATAACGCACGCAGGGATCTCCGAGTCCAAACGGACATGGGCCCCCCGGGCCCCTCCCCCGCCTCTTCAGGAGCGACCACAGGCCCTACGCCCCTGGGGATATGGATGTTTCCTTTTAAACAATACCAGTTGCCTGACTCTCCTGCTGATCAATTTGCTGCAGTAGTATCTGGATCTCACACCTGTAACAAGCATGCAGCTAATCCAGTCTGACTTCAGTCAATGCACCTGATGCATGCTTGTTGATGGGCTGTGGCTAAAAGTATTAGAAACACATGATCAGCAGGAGAGTCAGGCAACTGGTATTATTTTAAAAGGAAAACTCCATATCGTTCTCAGTTTAGGTTCCCTTTAAGTTGCATACGCTCTCCAACCACCACTCAGTGTATCACACATCAAACATCACCTTATCCTAGTAGAATGCGCCCAACTACATACCACCCACTTCTTTAGCATAGCTCCCAACTGTCCCTCTTTTGGAGGGACAGTCCCTCTTTGGGAGCCCTGTCCCTCTGTCTCTCTTTCCTCCTCATTTGTCCCTCTTTCAGGACTTTGTCCCTCTTTCTATGTAAATATATATATTTTTCTACTTGGGCTGGTTTCACAGTGGGACATTACAGGCGCACGTTAGAGCAGTCTGTAACGCAGCCCAACTCACAGTAATGGAAAATCAATGGGTTGTTCACAGTGCTCACATTGCGTTACATTGTAACGCTAGACGTCAAGAGAAAGTACTGCATGCAGTACGTTATAGGCAGCTAAGCAGCGTTAGACTGCTTGCACATGCTCAGTAATGTTGGGGAGGAGGGGAGAGCGGCCAGGCACATGGCTAATTAATATTCACTGCACTTTGTGACGTGCAGTGTTTACTTCCTGTAGCGGACGCTTTGTGCGGCGATTGGCTGGCGGGACCACGTGATACCGCATGCGTCACAAAGTACGCATCATGGCATCACGGACGCCAGAGTGAGCTGCACAACGCGGCTCACTCTGGCGTCCACATCCAACAGCACCAGGCATTGCGTTAGAAACACCTTATGCGACCATAACGTCCCCTAAAACGCAACGTCCTGGTGGGAAAGCAGCCTAAAACAATGTGTTTGATTGACTCTAAACTTTATTCCCATCCTTTAAATTGATATGTTACTAATTTTAAAGTGTTAATATGAAGGAAAATGAACCAGGATAGAAAGGCCCAGTGTGGTTTGAATTATAAAACAGCATGTTTTTCTTATGAAATCTTGATGGTATGCGTGACTAGGGGTGCGACGGGGCGTGATCAGGGGTGTGGCACGGGCATGGTTTAAGTGTCCCTTTTTCCCATCTCAAAAAGTTGGAAGGTATGCTTTATGTAGGATGGGAAGGTGAGGTCAGGGGCTGTTATGGCCAAACCCCCGCCCCAAGAAAGCGTATTCTTATTAATAAATGAGGCATGGGGCCTAAGGTGATGGGCAAAAAAATGGCCTGGTTATCTGCTTTCAATTAACACATTTAATTGAAAAAACATTTTGCTGTAGGGCAGAAACTTAATAAAAATATTAGCACTCGTGTTCTCTTAACCAACAGTGTGCATTGCCTGAATCTGTATGCAAATAATACTGAAAGGCTACTGAATTAATGAAATCCTTTAAGCAGTACTGTTGTAGCTGCAAAACAAAATCCTGAAAATATAGTCTAGCTGTATATAACGGAACTGGAATAGTCTAATCAGGCGTTATATTGGACAAGGAGGGCAGGGGATAATGTATGAAGAAAGTTGTACAGAGCTCTGGAGCTAAAGTGGAGCAGTTGCCTTGAGCCTGCCAGGGCCGGGTGGCCCATGACGGCAGGTAAAGCAGGTTCATCAGGTGGCATGGGGCCTGGAGTGACACTGACACCTATACTGGGGGCAACTATACCTGGCTACCCTATACAAGGGGCACATATACCTGGCTACCTACCTACCTATACTAAGGGTCAAAAATTTGGGGTGTGGTGTGATCATTCCAAATTTGGAGAGGGGGGGAAGGGGGCACAATCTGCAATCTTAAAAATAACGTTATAAACTGGAAATAGAAATTTGAGACTCTTTTCTATTCTATTAATTTTTCATTTTTTTCATCCATATACCACACATACAGACACATTGGGTCCATCTGAAAATGGCGCAGGGAGAAAAATGGCGCACCGTTCTGCCGATAAATAAAACGGTATTTACCGTTTTGCAGAGCGGTGCGCCATGAAAAACCATGCAGGGGGCTGGGGTCGGTAGTACAGGCAGCGGGGGCTGCTAGTGTAGGCAGCGGGGGGGGGGGGGCTGGGGGAGAGAGGCAGCGGGACACTAGAGGGCATAGGCAGCGGATGTATGCAGAGGCATACGTTACCTTGTCCTGGGCCGGCGATCGCTCCTTCCCTCCGCTCCTTCTATTCGTTTGCTGTAGTCCTGCAGCCGGCCAATCACCATGCGGAGACTGAAGCCACATGGTGATTGGCCGGCTGCAGGACTACAGTAAACGAATGGAAGAAGTGAAGGAGCGGAGGGAAGGAGCGGAGCGGAGGGAAGGAGCGATCGCCGGCCCAGGACAAGGTAACGTATGCCTCTGCACACATCCTCCCCGCTGCCTATGCCCTCCAGCGTCCCGCTGCCTCTCTCCACTACCGACCCCCGCTGCATTTTTGACCACTTATAACGCTATTTAACATTATAAGTGTAAGGCACACTGCCTGCGCCATTTTTTAACACTTATAACGCTAAATAGCGTTATATAATGTAAGTCTATGGGGCGCCTTTTTTATCCCCCTGGCACTGTGCGCCATTTTTAACTGTCACCAGACACATTAGCCCACACTCAATTAACATTCTCTCCTGAGTTTTCTCCTAGGAGATTATTTTTCATCTTGTATTTAAAAATAAATATTCAGCCCTTTGCAATTGAAAAAGTACCAAAAATTTGTTGAAAAACTACTACCAAAATTATTTTCAGTATTGTCTTCCTTGCTGAGGATTTAAAATGCATTATTGTGAAAATAGCACCTAGGAGAAAGCTCAGGTGAAAAAGTGAACTGCACACAGGCCATTATCTCATAAATGTATTTTTACTGCAGGTTCACTTTAATGGACGGCATGTGGAAATTCTGTCCACACATCCAATCTTCATTGGCCAATTTTACCACTTCCATCATCCATGTAGTATGAGGGCTGGAACCCACTAGAGCGACTTTTTGAGCATTTAGGGAGCGCTTTAAATAGCTAGCGCTTTCCCTAAACGCTCTGCAGGACATGCAGCATTTTGGGAGCGTTTGCGCTTCAATGTAATGTATTGAAGCGCTGGCAAATCACTCATGAATCGCTACACATAGCGATTTGAGTGCGATTGCAAGCTGTAATAAAATTTTAGTACATTGAACGGACCAATCAGAATTAAAATCGTAAATCGCTACACAATCGCTGGCAAAAAGTTTACAGTTTTTAAAATCTCTCCCAAAAGCGCCGGAAAACGCTCATGAAATTGCTTACAAAACTCTGAATAAAAACGCTAGCGATTGCGATAGCATTTTGCGATTTGTATTGGGTTCCAGGCCTGACAGTTTTTCCTACACAATGGCCCATACGCAATTAACTTTTTCACCTGAGTTTTTTTTCTTAGGAGACAATTTTTTAACTTTAAATTAATTTTTCAGCATTTTGTATTTGAAAAGTACCAAAAAGTAGGTGAAAAAGTACCATGAACATTTGTAACAATACCTATTAAAAAACCCTGAAAACTAAAATGAAGTACATGAAAACACATAAAGGTGATATACTGCGAATAGCACTCTGTGATGAGCAGCTATATAATTACAATAAATAACAATACAATAATCATAAGCAGCTAGACAGATACAACTATATTCCATGCTCTACAGCACTGTAACTTTCAGGGCCCATTCACACTTGAGCGTTTTGCCGGCGATTTCAGCAAAACGCTCAAACGCTAGCGCTTTTGAAAGTGCTAGTGTAATGAAACCCTATGGGCCCGTTCTTACTTGGGCGATTTGCGCTAATCGCCCCAAATCACCCAAAAACGCTAAACGCAAACACATAGCCTGCACCATTTTCAGGCAATTTCCCGGTGCTATAGAAGCGCTACATGCGATAGCGGAGAAATCGCTGCACCGTCCAGTGATTTTTCCACGTGAAATCGCGGAAAAATCACTCCTGCAAAATGTCGCCAAAAATCGCTGGCGTTTTGCGCTTTTAAGTGTGAATGGGCCCTCAAGGTGGCCACTTACGGTCCAATTTCTAGCGAAAAATTGTTAGAGCAGTCAGAAATTCTGATCACATTGGTTGTAAATAATCTCCATTGATGGGCACAATCGATTGCAGACGATTATAATAGTAGTCGTCTGATTGGATTTTTGTCAAACCAAAATTTGGATTTTCTTGTTGGTTGTGATCGATAGGAAGCAAAGATTGGTTTATTGATGGTGTAGTGAATGATTTTTCGTCTGATCAGAATTTCTGATCGCTCGATTGATTTTTCGCTTGAAATTGGACCGTTAGTGGCCACCTAAAATGACAACTGAAGAGAGAGGTATATGGAGGCTGCCATGTTTATTTCATTTTAAGCAATACCAGTTGCCTGGCAGCCCTGCTGATCCTCTGCCTCTAATACTATTAGCCATAGCCTCTGAACAAGCATGCAGCAGATCAGGTGTTTCTGACTTTATAGTCAGACCTGACAAGACTAGCTGCATGCTTGTTTCTGGTGTTATTCAGATACTACTGCAGAGAAATAAACCAGCAGGGCTGCCAGGCAACTGGTATTGATTAAAAGGAAATATATATGGCAGCCTCCGCCCTCCGTATACCTCTTACTTCAGTCAGGGCCGGTTTAAGCAACAATGGGGCCCCAGGGCAAAATAAACCTGGGGCCCCCCCCCCAACATATACCCCGGAACAAAAATCGGCATTAGGGGACCTTTTTTGCAGCTGGTATAGTCAGGGTGTGAAGTCCCAATCGGACGGAGCTCCACATTCTGGCTATCCCAGCCTGCATGGGGGACAAGGGGTTAAAAAGTTTCAGGAGGGGGGACCCCCCATAATTTAAAAAAAAAAAAAAATTCCCACACTCTAAACATAAAAAAAAAAAAATTGGGAAAATAGGAAAAAATGCCAGGGATCTTCATACAGCCATATTGCGGCTGTATAGCGATCCCTGGCCAAAGCGCTGCGGCTTCGTATAGACCCCCTGGAAACCCCGTCAGGAAATTTATTGCACTTTCGTTTGATGCATGTAAAATTACACTACCGTTACGTTTGCTACTAAAAGTGACATTTACCGCATTTAAAAGTATACTTTTTTCCTTCGAAACTTTAAAATCGATTTTCTCAAAAACTATAAGGTCTTTTTGAAAAATTGTTTTTTCCTCTTATTCCTAATGATCTCCTTAACATATCCTGCAAATTTAGGGCTCGTTTCCACTGTAGCGGTGCGGAATCGCCTGGATTCCACCGCAGAAGAAATCGCATGCAGGTGCGTTTTTTACGCGTTATTTTACGCGATTACGCATGCGATTTCGCATAGGTTAGGCTATGTGCGTTTTTAACCATGTCACTGCCTGTGTTAATTTACATTGGTTCCTATGCGGAATCGCATGCGTAATCGCGTAAAATAACGCGTAAAAAAACGCATGCGATTTCCCTATTAAATACATTAGCGGCGATTCGCATGCATTCCACTAGCAGGCGAATTCGTTGGCTCTTTTGTGCGTTTTTTCACCGCTCATAAAAACGCACCACGCAAACGCTTCAGTGGAAACAGGTCCATTCACTTGCATTACATGTGCGAATCTGCATGCGTTGGACGCATGCAGATTCGCGATAGTGGAAACGAGCCCTTAGGGTTTCTAGCATTTAGGGCTGGAACCCACAGGATCGCTTTTGGCAGCGTTTTGGCAGCACTGCGATATGCTAGCAGTTTGCCAAAACGCTGGGCTAATGTTAATGGATGGGGCAACTTCCACAGGAGCGTTTGCGTTTCCCAGAAACGCAAACGCAGGACCTGCAGCATTTTGGGAGCGTTAGCGCTTCAATGTAAAGTATTGAAACGCTAGCAGAAACGCTCAGCAAAACCTAAACTGAGCGGTTTTGCTAGCGTTTTGCGGTTCAGCACACTGTAACAAAATTAAAAATAATTCACAGGACCAATCAGGATAAAAACGCAAAACGCAAAACGCTACGCACCCGCTGGGCAAAAAAATACAATGTTGCAAAACACGACCAAAAACGCGCATGAATCCGCTTGCAAACCGCTCAGACAAAACGCTAGCGGTTGCGTTTTGCGTTTGCTGATTTCAGTGGGTTCCAGGCCTAAAGGTGGATTTGCTATTAACCATTAAAGTTGGCAGGTTTTTAAATGTGTATTTCTTTTTTTCCTTTAAGGGCTCGTTCCCACTATCGCGAATCTGCATGCGTCCAACGCATGCAGATCCGCACATGTAATGCAAGTGGATGGGCCTGTTTCCACTGTAGCATTGTTGAGGTGCGTTTTTTTCAGCGTGAAAAAAACGCACAAAAGAGCCAACGATTTCGCCTGCGTCGGGAATCCGTGCGAATCGCCGCTAATGTATTTAATAGTAAAAAACGCATGCGTTTGTTACATGCGTTTTTACCCGCGATTTCGCGTGCGATTTCGCACCTTTTTCAATTTTATTTAGCCCTGGCAGTGTCATGGTTAATTTCGCATGGCACCCTGCCATGCGAAATCGCATGCGAAATCGCGGGTAAAAACGCATGCGGAAACTCATCCGCATGCGTTTTTACAAGCGTCGGAATGCGGCCGAAATCGCGTCGCAACAGTGGGAACGAGCCCTGAAACTTTAAAATCGATTTTCTCAAAAACTATAAGGCCGATTTGAAAATTTTTTTTTCCTCTTGTAGCCACTGGGGGCCCCTACAAGCTCTGGGGCCCTAAGGCAGCTGCCTCCTTTGCCTTAATGGTAGCGCCGGCCCTGACTTCAGTTCCCATTTAAGAAATGAACACACAAGTCATTGACCCCTGCACTGAAAACATTTAGACTGCATTATAAGCCAGAAAAGGACTTGCTTTACAATGTTAAAAAAATAAAATAAAAAAAAGACATCTTTGAAATAATTTCCAGACTACATTGAACTTGCTTCTTTCCCTGACCAGACACTTGCTAGCAATTATATTACTAGCAGCATACCATTGTGTCAGCCAGGCTGCCAGATACAGCTCTATTCACAGTACAAGAGGTACTATTAGAAATATAGCAAATAATTCCCCGTATTTATCACAGGAAATAATGTTATTACACAGGGACGGATTTACCATAAGGCACTGTAGGCACGTGCCTACAGGCACCTTATGATGGAAAGGCCCCTCCCATAGTGCCTACCTCCTTCCTTATGCAGAGTCCTGTGCAGTTATGAGATGTTACTCACTCGGGTCTCAGCATACCACTGACGAGATCTCCCTTCAGTCAGGGGCTCTTCTAGCTACTTAATACTGAGGTTCCTCTAGCTACCTAATGCTAATGGGCACCTATAACGGGCAAGGAAGCTAAGGCAGATAGCTCTCCTAGGGGAGATAGTTGGGACAGCGAGCACACTTGTGGTGCGGTTCGGTGGGAGTTTGTAGGTTTATGGAGGGTGAAGTCTAAGCTCTAAGGTGCCAGGACATCTGTGCCTATAGGCTCCTGTGAGGTATAGCCGGGCCTGTTATTACAAGTAACTACACAGATACATCCCCACTCAAGAGTGTACAGCACTATAACAAATAAACACAAATGAGTCATTCTCCTGTGCTTTGAAAACTCTGAGGCCCCTTTTACACTTTTTTTGCGTTGCGTTACCCTTTCTGCAGGCAGGGTGAAGCAACAGCGATGAAAGTGTATGGGGCCCAGAACACTTGCGTTGCGCCAGAAGCTTCCAATTGGCCGCCGACCCACCGCAAAGTCAACAGCTTGTTTCCATGCAACCTCCGAAGTGATGTAGGAATGCGTCAATGCGCAAGGCACAAATTTTACATTTGTTGATGACAGCGTTGCACAGAATGGCGCAAATACGACAGAGAAGCCGGGAATCTCAGTGATGTACTTACGGTCCTCAATTTAATCAATGCAGACCAGCAGTGGAGTGTTATATATTACCTGCTCCAAATGGCAGGACAGGTCCTCTTCACAGGAGCTGCAAGTTAATTGGCTGCTAAATTTTACCAATATTCTACTGGCTGAAAATGGGCATCCAAATTTCCTTGCACCCATTTTTGCATGCACGCCACCCATACCAGTCAGGTGTTAGTGATTAGATCACTAGCAATTTATGGTATTTGTCTAGACAAACAGGTTCTATATATGGTATAGTTCAATGCTCGCGATACACAGGGCCAGTTTAACCACTTGAGGGCCGCAGTGTTAAACCCCCCTAGTGACCAGGCCATTTTTTACTAAACGGGCCACTGCAGCTTTAAGGCCTCGTTGCAGGGTCGCACAGCTCAGCACACAAGTGATCCCCCCCCTTTTCTCCCCACTTCTGTTGGTGGGGTCTGATCGCTCCCCCAATTTTTTTTTTTTTTGTAAATATTTTTATTTTTTTGTTTATAAATAAATTAATTTATTTTTTATTTTATTAATTTTCCCTCCCTCCCTCCCCCAGCCAGCCTATCACAGTGATCAGCTGTGATAGGCTTCAGAATATTTTTACTTGGGGGTGTGGCCTGTGTTCAGGGTCGGAGCTAGGGTGCCAAAATGTTGTAAATCCAGCCCTGGTCACATGGAAAGCAGTAATGTCCTATTTCTGTTCTGAACTTACACTGAAGTGAGAGGGATATGGAGGCTGTCATATTTATTTCCTTTTATGCAATACCAGTTGTCTGTAGGGATCAATGAGATGCAATTTTTCCCAACATTTTTGCAAATTTGTATGCAACTGTATTCAGTTTGAGAATGGACCAATCAATTTAAACCCAGGTTTAAATTGATTGGTCTATTCTCACACTGCATATATTTTCATAAGAATTTGCATAAATGTGCATCAACCCAAAAAAATGTGAATATCTGTGATCATGCCTAGTTGTCTGGCAGCCCTGCTGATCCTCTGCCTCTAATACTTTCATTCATAGACCCTGAACAAGCATATTAAATGTTCCTGACATTCTTTCTCAGATCTGACAAGATTAGCTGCATACTTGTTTCTTGTGTGATGCAGACACTACTGCAGCCAAGTAAATCAGCAGGGCTGCCAGGGAACTGGTATTGCTTAAAGGGAAACAAATATGGCAGCCTCTATATTCTTCTAAAAAAAAAGGAGAATCAGCTATCCCAGACAGTTAGAACTGAACATGAGGTGAGCGCCCTTTTCCACAAGCAGTTGATAGGCGGTGAAAAGAATGTCAAACTTAGCTGCGTGCTGCTTCCTGGCAACTGCTCGCTGCTGCTTGGTAACTGCTCACTGAGTGCGCAGTTCAGTCACCTGTGGAAAAGGGACCTGAAGTGAGTGGTATATGGAGGCTGCCATATTTATTTCCTTTTTTTAACAGTTGCCTGGCAGTCCTGCTGATCTTTCAGTCATCAGTATTGTTTGAATCACACACCTGAAACAAGCATGCGGCTAATCCAAACATCCAGTCACACGGCAGTCAGAGACAGTATCTGATCTCCATGCTTGTTCAGGGTCCATTGCTGAAAGTATTACAGGCAGAGGATCAGCAGGACAGCCAGGAAATATGAATTGTTTAAAAGGAAGTCAATATGCCAGCCTCCATATCCCTCTCACTGGTTCACTTTAAATAAACCTGATCTTATGACAGTTTCTATTAAATGTCAGCCATGACAAATTCCATGCCCCTTAAACTGCATCCTTTAACCAATCATTTACTGTGCTAGATCAATGGCTGTCAGGCCGGCCAATGAGCATGTTTATTTTTCCCCCCTTACATTGCTGTACAATGTTCTACTCCCCATTTGTTAGGAACGTGTCATGAAATACTAATGGTCCTGAGCAAACTTTAGCAAACAGGTATTGAGCCGTGGAGTCAGCAGGCTGCGTTCCTCATCTAATACGGACTCATCTTCTCTAATGTATCGGAAAAATGTATTGGAAAATAATGATCAATTTTGCACGGCGGTGAATAATTGGCAGAGGTAGGAGCGGGCTCCTCCGCGGCCGCGCCCCGCCGAATGCAGATGTGCCAGTGATTTAGAGTGATGGCTGTACTCGCAATGTCGTTTGTAACCGTGGAGATAGGGGAGACGAGATCAGCGCTTTCCCTCGGGGGGATGAAAATTATATATTTTTTATAGGAGTTAAACGTACACATGTTCTGGCAGATTGCGAAGTGTCAAATATTTCAGTTCCAAAAGCTAAAACTAATTAGCTGTCGGAGGAAAAGAGGGCTGCGCTGACAGTGTGACAAGACTTAAAATGATTATTATCTGCTTGAAAGGGAGCGGAACAGAATGTACTATTATTATATTTGTGCGCGGAAATGGTACCGCCCCGGGGATTATGGGATGTTCTGGATTCGTGGCAGTGGCGGACATACGCTGAAGAGGTCCCCTTTGCAATGAGACACTTTGGGACCCCCTCTGACCTTCATTATTGGAACATAGTTGCCAGTATTTTATTCCTCTCTTGGGACATTTCTCAGTTGTGCTGATGATTCTAGTCAAGGGCATAGTGACAAATCATAAAGTCCCTTTGTAAATTAGTGATGCCATCCTCCCCACCCTTGCTGCACATGCTTACATTTCTTTCAGCGTTACACTACTCCCAGAAATGGGCATAACTATGTTGGGAAGTTGCTATGGATTACAGCTGCCCAGAATCCCCCCTCAGACAAGGGCCATTGCCGTGTCTGGGGACAGGCACAAGTTGAGACACCAGAATATCTTCAAGTATCCTGCTGCTCACAGCACCGCCCCCTTTCCTTCCCTGCTACAGTTGACTTTGGATGTAGCAGCAGCGTGTGTACAGAGCATGGAGCAGCAGCATGTGTACAGAGCATGAAGCAACAGCATGTGTACAGAGCATGGAGCAGTGTGTGACTGTGTACAGAGCATGGAGCAGCAGTGTGTGTACAGAGCATGGAGCAGCAGTATGTGTACAGAGCATGGAGCAGCAGTGTGTGTACAGAGCATGGAGCAGCAGTGTGTGTACAGAGCATGGATCAGCTTGCGTACAGAGCATGGAGCAGCAGCATGTGTACAGAGCATGGAGCAGCAGTATGTGTACAGAGTATGGAGCAGCAGCGTGTGTGCAGAGCATGGAGCAGCAGTGTGTGTACAGAGCATGGAGCAGCAGCTTTTGACTGTGTACAGAACATGGAGCAGCAGTGTGTATACAGAATATGGAACAGCAGTGTGTGTACAGAGCATGGAGCAGTAGCGTGTGTACAGAGCATGGAGCAGCTCTGGGGTACTAATGCTACATTACGGTGACCATACGTCCCGCTTTACCCGGGACGCGTCCCGCCTTCGGGGGGCGCTGTCCCAGGCTGCATGAGGTCCCGGGAAACGTCCCGCTTTTAGCAGCGGGACGTCCCGGCCTCGGGACTCTGGCCACCGTACAATGAACTAGCCGCAGCGTCTACTAGACGCTGCGCTAGTTCATTCCCCGCAGCCCCGCTCCAGCCTGCAATGTTCTCCGGCAGGCACAGGCAGAGCAGGGCTACGGGAAGATGGCGTCCGGAGGCGGAGCCCTGTATTGGAGACTATTTGTCTCCAGTACAGGGCTCCGCCTCCGGACGCCATCTTGCCGTAGCCCTGCTCTGCCTGTGAGAGGCTGAGCGGGAGATTGAAGATCGTCCAGGCCAGGGGGAGTTGCACCTGAGGCACCAGAGGCCGGCTGCGTGAGGGGACGTCTTCTGCCAGGTGAGTAAATGCCTTTTCTTGCAGGTGAAGTGTTTGGCCGCATTGCGTGTATTTTGTACTGACATGTTTGCCCGCATTGCGTGTATTTTGTACTGACATGTTTGCCCGCAGTGCGTTTATCTTGTACTGACATGTTTGCCCGCAGTGCGTTTATCTTGTACTGACATGTTTGCCCGCAGTGCGTTTATCTTGTACTGACATGTTTGCCCGCAGTGCGTTTATCTTGTACTGACATGTTTGCCCGCAGTGCGTTTATCTTGTACTGACATGTTTGCCCGCAGTGCGTTTATCTTGTACTGACATGTTTGCCCGCAGTGCGTTTATCTTGTACTGACATGTTTGCCCGCAGTGCGTTTATCTTGTACTGACATGTTTGCCCGCAGTGCGTTTATCTTGTACTGACATGTTTGCCCGCAGTGCGTTTATTTTGTACTGACATGTTTGCCCGCAGTGCGTTTATTTTGTACTGACATGTTTGCCCGCAGTGCGTTTATTTTGTACTGACATGTTTGCCCGCAGTGCGTTTATTTTGTACTGACATGTTTGCCCGCAGTGCGTTTATTTTGTACTGACATGTTTGCCCTCATTGCGTTTATTTTATGCTGACATGTTTGCCCGCAATGCGATTATTTTGTGCTGAAATGTTGCCCATTGCGTTTAATATTTAATGGTCATAGTTGGCTGTGTTTCCTGCTTTGCGGTTATGGCATACTATTAAATAGCATCACACAGTTTCTGCACACCTATGATGTGAATCCACGTTTGACCACATCACGGCGTAAACACTGCTTTCTTATGCCTCGCTGTTGCATCATTCTGTTAGCTCCGCCCACAGAATGTCATGACCACCCCCTATTTTTCGGCGCGGCACAGCCCCCCCCCCCCAATTCACCCCGTCCCAGGTTGAGCCTACAAAAATCTGGTCACTCTAGCTACATACACACTTGAGATAAAAGTATTTGGAAAAGGCAAGATCACAGACCAATTTTACCCCATTCCATGTAGTATGAGAGCCATACTCTACACAGTCTATTCTATTGAGTTGCACTCCCCATCAGATAAAATCTTTGCAAGATGCTGCACACAAAGATGCTGTACACATTCAAACATTCAAAAGATCAGTATCTGCAAAAAAATCTGTTCCTGCAAGAGATCCGTTCCTGCAAAATGCATTCATAGTCTGATATCTGCATCAATACACACCTTGTTTAACAGACATTCATCTGCAGATCTGACAATCATCTGCAGATCTGAAGATCCATCCTGGTGGATCTGATCTGCAGATGAATGTCTGTTAAACAAGGTGTGTATTGAGATCTGCAGATATCATAGACTATGAATGCATTTTGCAGGAACGGATCACTTGCAGGAACTGATCTTTTGCAGATACTGATCTTTTTGATTTTGAAACGCTTTTTCTTCTTTTTCTGTAGCGTTTCAGCTAGCATTTTGCGGTTTTGTGAAGCGTTTTTGGTGTAGTAGATTTCATGTATTGTTACAGTAAAGCTGTTACTGAACAGCTACTATAACAAAAAACGCCTGGCAAACCGCTCTGAAGTGCCGTTTTTCAGAGCGTTTTTCCTATACTTAACATTGAGGCAGAAACGCATCCGCAATCCAAAATCTGCAGCAGCCCGGGAGTATGCGTTTCTGCAAAACGCCTCCCGCTCTGGTGTGCACCAGCCCATTGAAAAACATTACCCTAGCGGATCCACACCCGCAAGCGGATCACAAACCGCAGCAGAACCGCTCTGGTGTGCACTAGGCCCTATTGAGCTTCCCTGTTCCCTCTCAATCCCCTCGTTCCAGCACTGTCCCCTGGTAAAGGTACACCACCTCCAGGATCCCTCAGAAGGCTTTAAGAATACTCGTGTTCCTAAATGCTCCCAAAGATAGCTGGCACTGTACTGTACATGCACTAGCACACGCAAGTGTACGCTCGTGCATGCACAGTACAAAGCTATCCAGCTTCGGAAGAACTCAGAGACATGAGTAGTCCCGAAGCCTTCCAAGCCCTGAAGGCATATATGACTCTGTAGGAGCCTTCCCCCTCCAGGGGTGAGTTCCTGATTTTGTATTATGATGTCCCCCATCACTGAGCGGGGCCTCCTGGAAAATAAATGACAAGGCATTGATCCCCTTTCAATTAATTGTAAGCAGGTTACCGATATTAAATTGTGAATTCCTCTGAGAGAGCGTCAGTAACGTGACTATGGGGTTGATTAATTAATTAAGGTTAATTTTTCACCTTAACTGTAAGGAGTGCTAATGCACGAGATAAACAAATAAGGAGAGATAATTAATGTGATAATAGATAAGGAGAGCTAAACTATGAGCTATGTCAAATAAGGAGAGCTAAACCATGAGTTATGTCACATAAGGAGCGCTAAACTATGTGTTATGTCAAATAGGGAGAGCTAAACCATGTGTTATGTCAAATAAGCAGAGCTAAACTATGAGTTAAGTCAAATAAGGAGAGCTAAACTATGAGTTATGTCAAATAAGGAGAGCTAAACTATGAGTTATGTCAAATAAGAAGAGCTAAACCATGAGTTATGTCAAATAAGGAGCGCTAAACTATGAGTTATGTCAAATAAGAAGAGCTAAACCATGAGTTATGTCAAATAAGGAGCGCTAAACTATGAGTTATGTCAAATAAGGAGAGCTAAACTATGAGTTATGTCAAATAAGGAGAGCTAAACTATGAGTTATGTCAAATAAGAAGAGCTAAACCATGAGTTATGTCAAATAAGGAGCGCTAAACTATGAGTTATGTCAAATAAGGAGAGCTAAACTATGAGTTATGTCAAATAAGGAGAGCTAAACTATGAGTTATTTCAAATAAGGAGAGCTAAACCATGAGTTATGTCAAATAAGGAGAGCTAAACTATGAGTTATGTCAAATAAGGAGAGCTAAACCATGAGTTATGTCAAATAAGGAGAGCTAATCCATGAGTTAAGTTAGATAAGGAGAGGTAAATCATGTGTTAAGTCATATAAGGAGAGATAAATTGTGAGTTAAGAAATAAGGTAAGATCATTTAACACAAAAGCTTTGTAAATCAGGCCCAATGTACTCTTTAAAGCACTGTGGAAAATGTTGTCGCTATATAAATGCACACTAATAATAATACTGTAATAATTGTCTCTGCTGCCCTGTTCCCCCCACCTTTATTCTTTAGTGTCACATTCCACCTGTTTAGAGCATCCTCATTTTGAGCGCACCAGAGCAGCATGTTTGAATAGCTCCTTACTGAGTGGCACATGTCAGCAAGGACCTTACCGGTACTAAACTAGGAAATTGCTGGATTGGATAGCGTTGCTCATTCAGTTACATGCTGGAGTGCGTGCCATTCCTGCTGTGAGTCCCACAGGTATAGCTCTAAGTGAGGGCAGTTGTGCACTGTTCCGTTTTCCGCTCATTTGGAGATGTCCTGTGTGACTTATTTGTAAAGCAACTCATATTTCTTTCAGTTTTTTTTTCCTGCTCCTTTCAAAACAAACCACTTTGCACTTTTCCAGACAAAAAGGGGCTAATGTCTGCTAGCTGCAGTACTCTCATTGCCTCATCAGTCTGCAGTCATAAGAGCAAACGTTTTCTTATCAATTCTCTCAGGAGAAGGACCTTTCTGTTCCAGCGCTGGAACTTTCTTCTGAGCATATTTGGCAAGCCTTGTTGGATATGTTCTCGGAGCTGTGCTCCTGCCCATGTAGAAGCGGCTTTGTGGTACTGTGCAGTTCCAGGCCGTACGCACACCTGCGCAATGCGGCCACATTCACATGTAGATGGGAATGTGGCTGCAAAGTAGAGGGTCCAGGGGAGCAGTGGTGGAGTAGAGAAGAATCGGAGAAGCCTCTGGATCATCCCAAGGCTTCCGTCCACAGTAATAAGTATCTAAGGGTGTGTACACACATCCAATTTTGATTGGCCAGTTTTATTACTCCCGTTTAGTATGAGGGCCAACAGACTTTAAAGGGAATCTGAAGTGAAAATAAACTTATGATATAATGATTTGTATGTGTAGTACAGCTAAGAAATAAAACATTAGGAGCAAAGACATAAGTCTAATATTGTTTCCAGTACAGGAAGAGTTAAGAAACTCTAGTTGTTCTCTATGCAAAAGAGCCGCTGAGCTCCATGACTTTCAAAGTCGCAGAGAATTCTGTCTTCTGAAGCTTATTATCTCAACTGTCAGTCACTGTATTTTATTTTTCTCTGCAGAGGACAGTTCAAAAGTTCATTGGCCTGCTCTGTAAAATCATTTAGAATGCTGAGTAGTGTGGAAACTTCAAATATTAGAGAATGATGCAACACTATATAACTGAAAATAAAAATATGAGAATATTTTCTTTGCTACTAATCTTCTAGTAATTATCCGTACTTCACAACCAATTCATTATATCATAATTTTTGTTTTCGCTTCAGTGTCTCTTTAAACACGAAGAACAGATTGTGTATGTAATTCTCATACTACTGTATATCAAAGTGGTAAAACTAGCCAATCATTGGACCATCAAAATTTGGTGTGTGTACACATCCTTAGGGCTCTGCCACACTATAAGCGCTTTTCTGAGTACTTTGTGAATGATTAGTGCTTTCTGAGCGATTTTTAAAAATCACTCCCATTGACTTTCATTAAAATCACGGTAAAAATCACGTAAAAATCACTGTGATCAAGTATGCGAAAAATCGCAGCAATTTTTATGCGCTCAGAAAAGCACATAAGCCCTTAAAGGACATCCAAGGTGAAAATAAACTGATGAGAAAAACAATTGTAACTATCCTCCTTCTCCTAAAAATGACTTTTTAGATATCCCACAATTTCATTTTATAGTTAAATCTGGTTTTCAAGTTTTTACTGTTTCATTGTCTCTGCTCAATGACACATTCATTGAACTATGCTAAAGGCCTAGAGCTCTCTGATTTATTGACTCTTTTTATCTCTTTCCTGCTCTAAGAAGCCATTTACTGACAGGAAAGTTTTTCACGGCTTTATTTACTTATCAGTGAGGGTTATGCTATAGTCTGACCCAGTGCGCCCCGGTCCCGACCCGGACAGAAACTGTCACTTGCATTCCTAATCTTTAACTTTTTCAGGCAGAGAAAGAAAAAAAGGAACATAGCCTAGTCATTTGTGTGCTAGGCACCCTACATACACCTCTATCTCAACACGTCACATGTCACCTTGGTTGTCCTTTAAGCCTGGTACACACTTTCAACTATGATTGGGCAATCACTGATCAATTTTACCACCTCCATGTAGTGTGAGAGTCTACCTACACAATGTGCTCATAGTATTCAACATCTGTTGTCCTTCATACTACATGGAGTTGGCAAAATTGGTCAGTGATTGGCCAATTATGATTGGTGAATCACTGAACAATTTTACCACCTCCATGTAGTATGGGGCCCGTTTTACACTTGAAATTTGCGTTTGCAGCTAGATGCCCCGCCCCCGGTACATCACACCACAACGCACAAAACCACAAACATATGACCTTGCGGAAGAATGCACCGACAGAGTCATATACATACTGTATATCTTCCGCCCTTTATCATAGCAATAAATGCATCCCTCAGCTCCCAAACTGTAACCCAAGGTATCAAGTTCCTTCTCCTTTTGGCGATTGTGTGTATGTGTGTGTGCTTGTATGCTGCGAGGCACTGTAGTGACATAAAGTAGAATACAGTAAATTATTCAGGACTAGTGACCTTAGCCCTTTTAAAAAACGGGCTAGGTCTCTCACTGTTCATCCACCGCGCTCATGTGCGCATGCACGCCCCGCTGTGCACACGCACACACACGCTCGCCACATGCTCACCCCTCCTGGCCCCCCCACCGCGTCATTCCCCCAGCTCTCCTGTGTCTCTGCGTCCCTCCCTGCACATGCGCACAACAAAAACACACACAGGGACATGGGAAGCAGAGACAAAGGGGTTTTATTATAGAGTATAGCCACTTTTTAGTTAAATATCCTAGTCTCAAGCAGCATCAGAAACACTTCCTACAGCTATAGATTGCTGTTTATTGGTTTGTCGTCTGCCCTCCCACTGAGGCTTAGCCTAGGCTGTTTATTATGTGGAATTTTCTCCCCTCCCTCCCAAAGCATTCTAGGAGACCGGAAATCTTTTTCAATGGCTTTAGAATGCGCATTAAACAAACATTCCACAGAGATCACCTGTCAGTACTAAAGATGTTGCCATCTGTGATACATTTCAGAAAGTAATTTTTACAATGGGCACACACTGACTAAATAATCTATAAATGAATATTGTAAACAAATAGGCAATTTTATTGTTATTTTGATTTCAGTTTCTCTCGAACCCAAGCATGATACATTAAGCTAATATCTCCTGGAAAACAATTCACACTTTAGCCGAATTGACAGCGACTGTGACCCTTTTTTTTGCTTGTTTTTTTTTTTTTTCAAAATATCTTACTGTGGTATAAACACAGATGAATGTGAAACCCTTTAACAAAGCATTTCCCATTACAGTGCAGACAATTGTTATTACAAAAGTGCCTCAACAGAGGGCAGTGTGACTACAGCTGGCTCAGTACTGTAGTCTGGTCATTTATAAAAGCATTCTTCTCTCCTATACTCATTAAGGTTTGAGAACATTATCGTTAATATAGAGGCTAATGTACCCATGTAAAGATTGTGTGTGTGTATCAGATGTATATATTATAGGTCAGTGTAAAGCACATGCATCTGTATATGTCAGCATACAGCACTAGCTCCTGTAGCAGCACTTAGTACAGGAAGGAAGCTGACAGACCTCCTCACACAGGGCATCTTCCAGCGATTAGCAGCTATGTCGTGTCAGGAAAGGGTACTCATGTACAGTTACAAATCACAACCCGCTCTCTTCTGATTTATAGCCTTTTTATTACATGTATTTGTGTTTTGTCTTTGGCGGATTTACAGTCCACAGCTTCTGTATCGGGAAGCCTATCCAGAATCTTGCAAAATAAAACATAAGGGAGGGTTCACGCGTCACGTTAAAAATCGTGTGCGATTTGCGAAATTGGTAGTTAGTGATTGGTCAATCATAACTGAAAGTGTGTTCAAGCCTGGTACACATCTAAAGCTAAGTACACACATGAGATAAAAGTCTTTGGAAAATGAAAGATCAAAGACCAATTTTACTACTGCCGTGTAGTATGAGGAACAACAGATTTTGAATACTAAAGCTGGGTACACACAAGACAAAAGTCTAAAAAAGTGAAAGATCAAAGATAATCTGCAGATAATCTTTGGAAAATATTTATCTTAATCTTTCAGATTCATCCTGGTGGATCTGATCTGCAGATGACTGTTCGTTAAGCAAGGTGTGTATGAGATCTCCAGATACCATAGACTATGAAAGCATTTTGTAGGAACTGATCTTTTGCAGTAATTGAGCATGTGCATGTGTATAGCATCTTTAGAAAGATCAGTCTTTTAAACCCCCCCTGTCAAATCTATACGACAGATAAATTCCTCCGTTTGCAAAGATTATCTGATGGGTGTACTCAGCTTAGTAGAATAGACTGTGTAGGTACAGTATGGCTCTCATACTACATGGAGGTTGTAAAATTCTTCTGTGATCTTTCATTTTCCAAAGACTTTTATCTCATGTGTGTACTTAGCTTTAATTGGAGGTGATAACATTTGCCAATAATTAGCCAATACAAATGCATACACATATCCAATTTAAGTTGGCCAATAACTGTCCAATTGTACCACTTTCATGTAATATATGAGCCGGCAGACAAGCAGCAAAACTGCAATATCCCCATGGTGATGGCAAGATAATGCCCACAAAAACAACCAGCCTCTCAGTAAAAAGACTGCAGCTCCTTGCTCTACAAGTAAGCTTGGAATGCCAGCGAGCTCTGTGACTGGAGCCACTCAGATGGATAGAGCACAGCCAATGCTTTCTGACAAAATTGCAGTTTAAAACCCTGGAAGTCTGTGGTATAGGAGTGAAGGACATGCTAGTATATGCTAATCGACCCCGATAGCTGAACAGCATGTCTGAACAGTTATTGTTAGTAAACTGTCACCTACAACAATCATGTAAGATCATTTTGAGCAAAAATTATCTTTGGATGGCTAATCTGTGCATTTGTACGCCATAAAAAACTGCATCTGGAGTTAAATCCTAAATAGAACCATACAAAGTATTGTGCATGGAGGTGGCATGGGGGACCATGCCATTAATCACATGGTTTTCCTATTTGATGCATCTGTTCCAGAGAAATTTACTTTAGAAAAGTCATGTGACCAAGTGATCTGTGCACAAAGTACAGATCTGCCAGCAGATTGAGAATCTCTTTCTTAGCAGTGGATCTCACCCACCTCCATCTGCTCTCTTCTGTGGAGTAGAGGAGAAGGTGGGTGGAGTCAGCTCTGTGTTTCCAGTGATGGACTGGCCAGTGCACTCTCCTGGCTCCTCCCTGACTAGCTCCTGTTGGCGGAGTTTATACAGAACACACGCTGCTGTTCAGCCCAGCCAAGCAGTACCTGAAAATTAGCACGATTGTGAATTGCAAAGTTATGATTTATTCCACACAATATACATTAATAACCACTTTAGCCTCAGCTACAGTATATCTACATCCTCTGTTTAAGCCAAGGATGTAGATATATGTCTTGTAACTGAAGCACAGCTGTGTACGATTGGGCTTGCTCCTGTGCCCACCTCCAGCACTACCTGATGCAGCAGTTGGTGAAAGGGAATATATGCCCTCTGAGCCAACAAGATTGATTCTCACCATTAAAAATGTGTTTAATTTCTAATGTCATAGTGAAAAAAACACACTGTAGCATTATTTCAGAATCAACTATTCTTACCATAAATTGTGACAGGAACATAATCCATGTTTTGTGACAAGCGGGAGAAATAGCCAAACAAAATGTATGTTTTTTTCTACAGTAGCATTCTTATTCCTAAGTGGAATTGGTAAAACTGGGACATAATGTATTTTTTTCTATTTTTTTTTTCTCTTTTCACCATTAAAATGCATAGAACAGAAAATTGTTCTAGGGTAAAAATGCCATACAATGAAAGTCTAGTTTGTTTTGAAAAAAAAAAAAACTAAACAAAAACAATAAATATTACATTTAGGTTTCATAAGTAGGGATAACGTTTTTGCTGGTTAAATAGGGACAAAGGGTAAAACACCCAAACTGATCTTGTCCTTAAGGGGGAAACAAGGTCTGGATGCGAAGTGGTTAAAATGCATGAGGGTGACCCCGGGCTTTAAAAGATGCAAAAACATATTCGGGTTAACTGGAAAAACTAACCTTCACTAGAAAAAAAAGAGACCTTCAGACTGGATGGTATGAAAAACTAATCAGCTTTTTTCATAGGCATATTAAAAGTGAAAATAGAAAACAAACTTAATAACATTTTTCAATATATTGATAGTCACTGCCTAAACCACAATTTCTGTATGAGAGGAAAAAAAAACATAAAAAGCCAAGGTTGTTCTGTTGGACACTAAAGAGAGAAAATTAATACCAGCTGATAGAAGTCTAAAATGTGAGAAAAAATGACAATGACTCATTGAAGAGCGTTTTTTTGTTAAAGAGAATTCTTCATCAAAGATCTGAAATTGAAGGTTATGGAGCACCAGAAAGTGCCGGCTCCAATCTCAGTTCCGCAGGATTTAATGAAAAATAATTCATTCCCTAAGTTGTCAATGGATGGGTGATGCAATCTGAGCGGGATGTGACTGTCATGGGTGGCTCAGCAGTGGAGTGCCGCGATGCTACAGGCCCTCCGTAGCCTGGACAGGAACGATGTATCAGAGGAAATAGACGGACTGACGCTAATCATTAGAAATACCATATTTTTTGGACTATAAGACGCACCTTTTCTCCTCTCCTCTGGGGGGAAACAGTGCATCTTATAGTCGAAATATTCAGACCTGCACCTCCGGCACCCAGTATTCTCTATCCCCTGTGTCCTCCGCCCCCTGTGTCCTGTTTTCTCCATGTCCCTGTGCCATGCAGCTCCCATCATTAGGAAGTCAACGCACAGCTTTGCCGAGCCATCTACCAATCAGGGTGGGGGGGGGGGGGAGGGGGGGCGGCGCTGCCCCAGACTGCCAATCACGCCACTTACCACTGCTTGCAATGTTTTCCATACGTGGTCCTTGAGCTTGCTCAGCAGACATTTTTCACTATTTATTTGTAAAAAGGTTCAATCATTCGACAAATGGACTCCAAATTTCAACTTGAAAATGCGAAGTTTCAATGGAAAAGTCAGAGTTCTGAATCCCGCAAAAAATTGCGCGCTTATCCCGAATGGCGATCATTAATAGGCTGCTCCCTACCCAATACTAAAGCATTCTCACTATAGGTGTTCCTGGGATAAGCAAATTCTGGGGAAAATGGATATGCAGCGTTGGGGCCAAGCAGGTAATTTTGGCGCCAGAGGTGCTGGGGAAGTTTGTTAATAGGTGTGATTATCAGATATAACTGGAAACGGGGTGGGGGGCATATAGAGGGCGCCAGGAAAGCCTGCTACACAAACTGCGACTAAAAATAATAGGCATGAATTTGGCAGTGCTCAAACTTCGTCGGTTATTGGTGGGGATAGCGGCAGAGGAAAAGGTCAGAGTTAGGCATCAGTTGGGGGGGAGGGGGGTAGTTAGGGTTAGGCAACAGTTAGAGGAGTTGGTTAGTGTTAGGTATTGGTTGGGGGGGGTCGGTTAGGGTTAGGTATTGATGGAGAGTTAAAGTGACAATGGGGTCATGTTAGGCAATAGTAAAATATCAGTAAAACTACCACTATTTTACTATTATAATTACATACAGCCTAACTGTAGAATATTGGTAATTTTACCATTATTCTCTACTAGCAGCTATCTTTAGTGTCCAAATTACAGTACATGCAATCCTTTTTACATGCATGCTGCTGGGGGCCCAAGTGTAGTATTCTGCTTGGAGGAGGGGTAGAGGGTCCCCACTTTCAAAACTACAGTAGATTATAGAGGAGCAAACCCATGATTTTCAAGGGGGGGGGGGGATTCCTGAAAAGTCTCCCTCAGCTGGGTACAAACAGTGCAATTTCCCTGTCTGACCGACCGGCTGACAACGGGATCGATCAGAAGCAGTTTGGATACAGATAATGATGAGGACAGCTGAAATTGCTAATAAAGGGGAAAGTGAAGCATTCACACAGCAGGACCGTGCTCATACCTCACTCTCTTAAGTTCCTCAGAGCTGCTCCATGCTCTGTACATACGCTGCTGCTCCATGCTCTGTACACACGCTACTGTTCCATGCTCTGTACACACACTGCTGCTCCATGCTCTGTACACACGCTACTGCTCCATGCTCTGTACATACGCTACTGTTCCATGCTCTGTACACACGCTGCTGCTCCATGCTCTGTACACACGCTGCTGCTCCATGCTCTGTACACACGCTGCTGCTCCATGCTCTGTACACACGCTGCTGCTCCATGCTCTGTATACATGCTGCTGCTCCATGCTCTGTACACACGGTGCTGCTCCATGCTCTGTACACACGCTGCTGCTCCATGCTCTGTACACACGCTGCTGCTCCATGCTCTGTACACACGCTTCTGCTCCATGCTCTGTACACATGCTGCTGCTCCCTCCAAAGTTAGAAGTAGCAGGAAAAGAAATGGGGCAGTGCTGTGAGCTGCAGGATACCTGAAGATATTCTGGTGTCTCAACTTGTGCCTGTCCCCAGACACTGCACTGACCCTGGTCTGAGGGGGGATTCTGGGCAGCTGTAATCCCCCCTGCATTTGCCTAAGAGCCCACATCTCTGCAGCTGCACCAATGCATGGACATACACAGATTGGTGCACATGCAAATGGGGTGGAACGACTGCATGCATGGATTGTGCACATGGGGGCTACTACACAAAGAATGGGGTAGCTGGTGCACACTGAAAAGCGCAGCTGTTGTGCATGAAGCAGGGGAAGCATAAAACTGCTGGTCTTATGGCAGAGGTGGAAAGTAAATCCAGACCTAACTGCTACTTATATAAGAAGCATAAAGCAGTGATTTGGTAGCCTCGGTGTATGAGTGTAGGTACGAGTCTGCCGGTGCCTGAATAGCCCCGTTTCCTACATTTTTGTTATTTTCAGGTTCTGCTAATGAAATTTGCGCATACTAATAATGTGCACGCTTAATATGCGCACAGTAAGTTTTGGCACCATTTGATCTTGCACTGCTCTGTGTGAATTATCAGGCCATGCATGCTGATAATGTATGTATTACTAATGTCTGGGGCTGCAGATGATATTAACCCCTTCATGAATCAGGTTGTTTCATTCGGTGGCAATGAGAACAAATTTGCCATTTTTAAATATTTACACAATTATTATTACAGTATAATCTTGTTATAGTAAACTCCACGGGACCAGGAAAATGGTTTACTATTTCCAAAGTTTACTCTATCAGAAATTGTCCTAGAAATGGCCCAGCATGCCCTGGTACAGTCTCCGCTGCAAAAGACCTGTCCTCCCACTTGAGGTACAGTACAAATAGTTACACATTTAGTGGACTACAAGGTTAAATAAGTATAGCTTAGGGCTGCATAGCCAGGCAGGACATCATGCTGGTACAGTATTCAGGGCTCCTTAAAAATTGCAGCCGTCATTGAATAGAGGCAGTCACTCACTTCCTGTGAGTAGCTTCAATACCTCCGTGGACGAGACTTGCAGCACATGTCCTGAAAAAGTTTTTTGTCACACCTGAGGCAATTATGAAGCCTATCCTCAAAATGCAGCCAATCATAATAAGCCACTCGCATCTGTAATGCGAGTGGCTCCAATAACTCCACGGGCGGGACTTAGCACTCTCCTCTCCACTCTCCTTAGTTTTGCAGTGAGTAGCCTACTCTCATTTGCACTACAAGTGAAAGTAGCCAGTACTATGCTCCTTATACTACCAGGAGCATCATCTCTAACAAGGGAAGAGATACCCGGGAGTGCATACAATCCTGTGGGAGGACTGTGCTGATACTTTTAGTGGTGATTGCAATGTGGAAGTTGAAACACTGCATCCTCTTTTGTTTACGTTCACATTATTCCTTATTTTCCCCAGGCTGCTTATTTGTACAGTACTGTATATCCAGTGCCCGTGCCATTCTTCTTTTCTTGCAAATGTTATCAGGCATCAACTCACTTGCAACCAGCCTGAAGAGATTTCACACTGACATATGATGCATGCTCTGCCCACTGTTTACTATATCCAGAATCAGCGTCATATGGGGGCCAAAAAACATGTTTACTACAACAGAAGTATTATTATATCAGAGTTTACTATACCAGGCGTCACTCCCATAGACTTATAATGGAATAGAGATATGGGCAGTGGCGCAATGTGGATGCAGAGCAGCACAGGTGTACTCAGGGCCAGTCCCCAAGCCCTAAAGGGAGGATACAATAAAAACTAGAGCACCTGGCGCTCAGACAACAGACACTCTAATAGTTAAATCCAATTGTGACAAGTCCTGTCAGTGCAGCAAGGTCTGATGTAACAGTTCCAACACAACTCGTGTGGGGAAGCGGCTATACTTGCTTAGACTTGATAATGTGTCCGGTCATGAGTGAAGACATCCCCTGATGAAGGCGTGAGGCCGAAATCCGGATCGGGATATATTTTATTACATGCAATAAACCCAAGAAATCGTCCGTAAGTGTAATTCATAGCGCAGCGTTACCAACTCAAAGCGCAGTCTGCACTATTTTTTCCCTCTTGCGTATCCCTACCCAGGAAGTGAGCCAACACCACCTAGGATAGTACTGGAACGCAGAGGGTGACGTCACTGCCGGTGGAAGTTGACGGAGGCTGTGAGCCTTCTCGCGTGAGCTCGGATCCGAGCCGCGCGGAATAGGAACTATCCATATACGCTGACACGGACGGTAGGATCAGAGGTTTCTGCATGAAAGTATCGGTCGCTAACTATATATAATCGGGTATCGTCCTTTTTTTAGAAAAGTGAAGGATCAAAAACACAAAGTCCTCTTAAGGGCAGTCCACCTTGCCCACAAGACCTAAATAATTTATAGAAAAGGACTTATATTCAAAATAAGCAAGGAGGTATAGTGCAATTTTTGGCAAAATCTGTAGAAAAACTTTATTGATACAAAATATCGAAAAATTCATTAAAAGCTTCTTCAATTCCACATAATTAATTCGTTAGTCTTCATGTGACCAATTAAATATCACAAAACATGGATAATTAAAGCTGATTGATTGGTATTATATTCTGGCTTGATGCAATATTGAAATAGATTTTTGTATTTTACAGGCTACGACACATGTTCGTTTCGGGCTCCTTATGTTGTAAATATGCCCTTCATCAGGCCGTAATACAAATTTCTAAAAAACAAGCAATAAAAACAGGCATTAAAAATCAGAGCTCAAAAATGGTCAGCTCAAAAAAGAGCAAGAAACAAGAAAAGGAAGCTCCACCATTGTGATTTTAGGTATGTCATACACCTGGTTTACAGTTCTGAACCTACATACCACTCCATAGTGAGTCCAAAATACTGCACTTGAAATATTCTTCTTATTGAACTGTGCCTTTTTGTGGATATTTGTTGTTCTAATTATTCTAACTTCTCTGCACTAAAATTATTAGAGCCCCTTGGGTGCTCTGAGCTATGGGCAGTGATGCAGGGGCTGATATTTACTAGCCCATGGTGCGGATCTGCCTTTGGATATATGGCTATGGGAAAACTATGGTTCTTTTCTATGGGTCTTTACTATGTGGCATGAGTTCTCCTATGATCACTATAAAGTTTGGTGTCTACTTTTCAACTTCTTTGGGTATGTAGGTTCAGAACTGTAAACCAGGTGTATGACATACCTAAAATTAGTGATGTGCAATCCCCTGAATATGAACATTTGTTTTTATATCCCAGCTGTCCTAGATTTATGCAATATTTTTGCAGCACATGCGACTATACTTGCACAAGGTAGTAAGGAAGGTCCGCAACGATGTCTCTTACAATGCTCAATCTTTATTCAGGACATATCCTCAACAGTTAAAAAGCACAGCTGACATGTTTCGGGCCAGACATGCCCTTAATCATAGCTAAAAAACATGGCTGATCTCCTTTGCTTTTGTAGGTAGTGACAACCCAGGGCGGAGCACAGACCACTCCTGCAAGGGAGGGGTCGAAAACAAGTGTCCCACACATGGGAGTCACACCATATACAGACATATGTTAATACTTTAAAAGCTATACAAATAAAGCATAAAAACAAGAATGAAGCAAAACAGAAAAAGGGAACAACAAAATTATGGAGTCACACAAAATGATTTAAAGGCACAACAGATAGCCAGATACACGCTATTGTATCTTAAAGAATGTTCACAATTGAAAAAGTGTATGTTTTAAGCTGTCACTAGAGCCAGATCCAACCTTGCATTTAGTCCCATTGGGGCTCTGGTTCCAAGGCGGAAGATCCATAGGGCCTCTCTTTTACGGATTAAAGACAGTAGATCCCCTCCTCTTATGGGTGGAGAGACCCTCTCTATGCCCTGAAATATAAATATAAAGCCAGACATATTACCCCCATGTAATTCTCGGAAATGTTTCGCAACATTAGAAATGTTTCTAGTGGACCAAGAGGCCCCCAAATAGTGTTCCGCTATCCTAGCCTTTAAGGGTCTAGTAGTACAGCCCACATATTGTGTGGAGCATAGAGTGCATGTTACCAAATATATAACATTTTTGGTGTTGCAATTAATAAATTGTTTAATGGGGGCCCCATAACCATTTGTGAGTGACCTAACTGTCTGGGTGTTGTTATGAACTACACAGTAATGACACGTGGGAAGTGCACATTTGTATGACCCCTTGGTCGAGAGCCATGTGGTGGCAGTCACATCGGAACCAAAGAGGCTAGGAGACAGAACACTACCAAGGGTGGGTGCACGTCTGCTGGCAAAGCTGATGCCTTTCTGTAGATAGGGCCGTATATCACCATCACCCTCCAAAATGGGTATATATTTCTCTATGATGCGCTTAACGTTGCAGAATTCTGTGCTATAATTGGTAACAAATACAGGTCTCTCAGGAAGTTTGGCTCGATGGGCACTCTCCCGCACCAGTTGTCTCCTGGGGATCGACAGGGCTCGCCGTCTGCCCCTATCGATCATCCACTTAGGGTAACCTCTGTCGCGTAGGCGGTCCTCCACTATGTGGAGCTCTCGCGACAGAGTCCCTTCATCCGAGCAATTCCGGCGGGCCCGAATGAATTCTCCCACCGGAATCGCTCGGATGGTATGGCCCGGATGGCAACTTTTGGCCTGCAATGTAGAGTTTCCTGCGCATGTCTTTCTAAAGGTCTTAGTGTGAATCTTATTAGAAACAGTGTCGCCCACAAGTGTAAGATCCAGGTAATCAATAGACTGTTGTTGCCAGGTGTATGTGAAACTCAAGTTACACTGGTTATCATTTAAGGACATCATGAAGGTGTCAACCGAGGACCGGTCTCCTTTCCAAATGACCAAAATATCATCTATGAACCTCCCATACCACGCAACTCTGTCCCAAAGGCGTCCCCCACCCCCAAAGACGTGGAACTCCTCCCACCATCCCATGTAAAGATTAGCCAGAGATGGGGAGAACTTGGCCCCCATGGAGGCCCCACACCTCTGGAGGTAGAAGACGCCATCGAACATAAAGAAATTGCGGGTCAGGAGGAAATCTGTAGCAGCACAAATAAACACCCGAAGATCAGAGGAATATTCTGAGTACTTTTCTAGATGATATTGTATGGCCGTCAGAGCCAGATGATGTGGAATACAGGAATACAGGGCCTTAACATCTATGGTGAGCCAACTCCTACCATCATCCCACCCGACTCCCTCCAGGCTTGCCAACAGATGTCTGGAATCCTTTAAATACCCTGGAAGTCTTCTGACTAGAGGCTGCAGCATGGAGTCCACCCAATCACTCAGGCGCTCCCCCAAGGATCCTATGCCCGCAACAATGGGTCTACCCTCGGGAGGAGCGCCTGGTTTATGTATCTTGGGGAGATGATGAAAAATGGGGGTAATAGGGTGTGTGACACCCAGATATTCCACTAATTTGTGATCTAAGACCCCCAGACTCTCTCCATACCTAAGGAGGCTAAATAGTTGTTTTTGGAATTCCTGTGTAGGATTTCCTCTTAAACGGGTGTATGTGGTGGGATCCTCCACCTGTCTCAGGGCTTCAGCCCTGTAGTCAGACCTATTGAGGATAACCACCGCCCCCCCTTTGTCTGCATTACGTATAACGACACTTTGGTTGTTTTGCAGATTCTTAATAGCCTGGTGCTCAGCTCTAGTAAGGTTAGATTTAGATAGTGTAGATGGTGTGGCAGCCAGTTTACTTAGCTCTGATTCCACCATATCCTGAAAATTTTCCACAGGAGGTGTTCTGGCCGTTAATGGATAAAAGTCAGGATTTCTAATCCTGACGGGTTGTACATCAGACACTGAAATCAGGCCTGTGCTTTCGGACACCAAAGAATCTAGGGTCCATTTAGCACACGTATCCTGGAAATTTCCAATGTCGGATATCTCAACCCCAGAACGGCCACCTTCCTGTGTGCTCTCCCTATCAGTTTTAAAATGTTTCCTAAGGAGAATGTTTCTAATGAATCTATTCACATCTAGTAGGGTATTAAAAACATCAAAATGATGTGTGGGTGAAAAGGACAAGCCTTTGGATAGCACTGACAGTTCTGCTTCCGTAAAAGTGTGATCTGAAAGATTGACAACATTGGTCGGCACACCAAAAGGGTGACCCCTAGATTTACCTTTAGTATGTTTTATTCCCGCCCTTCTGGTTCTCCTCCTCTCCTGTCCTTGTTGTAAAATCTCTTGTGTCGCTTGAAAGAGGGGGGCCTGTTCTGTGAGTTTTTTGGCAAAGAGGTTTGAGCCTTGTTGATGGATCGTGCTCCTATGGACTCGCCTATGGCATTGGCATTCAGAGTACCACCCCTACACATGGGAGGACTACCTGAGGGTTCTCTATGTGAGTTGTGGTCATTTGAAAAATTAACCCTCCTTCTATTCCTAGATCTGGACCTGCGTGTAGTGGTGGCTGGGGATTTGGGGGGAGCCTCCCACTTGCCCCACTGGTAAACCAGATCCTGATCATAATCATTTGTGTCTCTAATGTATTTTAACCTCTTTGTTTCAGTAATAGCAGCTTCCAGTTTAGAAATGTTCTCCTGTAACCTTTCATGCAGCTCATCATATTGCTGTAATGTATTAAATTTCGACAAATTTTGTGTTAGTTCAGATTTTGTTGTTCCCTTTTTCTGTTTTGCTTCATTCTTGTTTTTATGCTTTATTTGTATAGCTTTTAAAGTATTAACATATGTCTGTATATGGTGTGACTCCCATGTGTGGAGCATGACACTTGTTTTCGACCCCTCCCTTGCAGGAGTGGTCTGTGCTCCGCCCTGGGTTGTCACTACCTACAAAAGCAAAGGAGATCAGCCATGTTTTTTAGCTATGATTAAGGGCATGTCTGGCCCGAAACATGTCAGCTGTGCTTTTTAACTGTTGAGGATATGTCCTGAATAAAGATTGAGCATTGTAAGAGACATCGTTGCGGACCTTCCTTACTACCTTGCACTTGGATTGGATTGAGCAGCTAAGGGTCCAGCACTGTCTCTGGCAGCTCACAGTGCAGCGGTGAACCTTCCTTTACTACTTATACTTGCACAAACTATAACTCATTAACCTTTCAGTAACCCCTACTATGTTCTGATGTGACCCTGGCAAGAGTAGCAAACATTTTCTACCTAACAGCAGACGCTTGCTAAGAAATCCGGTCCAGGTTTGGGGAATAGCTTATATTCTCCAGTGTCCCCGTCTTAGTAAATCATCACCGCTGACAATTGTTGCTAGAACAATGGCATACCGAGACTCTTGTTAGTAGTACAATGACACTTGGACACTTTGGCTTGTAGAACAGTAGCATGCTAAGTCTCTAGAGTCACAGGACAATGCTGGACATATTATAGAGGCAGTACACACAGACACTGATTGAAGGGAAAATTACAGGTAGCCTCCTTCACAGCTCACACAGACTATAATATCGGAGTAATGAAAATGCGTATGCATGGATCAGGCTTGCAGTTACTGAAGCCAAAGGAACACATTTTCTCTATGGATGTCAGTTCAGGTCTTGGGCCTCTTTCAGATGGACGGCTGAATTGCAGTTTAGCATCTGGTCTGCCACCCACAAGCGCCATTCGGGGGCAATTTCAAGAGGAACTTTAACCAAGGGTTGAACTTCATCCTAATCAGTAGCTGATGCCCCCTTTTCCATGAGAAATCTTTTCCTTTTCTCGAATAAATGCTCAGGGATGTCTGTATGGCTCATAATGTGATGAAACCCCTCCCATGGTGTGATGTCATGACCAAGGTCCTGACAGTATGCTGTCTGTGAACCTCCTTTGCATTGTGGGAAATAAAAGCTGTTTCCAACAGCCAAGCAAGCAATATCTCCCTCTGTGCATAGAACTCTCAGTAAATTAACATTCCGTACAGATCACCTGGCAAAACTAAAGAAGCATTTCAGGATGTAAATTAGGGAGAGGCCAGATTTTACAAAGGGCAAACACTGACTAAATAATATATACATGAGTATTGTAAACAATAAGCAATTGTATTCATTGTTATTTCCACTACACTATTCATTGTTAGTTCCTCTTTGAAAGCAGCCATTGTAGCAGCATACGTGTCAGCGATTGACACATGTGATGTTACTTAGCGGCAGAAAACCGTGAAAAGTTACGTCTGAGCACCTGTCGACTGCCGTTCCCGAGGGTCACTCACCCGTGCAGGAGAACAGCTGCCCCTCTGAAAGAGGCTTTACTGACAGAGGGCAATGCTTGTGTAGCAAATGCATGCCCATCACAGCACCCACCCTGCACATAGATTTTCCAGTGTTCAGGACCACAATCTGTGTACCAGCAAGCTGAGACAAGTGTCACAATATGATGTAAACGGACAACCCTTCTTTACACACATCTAGATATAACCCACCACATCTTTCCTGCAAAATACAGTAACTTTAAAGCACACCTGAACTAAAAATAAATACAAGTGCTGGATATACCTGGGGGTGTTTCAGTGCCCCCATCAGGGACATAACTAGAAATCACTGTGCTCCCCTACGAAACTTTGGATGGGGCCCTCCAGATGTCGTTACTGGGGGGCACTAATGGTAGCCCAAAGTGAGGGAGGGTGGTAGTCGGGTCCCCCTTCCCCGCTGCTGTTTGTGCCTGCTGCCCCCCCCTTCCTGAGCGTCACCCCCTCCTGCCCATAAAAATGTCCCTGGAAGGCCGCGGAGCCACTGGCCCCCGTAAGGCTTCTCCCCTAAGGGGCTCCCTGCAGCTGCATCCCTTGCAGGGGCTATTTTTACGCCCCTGTCCACCATAACCTCAGTAGCCCCTCAGCTTAGTCTGCATCTTCATGGTTTGCTCCTCTGCTCATGCGTAAAGGGCGTATGCTCAGTATATACAGCAGAAGGA
This sequence comes from Hyperolius riggenbachi, assembly GCF_040937935.1. Classification (NCBI taxonomy): domain Eukaryota; kingdom Metazoa; phylum Chordata; class Amphibia; order Anura; family Hyperoliidae; genus Hyperolius; species Hyperolius riggenbachi. The sequence continues at coordinate 74,566,259 of NC_090656.1, read as the reverse complement.
AATGGCAGCGCTTCCAAACAGAGGCTGCACCTGAATTGACTACCTGCACAAGTATGCAGTGCTCGACTAACGGGCAGGTTACACACCTTGCATTCAAAACAGGTACAGTAAAGGGGGCGTTAGCTTCAGCATAAGTTGTGCACAAATTATCCCTAATAGACTCTCCTACGGCGGTGACGTGCCCCAACAGGAGAGAAACTAACCACTAATCTAGCAGTGAAACATATAAAAAAGTGAAGCATGTTCAAACAATGAAAATTGTCCAAAAAAGAAAAAAAGAAAAAGAAAAAAGAAAAAAGAAAAGAATAAAGAAAAAGAAAAAAGAAAAAGAAAAAAAGAAAAAGAAAAAAGAAAAAGAAAAAAGAAAAAGAAAAAGAAAAAAAGAAAAAAGAAAAAAGAAAAGAAAAAGGTGTGTAACCTGCCCGTTAATCGAGCTCTGCATACTTGTGCAGGTAGTCAATTCAGGTGCAGCCTCTGTTTGGAAGCGCTGCCATTTCCTTCTGCTGTACAAAACTTAAGTATACTTCAGGCTAGCTGCCTCCAGGGGTGTCAGCTTGCATTCAAATTTTAGAATTTAGATTAGTGTTAGCACATAATTTGCATCTGATTTGTATTCAAGGTGTGTATTTAGCCCCAAGGGGCTGGGCATATCTCTGGAGCTTTCACTTCACTTGCAGCCTGTGAGCGCTGCCCATTGCTTGTTGTATGCTCAGTATACTCAGGCACCCTCTTTGTTTGCGCTCCCCCACGGCTGTGCCCTGGACTCCGGGAGCTTTGGCTGGGATTGTCCTGCACATGTGCGATTTCAAATGTATACAAACTGTGCATGCCCAGAACAATCCTGGCCACAGCTGTTGTGAACAACATTTTAGGAGCAGGACTGAAGGAGGCGCACGGAGAGGACAGAGCATGTGCCCTTACTCCAGATGGACTCAGTCTGAGCTTTGAACAGGGAGGAAAGCATGGAGATCAAGGGGAGAACAGCAAAGCTGAGGGTTCACTGAGGTTATGGGGGCACAGAAAGACTCCTAGGTATGGCCAGCTACTGTATTTATTATCAGCTCAGGAATGCTTCAGGTTTAACCCTTTTTTTTAGGGCCCCATTCACACTGTGGCCATGCGTCGTGGCGATTTACCACACTGCTACCACAGGGCAATGAAAGTCTATGGGTACTGTTATACTACCTGTGGTGCGGTGTGGTGTGCCGGAAGTCCTCAATCTGGCGCGCTTCCATAACTACGTTAGCGCACATATCTGCGTCAACGTGCGTCGGACCGGAAGTCATGTAAGTCAGTTGTGAAGCAAGTATTTGAAAAAATGTTGGCGATGTTGGTGCGGCGACCTTTGCTACGCTCATGCCCGGAAGCGTATTTCAGTTCTGCATAATCGAAATAGGAAGTGACCACAAGTGCGTGTCACTTCCTGTTCGGCCGGATGCCAGAAGGGGAATACCACATAGTAACTCGGTATTCCCTAAAAGCCTGTTTTTGGCGTTGCGGTGTGGCGGGCGCGCCGCACCACAACGCTGACGCCAAATAAACCGGCCTGAGTAATGTCTTTCACAGTTCCTTTCAGAATGACACAGTGTTGCAAACATATTTTCTACTGTAGCTCACACAGAGACAGATTCAATGCTGTAAATATACTGAACTAAAGAAGGGGATTACAGAAAAAAACAACAATATAGCCCACAGTAATATAAAAAGAATAAATGATGAAAAGAATACTTAGGTTTCTGTTGGTCTGATCCAGTCCTCTGGGACTCTAATTATAGCTGCTGTACAGTTAGTCCTCTGTGAGACTGAGCTCTTGTTGAAGACTCCTGCTGAGAAATCTATAATAGCTTGTTGGTGGCTTGGATGTCATGGACAGAAGCGATTAAGGCGGGGGACCTCAGACTTTTCACACCAAGGGCTAGTTCACGATTCCTGAGACAGTTGGGAAGCTGAAATAGTGGAGTTAAAAACAACCTTTGCTGGTTATACTCAGAAAAGGAGTAAGATGAAATGGGGCCCTAGGAAAGATAGTAGTTTTTACCCACCTGGCTTTTTTTTTAGTAAGATTTGGTGTGGGGGCTAGCATGTGGATGATCCGACTCTGGTTGCACTATACTTTATGTTTAGTCAAATAAAACAGAGTTCCCCATCCCTGTCCTCAAGGCCCAACAACAGTACATGTTTTGCAGAAAACCACAGACATGCACAGGTGGGGTATTTAGTGTCTCAGCAGAGCTGATTAACTACCTCTGTGGATTTCCACAAAACATGCACTGTTGGTGGGCCTTGAGGACAGGGTTGGGGAACACTGATAAAACATGTCTCATATAAAATAAATCTTATGTTATATAATATGTGCAGCCATCATGGCTCCTACAGGGTGCAACTTAGAAAAGAAAAATGATGTGACACCTCAGGCGTGCTGCAGCGGAATGTGAATCAGGAGTAGGGCCTATAATTGAATAAAACTTAAAAGTGCTTCAATACAACAACAACCATATAAATTCAGGCAAATTACAATGATATGCAAAATATACTAAAAGATCAGCAAAAACTCGGTATACAGAGGCGCCAGAGTAGAGTAAAACGTTTTAAAAACCGCTTAAAAGGAGAGGGGGATGTTAAGGTGGACTCACCTCCCTCTTACAAAAAAAGAAAACTCACTTGAGTCTCAATAAAATAGAATTGTCAAGTAATTTATTTAACTCCACAAATGCAACGCGTTTCGCGGGCGTGACCCCGCTTCCTCAGGCAAAAATGGGAGTACAACTCAGTGGGTCAAGCAATAAGTTTGAGCGCCTCTGTCACAGAGGCGCTCAAACTTATTGCTTGACCCACTGAGTTGTGCTCCCATTTTTGCCTGAGGAAGCGGGGTCACGCCCGCGAAACGTGTTGCATTTGTGGAGTTGAATAACTTAATTGACAATTCTATTTTATTGAGACTCAAGTGAGTTTTCTTTTTTTGTAAGAGGGAGGTGAGTCCACCTTAACATCCCCCTCTCCTTTTAAGCGGTTTTTAAAACGTTTTACTCTACTCTGGCGCCTCTGTATCCTGAGTTTTTGCTTATCTTCTAGTCCACTCTGGGTGGAGGGGTGCATCCCCATCTACTATCTACAGAGAGCGACTTCTTAACCTGAGTGTCGTCAGGTCCTAATGCTCCCCACCTGCATTTAAAGTGGTTGCCTATTGGTAACCCGTGTTTGTGAGTATATATATACATAAAATTGTATTGAACTCTTCATTTTACCTGACAATACTGCACCATATTGGGCTCTCGATTCTCCTCTTGTTTTTAAGCAAAATATACTAAAGACAGGCAGATACTAATGTCAGGTAGGCATTGAATGACAGGCAATTCCAACGACAGACAAGATAACTAGGCACAGTGGCCCTACCCCACAAATAATAGAATTACGGTAAGTGGTCCCTTTAAACAAAATAACTCGGGCAGCTGCCCCCACAAAACATCATAATTAGGCAGAATGTCCTAGTGAAACACAATAAGACAGAGTTCCTTCCCATCCAAACAGCAACGTGCAAAGTGCCCCCAAACAGCAACATGCAAATTGCCCCAGACAGCAACATGCAATTTGCCTATTTAATAACAATATGCAGTGTGAGCTCAAATATTAAGCAGACTGAGCCCCAAATGTTAAGAAAAGAATACATCAAATTGTCCTGGAAATCCCGAGTTGCAACAATTAATACAGACCAAAGCTAATACAATTACACCTCAATTTGCACACATTAATAGCGCCTGGCCCTGACATATCATTGTTATGCTATTCAGGTGTCCGTTGTTATTCTAATTACACCGTACACTTTCCTAATGGAACTAGAAGCTGTGTGTAAGAACTCCATGAAGCACAGTATGTTAAGAATATATGGTGCTCCTTATTGTAGGTATCATCCTAGGCATCTGCCTGGTTTGCCTATGCCTAAAAAAGCCTTGTTGTAGTGTAGTGAATAGAAGATTATCTTTTAGCGTCAGGGTCTCAGGCTTAAATCTGGGCCAGGACACAAGGGGGTTGATTCACTATCACTATAGCTCCCCTTACTGCACACTTAGTGTGCCTTATCAGAATTAACGTGCCTTATCAGAGTTAGCATGCCTTATCAGAGTAGCATAGCGAGCGCTACGAACTTATGCCTGCTAATTAGCAATGACGAGAGCTCCACTCGTCCTGCCCTGAGCCCCTGCGGGTCCAATCACTTTAAAGAGACTCCATAACAAAAATTGCATCCAGTTTTTTATCATCCTACAAGTTCAAAAAGCTATTCTAATGTGTTCTGGCTTACTGCAGCACTTTATACTATCACTGTCTCTGTAATAAATCAATGTATCTTTCCCCTGTCAGACTTGTCAGCCTGTGTCTGGAAGGCTGCCAAGTTCTTCAGTGTTGTGGTTCTGCTATGAACTCCCCCTTCCAGGCCCCTCTATGCACACTGCCTGTGTGTTATTTAGGATTAGAGCAGCTTCTCTCTTATCTTTTACAAGCTGGATAAATCGTCCTCTGAGCTGGCTGGGCTTTCACATACTGAAGAATTACAGACAAGGGCAAAGCTGTTTGCAGGAAGAAACAAGCAGCCTGAAACTTCAGTGCATGAGAACTGCAGGGGGAAAGAAACACACAAATGATCTCTTGAGATTCAAAAGGAAGGCTGTATACAGCCTGCTTGTGTATGGATGTATTTTCTATGTGTGGACATACTGTACATCAACCTACTTCCTGTTTTGGTGGCAATTTTGTTTGTTTATAAACAAACTTTTTAAAACTGTTTTTAACCACTTTTAATGCGGCGAGGAGCGGCAAAATTGTGTCAGAGGGTAATAGGAGATGTCCCCTAACGCACTGGTATGTTTACTTTTGTGCGATTTTAACAATACAGATTCTCTTTAAAGGACATTATCCCCGCACTTTGATTGGCTTAATAGGCTGCCTGTGATTTGACAGGAAGCATTCTGCGCCCGTGCAGTACGCCAACTGGTCATATTACTGGGCCACCTAGCGGAGGATCCAGGTGGCCTGGGAAGATGGCAAGGCACCGATGAGCGTGAAGAGGGCTGTAAGAAATCCCAGGTCTGTATAATTTTTTTTAATGATCTCAGGTACACCTTAATCCTTTCTGCAAATACATAATAATAGCTCTCCAGGATATTGGCTACCTTGGGAGCGTTTGATCTGTGAAGTTTAGATTCACCATAAAATGATGCATCTGAGTTCTATTTCCCTTGTCTGAATTATAAATCCCCCTTGAATAAATCTTCATCTCAGATGCAGCGCTTAAGAAGAAAGTCCACACTGAGTGCATTCCGCTAATTGAAGCCTTACATTTTTTATTTTCTTAACCATGTGGCAGTCACAGGAAATTCTGCCTTTTAATTAATTGTAATAAACTTGCGAAAACCACTTGAAATTCATGGACTTAAAAATATATATATTCATGAGCAGCAGATGCGGCTGAAACAAAGCACCCGTCATGGGGAGATTCATGGCTGTATGCATATTATTCACTTAAATGCAGCTTATGTCACTTGAAAATCTCTTTTAATTATAGCTTGTTGGAAATTAGATGCAACATCACTCAGTGGCTGTGTACTGTAATTAAGATGTGTAATTGTCTGTCAGATGTCATATAGCCTGGACAGCTAGGGAGAGAAATGAATTTGGTGCAGCTGCAATGATTTTGAGCAGAGCCCTCTACTGGCAGACGACTGCGGCTTCTGTTTTACATAGTTACATAGTTACATAGTTACTTTGGTTGAAAAAAGACATACGTCCATCGAGTTCAACCAGTACAAAGTACAACTCCAGCCTGCTCCCTCACATATCCCTGTTGATCCAGAGGAAGGCGAAAAAACCCTTACAAGGTAAAAATTCCTTCCCGACTCCAGATGGCAATCAGATAAAATCCCTGGATCAACATCATTGGCATTACCTAGTAATTGTAGCCATGGATGTCATTCAACGCAAGGAAAGCATCTAAGCCCCCTTTAAATGCAGGTATAGAGTTTGCCATAACGACTTCCTGTGGCAATGCATTCCACATCTTAATCACTCTTACTGTAAAGAACCCTTTCCTAAATAAATGGCTAAAACGTTTTTCCTCCATGCGCAGATCATGTCCTCTAGTCCTTTGAGAAGGCCTAGGGACAAAAAGCTCATCCGCCAAGCTATTATATTGCCCTCTGATGTATTTATACATGTTAATTAGATCTCCTCTAAGGCGTCTTTTCTCTAGACTAAATAAACCCAGTTTATCTAACCTTTCTTGGTAAGTGAGACCTTCCATCCCACGTATCAATTTTGTTGCTCGTCTCTGCACCTGCTCTAGAACTGCAATATCTTTTTTGTAATGTGGTGCCCAGAACTGAATTCCATATTCCAGATGTGGCCTTACTAGAGAGTTAAACAGGGGCAATATTATGCTAGCATCTCGAGTTTTTATTTCCCTTTTAATGCATCCCAAAATTTTGTTAGCTTTAGCTGCAGCGGCTTGGCATTGAGTACGATTATTTAACTTGTTGTCGATGAGTACTCCTAAGTCCTTCTCCAAGTTTGATGTCCCCAACTGTATCCCATTTATTTTGTATGGTGTTAGACCATTGGTACGACCAAAATGCATGACTTTACATTTGTCAACATTGAATTTCATCTGCCATGTATGTGCCCATATAGCCATCCTATCCAGATCCTGTTGCAATATAACACTATCTTCCTTAGAGTTGATGATTCTGCACAATTTTGTATCATCTGCAAAAATAGCAACATTGCTCACTACTGTATCCACTAGGTCATTAATAAATAAATTGAAGAGCACTGGACCCAGTACAGACCCCTGTGGGACCCCACTGCTAACAGTCTCCCATTTTGAGTATGATCCATTGACCACAACTCTTTGTTTTCTGTCCATTAGCCAGTTCCCTATCCAAGCACACAGACTCTTCCCCAGTCCTTGCATCCTCATCTTTTGCACCAGACTTTTGTGGGGAACAGTGTCGAAGGCCTTAGCAAAGTCTAAGTATATCACATCTACAGCATTCCCAATATCCATATTAGCATTCACTACCTCATAAAAGCTGAGCATGTTAGTCAAACAGGACCTGTCTTTAGTAAACCCATGTTGATGCTGAGAAATAAGATTATTTTCTACTATGAAGTCATGTATAGTATCTCTTAGTAACCCCTCAAATAGTTTGCATACAACTGATGTTAAGCTTACAGGTCTATAATTTCCTGGATCTGATTTTTTGCCCTTCTTAAATAATGGGAAAACGTGGGCTGTACGCCAATCCACTGGGACTCTGCCAGTTGCAAGAGAGTCACAAAAGATAAGATAAAGGGGTTTATCTATAACTGAACTTAATTCCCTTAGGACCCGAGGATGCATGCCATCCGGGCCAGGTGCCTTGTCTATTTTTAATTTATTTAGTCTTGCCTTTACTTCTTCCTGCGTTAAGTATTTAATATTACAGTTAGAAGATTGAGACTCTTCCGCCTCTGTAATTTGCAACAGTGCTGTTTCCTTTGTAAAGACAGAAGCAAAGAAAGCATTTAATAACTCTGCCTTACCTTGGTCATCCACCATTGAGTTTCCACCTTCATCCTTTAGGAGTCCTATACAGTCAACCTTTCTTTTTTTAGAGTTGATGTACTTGTAAAACTTTTTTGGGTTAGATTTGATATCCCTAGCGATTTGATTTTCAGCTTCGATCTTTGCTAGCCTAATTTCTTGTTTACAATTTTTATTGCACTCCTTGTAATTGCTGAGTGCAGCCTCGGACCCCTCCTGTTTTAGGACCTTATAGGCATTCTTTTTCCTCTTCATTTTATCTCTAACCTTTCTATTCATCCATAGAGGCCTTTTTTTATTCCTAGACATTTTGTTTCCATATGGGATATACATACTACAATATTGATTGAGAATACGTTTAAAAGCTTGCCATTTCCCTTCAGTGTCCTCCCCTTGTAGTACATTATCCCAGTTCACCAAACTTAGTGCCTGCCTAATTTGATTGAACTTTGCTTTTCTAAAATTCATAGTTTTAGTGGTCCCGCTGCCCCGTGGCCTATCAGTCACCAGATCAAACGTTATCATGTTGTGATCACTATTTCCCAAATGTTCTTGAACCTGCACATTTGATACATTATCTGGTCTATTCGAAATGATCAGATCCAGTAACGCATTCCCCCTAGTTGGTTCCGTTACCATTTGAGTCAAGTAATTGTCCTGTAGTGCTGCCAGAAATCTGCTGCTTTTACCAGAATGGGTAGCCTCAATACCCCAGTCAATGTCTGGAAAGTTGAAGTCGCCCATAACTATGACCTCATTTTTACTTGCCGCTTTTTCAATTTGCTGTAGTAATTGCAGTTCTGCAGCTTCATTAATATGAGGTGGTCTGTAGCATACCCCAATAAGCAATTGGCAACTTTTATTTCCACCATGAATATTTACCCAAACGGACTCCACATCTTCGCAATCTTCCTCCATCTCATCGTTGAGGACAGCTGTAAAAGAATTCTTAACAAAGAGACAAACCCCTCCACCTTTTTTCCCTGTTCTATCCCTCCTGAACACATTGTATCCTTTTAAATTGGCTATCCAGTCATGACTTTCATCCATCCATGTCTCGGTTATTCCCACAATGTCATAGCCTTTGTCATTCAGAATGAACTCTAGTTCATCTATTTTATTTGCAAGGCTCCGAGCATTGGTTATCATGCACTTTATATTTTTACCACCACATTTACCAATTTTGTTTACCTGAAATGGGCTACTTGAAGTTTTACCAACCTCCTTAATCTTTACACTGTCCCCACCCCCCTCTCCACCCCCCATAATGTTAGGCTCCCACTGTCTTTTTACCTTATCTTGTCTATATGTTGAGACTTTATCCTCCCGCCTCCCCCCAGATCCTAGTTTAAAATCTCCTCCAACCGTTTAGCCATCTTCTCCCCCAATGCAGCTGCACCCTCCCCATTAAGGTGCAGCCCGTCCCTGCTGTAGAACCTGTAGCCGACTGCAAAGTCTGCCCAGTTCTCCAGGAACCCAAACCCTTCCTTCCTACACCAATTTCTCAGCCACTTATTTAACTCCCTAAGCTCCCTCTGTCTCTCAGATGTAGCACGTGGCACTGGCAGTATTTCAGAGAACACCACCTTGGAGGTCCTTGCTTTAAGTTTATCTCCAAGTACCTGAAAATCATTTTTGAGGACCTTCCATCTCCCACTAACTTTGTCATTGGTGCCAATGTGTACCATGACAGCCGGGTCTTCCCCAGCCCCACCCAATAATCTGTCAATTCTTTCCGCTATATGCCGAACCCGAGCACCCGGGAGGCAACAGACTGTACGGCATTCACGGTTTCTTCGACAGATTACCCTGTCTGTGCGCCTAATAATTGAATCCCCTACCACCAGTACCTGTCTAGCCTTAGCTGCACTCCTATTCCCTTTCTCGTTACAGCAGTCTGCCCCTTGGTTGCTAAGGAGCACATCCTGCTGCAGCATTGCTACTCCAGAGTCGTCCTCACCAATATTACGCAAACAAGCATACTTATTAGTAAGGGACAACTCGGGACTAGCCTCCCTGCCACTTTTTCCCCTACCCCTTCTAACTGTGACCCAACTAGCGGCTACCTCTGCTTCTTGCTCCGGCTTTACTCCACCCACCTCATCTTCAAGGGTTCCATCAAGTGTCTGGATCGTGAGATCCAAGCTCATCTCCATGTTGTGTATGCGTCTCAGTGTTGCGAGATGCTTATTTAGCTCTGCGACTTCCGCCTCTAACCGAGCAACACGAGATGCTTATTTAGCTTCCGCCTCTAACTTCCGCCTCTAACCGAGCAACGCGAGATGCTTATTTAGCTCTGCGACTTCCGCCTCTAACCGAGCAACACGCACACATCCAGGGCAACAGTAAACACCCTCAATCCGCTGATCAAGGCATGCATACATGCTGCAGGATGTACACTGTACTGCATTGTCCAACATGATGACTATTGTGTGGGGAAAATTTATTTAAAGTAAACTATGGTGGTAAAAGATGAAACGGGAGAGTGAGTGACGTTCGGGAGTAAGTGTAGCTGGGGTGGAAGAGGGGGAGGGGTGGAGGAGGGGGAGTGAGTAAGTTGGGGTGGAGGAGGGGGAGTGAGTAAAGTTGGGGTGGGGGGGAGGAGGGGGAGGAGGGGAGGGGGAGTGAGTGAAGCTGGGGTGGAGTCCTCAAAACTTAAAGACTACACCACAACGTGTTAGCACATTCTAACCAATGCAAAAAAACCGCAATATTGGTTGAAGGTTTTTTTTTTTTTTTTTTTTTTAGTCCTTACCTGTTTCCTCTCCCTTCTCTCTTTGTGCCTGTGTTCTAACGCCTGTTTTTTAACGCCTATGCCACTTGTGTCGAAGCCACTTAGTGAGCAAGCCACAGACTGAGCAAGCTCAGTACTGAGACCTGAAGCTGTCCAAATACCTCGTGTTACAGCTAATCCCTCCCCCTAGCTGATTGACAGCCTGCTGCAAACAGAGAAAAAAAAATTGTACTTTTAAAACAAGCACTTGCTGTTAGATATCTGATGAATCGCTATGCACAAGCCCCAGATATCAAAGCAGCAACACACACACTTTACAAACAACAGCAATATAATATAATCAGAGCTCACAATCTCCCAGCAGTGAAGTGAAAGCAGCCCTCCTTATGATGTCAGCAGGAGGCTGAAGGGGAGAGTGTAGGATACAGGTACAAGGCTACGCTTTCACTGCTGTGATTCACGTCTGTGTCCCTGCATACAAATTCGGACTGGAAATTTGCAGTCAGGCAGCACAAAACAGGCAGTCAGCAGCACAAAATCACATCACACATGCCAGTCGCTTTAGCATGAAGTACCCTCACCCCACCTATGCCTTAGACTATACATGTCAAACTCTGGCCTGTGGACCAAATCTAGCCCTCAGAGCCATTAATTTGGCCCGCAAGTGGTTTCCCCACTTTGCATTATGTTTGGCCCTCTCTAGACCACCAGGGAAGAAGTGAAGCCCTAGAACACCAGGGAATGAGGTGGTAGGGGGAAACCACTAAACACTAGGTAACTGTATATGGGAGGGTGGGGGACTCAAGACACCAGGGAACTGTATAGGGGAGGGAGGACCACTAGGCACCAGGGAACTGTATAGGGGTTGGAGGAGGGCCAATGGAAACCAGGTAACTTTATAAGGGAGGAATATGGCCAGAAGACATTGAGTTTGGCCCACAACTAGGTTCTAGTGTACAATTTCAGCTCACTTTGCATTTGAGTTTGACACTTCTGCCTTAGACTCTGCCTGCAGCCCACCTTTACCGAACACTCTGGTTACTGCAGAGTATTGCGAGCGGAAGCAATCTGTGCCGTTATCTCACCTAATACAGCACCGGAGTCCACCGATGCATCACTGTTCAGCTCTCACACTAGCGCCTGACATGTCTTCCTGCATCACATGATTAAAACGAAGAATATGCCAGCACTAGGAGGAGAGCTTAGGGTGACAGGAGGTCAGACATTGCTGGACAGGTGAATTAACCGCATGTGTTGAAGGAGAGAGGAGGCAAGGCTGGCACTACACTTCAGGATTTATTTGTATCAAAAATAGATACAAAGTATAGACAGACACTCACAGTCAGGTAGTCAGGCGATGCTAACAGCGGCTAAGTGGGCGCCAGGTCTGTGGTCCTCCGCAGACGACTGTTTCACGCCGCTGGCGCTTGCTCACTGCGATGGAGGGAGTTGGGCCACCACTTCTCATGAAAGGATTTTGCATCCCCACAGTCCATGTTTCTAATAGCCATACATGGTACAACAAAAACGTTCGATTATCCCGTTTATTCGATCTAAATGATCGAATCGAATGAAAGTTGAAAATATATATTTTTTTTCGATCAAGAAATTCGAACGAATATCCAGTTTTTTCGAGAAAAATCAGATCGGACATGCTGGAAAAATCTTTATATTCGATCTAACGGAATAATCAAACTAAATTATCTAATCGAAAAAAAATGAAAAATTGTACCATGTATGGCCACCTTAATACAGACTAGTCCAGTCCTGCACTGCAGAACCCTTTGAGTGCTGGAATCCATTTCCTTTTTCTTTCTACCTGTTACACTGAAGTAACGTCATGGCTTGCTTCCGCTCGCAATACTCTGCATTCGGGTGGCTGCAGGAGGTCTTCAGTGTTACCCCTGCCATGGTGACACCCGAAGTGGCCCTCTCCTGCCACTACCCCCTTATTAATCTGCCACTGTACTGTTACCAAGCATCTGTCCAGTGCACGGGAGTAGCTGACAGGTGATGAATTTACCATCTACAGCCTCCCAGTCCTAAACTAGACTTTTGTCAACCAAAACAATTGTATATGATCATTTTAGGTGAAAGCGTGTGGTGTATTTACTTTTTTTTAAGGTTGGTTGTGATTCTTCATGTTAGATCACTAACTAGTGACTGCTATTGTTCTTGTGGGAGTGTCTCATGTACATCCTCTCCCTTCACCTCTCCATAGGATGGAACAGGTTATGAAGCAGAGAGCCAAGCGATATGTCAGTACAGTGATTATTATTGTCACCAAATATGATCGCAAAGGAAATTTTAAGTATGTACACAATGTAGCTAAACTCCCTGTGTGATATGTATGATTATTTCCGGATTTTAAGGTTTTTTCAGCATGTTTCATACCCTAAAATCAGGAACAAATCATGCTGCCAGAAGGCCAGCAGCAGCCCCTGCTCTCTTTCACCTCCCTGGGCTCCAGCGCTGTAATTTTCCCTTCATCCTTCAGGTGCCGCTGTAACTCTGTAGTGAGATCACTGACAGCAATCTCACCAGAGTGATTCATAGCCACAGAGGGCAGGAAGGAGAACGGGTACCGACGTCTGGATCCTCTGGGAGGTGAGTAAAAATGCTATACTCTGCATAGAACTCCCAGCGGCATAGCTCGGGCTTACCGCCAGGGAGGTTAAAGCGGACCTGAAGATTGCTTAAAAAAAGTGATTCACTTACTTGGGGCTTCTCCCAGCCCCCTGCAGCCATCCTGTCCTGTGTCGGTACTCAAAGATCCTCCTATCCCCTTCTGCGGCTCTGTTTGACTCAGAGGCGTAGCTAGGGTTTTCAGTGCCCGGGGACAAAGACTATTAATGCGCCCCCTAAGGTGAAGGGTCGTGACTAAATATGGGCGTGGTTATGGGTGCTCCACATTTGGTCACGCCCCTTCAAATGTACATGGAGGTTAGCAGGCTCACGCTCACCCACCCTCCCTCAGTATGTACAGTACCTTCCAGCATGTTCCAAGACAAATTCAGCAATCATGAGCCCCCCCCCCCATCAAGACAAATTCCGTAATCATGAGCAAACATGAGGCCCCCAACATGACCAACTCAGCAATCATGAGGCCCCCAACAAGACAAATTTAGCAATCCTGAGGCCCCCAACAAGACAAATTCAGCAATCATGAGGCCCCTAACAAGACAAATTCAGCAATCATGAGGCCCCTAACAAGACAAATTCAGCGATCTTGAGGCCCCCAACAAATCATGAGGCCCCCAACAAGACAAATTCAGTAACCATGAGGCCCCCAACAAGACAAATTCAGCAGTCATGAGGCACATAAATAGACAGCATTTCACATAAATAGGCAGAATGCCCCCTTAATATGGTAGACACCTCTCACCTGGCAGCAGTTCCCCAAAATACACTCAATCTGACAGCAGTGCTTCCCCAAAAATAGGTAGCCCCAGGTCTATAGGTGTCCCCAGAATAGGTGGCCAGCAGTATAGATGTCCCCAGAACAGGTAGCCAGGGGTAGAGATGTCCACAGAAAAGGTAGCCAGGGGTATATGTGCCCAGTATATGTAGGCAGGGGTATGTGTCCCCAGTATATGTAGCCAGAGGTATATGTGCCCAGTATATGTAGGCAGGGGTATATGTGCCCAGAGTAGGTAGCCAGGGGTATATGTGCCCAGAGTAGGTAGCCAGGGGTATATGCCCAGTATATGTAGGCAGGGGTATATGTGCCCAGAGTAGGTAGCCAGGGATATATGAGCCCAGAGTAGGTAGCCAGGGGTATATGTGCCCAGAGTAGGTAGCCAGGGGTATATGCCCATTATATGTAGTTAGGGGTATATGTGCCCAATATATGTAGGCAGGGGTATATGTGCCAAGAGTATGTAGCCAGGGGTATATGTGCCCAGAGTAGGTAGCCAGGGGTATATGCCCAGTATATGTAGTTAGGAGTATATGTGCCCAGTATATGTAGGCAGGGGTATATGTGCCCAGAGCAGGTAGCCAGGGGTATGTGCCCAGAGTAGGTAGCCAGGGGTATATGTGCCCAGAGTAGGTAGCCAGGGGTATATGCCCAGTATATGTAGGCAGGGGTATATGTGCCCAGAATAGGTAGCCAGGGGTATGTGCCCAGAGTAGGTAGCCAGGGGTATATGTGCCCAGAGTAGGTAGCCAGGGGTATATGTGCCCAGAGTAGGTAGCCAGGGGTATATGCCCAGTATATGTAGGCAGGGGTATATGTGCCCAGAGTAGGTAACCAGGGGTATATGTGCCCAGAGTAGGTAGCCAGGGGTATATGTGCCCAGAGTAGGTAGCCAGGGGTACTTGCCCAGTATATGTAGGCAGGGGTATATGTGCCCAGAGTAGGTAGGCAGGGGTATATGTGCCCAGAGTAGGTAGCCAGGGGTATATGTGCCCAGAGTAGGTAGCCAGGGGTATATGCCCAGTATATGTAGTTAAGAGTATATGTGCCCAGTATATGTAGGCAGGGGTATATGTGCCCAGAGTAGGTAGCCAGGTCAGGTGTCCTCCTCCCCAGCAGGAGGGGAGCAGCGCAGAGAAGAAGAAGAGCTGCTCTCCCTCCCTCGCTGTCCCCTCCAATGTCCGGTGGCTGGCAGCGGCGGGCGGAACTTACCTCCGTCTCGTCGCAGCGCCGGATGGATCTGCCACTACTCCGGTCTGGTCCAGACCAGAGCAGCGGCTGCGCACCCGAACTTCCGGCCGGCGCTGGAGCGAGACGGAGGTGAGTTCCGCCCGCCGCTGCCAGCCACCGGACATTGGAGGGGACAGCGAGGGAGGGAGAGCACCTAAGGTGAGGGAAGGAGGGGGGAGATGGCCCCCCTTCCCCACCGTCCGCACAGCTCTCTCTCCTCTGCGCTGCTCCCCTCACCCGCCGAAAACAAAACAAAAAAAAACCCCGCAGCTCAGCCAGGCGGAGGGCGCCCTTGGGGACCAGGCGCCCCGGGGCACTTGTCCTACCCCGACCCCCCCTAGCTCCGCGCCTGGTTTGACTTACAAGTTGATAGCCACTGCGCCTGCGCGGTCCTGGCTGCAGGCATCCTCGTTCGCAATCCCATGGCCAGGAGTGTCCTGTGCAGGCGCAGTATGAGAAAATCTCTACTTCGCCTACACAGGACTCTCCTGGCGACAGAAGCGTGAACGAGGACGAGTGCAGCCAGGGCCACACAGGCGCAGTGGAGGCAAAAGAGAAAGTGAGCCATGGCGGGGGACCGGAGAATCGTTCCAGGTCTGCGCGGGCACAGGAGGGCTGCAGGGGCTGGCAGAAGCCCCAGGTAAGTGAAACTCTTTTTTAAAGCAATCATTACATCCACTTGAAGTCTGGCAGCAGAGGCCAGGAGGGACACCACACACTGCGTTTTTAATAACATTATTCAAAACGCACAGCTTGCATCTCCCCAACCTTTAAGACCACTTCAGCAGCATATGGGGATATCAGGGGCATAACTAGACTTAATAGGGCCCCCCTGTAAAAATTATAGGGCCCCCTTTGTCCCCGAATCCCATGGGACGGGGAGCCGGAGAATGGCAGCAGAGAGTGTTCTGCTGTGAAGCAGCGCCTGGAAGCAGGAAAAAATTACACATGCTCCTGCACATGGTTTTCATGAGTGAGCGGGGAGGCTTCTTTGCTTATTGGCTGTACTTGTGGTTGGGGGAGGGAGATGGAGGGGCCCCCAAAGCCTCTGGGCCCCCCTGCGATGGCAGTGGTTGCAGGGGTGATTGCTATGCCCATGGGACTGCTCGAAGCTCTATGCTGCCTACCCTATCATACAGTATTCACCAATTCCCATTCGTTCCAATCTCTCCTCTTCCCTGTATTGAATGGCTCAGTAGAAAAATCACACTGTAGAGAGAACACTGTGAGATTGAACACCAAGGGCAACACAGCATGTCCATTACTAGCTTCCACCATGGCTGTATTGAGGTCATCCTGAATAGAGATGGCTCGAACTTCAAATTTTGGGTTCGCAGACACGAACTTCCGCAAAAATCCATAAAGCGGTGAACCGCAATAGACTTCAATGGGCAGACGAACTTTAAAAACTACAAACATTGTTTCTGGCCACAAAAGTGATAAAAAAGATGTTTCAAGGGGTCTAACACCTGGAGGGGGCATGGTGGAATAGGATAAACGCCAAAAATCCCTGGGAAAATTACGGATTTGACGCAGAGTAGGGTTATAATCCCTAAAGGGCAGAAATCATATTGCATTGCTATATATCTATGTATCTATATGCAGTGTCACACAATAAGACAGATATGCTTTAGTAAGTTAAATCACAAATACACGGAAAAGATATGCAATGGTAATGGTAATGTGTTGGGCCTGACACAGTACAGCAACTAGGAACAGCTGCAACAGGGCTGTTTCCATGCCTGTCTGTGTCACACAACCCCCCCTCCCCCCCACATTAGCAGAATATTACCTCTCAAAAGAGCTTTTGTGAGGTACTTTCAGTGACAAACTTCAGCGAGGAGCAAGCTAACATCAGCCTAACTAACACTTTCCCTATCTCCAAATGTCTCTCTCTTCCTCTCACTACAGCATCAGCAGACTGAACATGGCCGATGCTGCATCGTTTTTATAGGGGGGACGCGGGGTCCGTGGGTGAGTGCAGCCTGATTGGCTGCCATGTGTCTGCTGACTGTGATGTAGAGTGTGAAAGTTTAGCCCAATGACGAGGTATAGGAGGCGGGTCGAACGCACTATGTATCCACTACCCGCCGTGGTCGCGGGTAGCTGATATCCGCGTGAACTACCCACGGGGGGGAACAGTTCGGGCCATCTCTAATCCAGAAACAATGGTGGTTTAGGCAGTGTGTCTGACTGTGTACCTCTACTTTTACTGTGAAATTGTAGTGTGGGTAGAATAGACACTAGTGTTAAGGCTGAGCATTAGGGCAATATTTACATCATAAAATCCTTACTTACCAGCTATAAGTCATCTTTGGGCATGTACGAGTAAGATCTGACTATGGCCATGCATGAGTGCTTGGTTCTACTATGTCCGAACCTTAATCACACATGCTCAGTCTGGATGCGCTCAACCACAGCCACACACTGCCAGAAGAAACCTACTCAACTTGCAGTGAGCCAAATAGGTATAGAAAAACTCTGGGCTGGAACGGTAGGCTTGATGAGGATTTAAGAAGCCTTCAGGCCATCCAGAAGCTTTCCACTACTTTCTAACTTTTCTTTTCACTTCAGATCTAGTTCAGTCTTTACTTTTAAGTTATACTGTATATTGGGTGAATTTTCAGTTGACATCAACCTTCCACCCTAAATGAAGTTTGATTTTTCCCTCAGAAATTAGAAGAATCTACATACCACAGTCACATCTCTTTTTTTTTTTCTTAAGTCAAAATATTAACGCAAAACTTAAAATAACACATCCTCCTGTTGCGACTCCCTCTGCCGTGTGCTGATAATTACGGCTTGGAGCAGCTCAATATCATTTGTGTGACTTTTCCTTCTTCCTGTGCCGGTATCATGGCAACCAGTGACCTACTGTCTTCCTGTTTACTGCTGAAGAGTCTGTCCTGTGTGCTTCATCATCACACTGACTTTCTTAAAGCTACATACACCTGTGTTCCACTCTGTCATTGATAAAGGAAAATAAAAGTTGCTTTATCTGTGGAGGGTTACCGTTATGGTCCTTAGTGGTTTGATATGTAGGTAATGCTCACCGACTTGGACAAAATAATTCTCTGGTACATATTCCCACAGGAGCCAATAAAATCTATAAGAGATTTGTCTCCGCTTCCTCCACAAGGACCTGTAGTCTGGAGTTGATGTAATGAGAAAAAAAAGTAATAATCTCTTTTAGATGACAACAGCCACATTTCTTAACATGATCCTTATTTTACTCCGTATCCACCACAAGCTTTTCTTCTCAGCACTTGCTTAAAGCCAGAGTTCAGGCAAACTATTCTTTAGGTATTTTATTGAAATGAATTACGCATGAAAACATTTCGCAGAAAATGCTGTAGGATTTGCAATACAAAACAGGAGAAAATCTGGCTGCACCAATTCATAGATCAACTACTCTTCGGGGACCTACTAATGCCTTCCTAGTCTTGGTTCACACGTAAAAAGGGGTCCAGTTCTATCCTGTCAGTTTTGACTGCTGGCATCAGTTGTGCATACGTTTCTATGGCTGTGTTCACACATGAATCTATAAATTTCAGGTCCAGTCCTGTCCTATTAGTTTTTGACAGTTGGCATCAGTTTGGTATGTGTTCCTATGGCCCCGCAGGAAGGGGGGGGGGGATGCTGCCCACCCGGGGAGGTCCCTGCCCACCCCCTACCACCAGATTGTGGGACCCTCCAGGTTGTGAACTGGCTTGCAGCTACAGTTCAATCCCCACAGCCCGCAGCTCACCTCTGCCTGCGGGAGTCTTCCAGCAGGCAGAGCAGGGCTACGGGAAGATGGCATCCGCACTAAAGACTATTTGTGTCTCCAGTACAGGCCTTTGGGACGCCATTTTCCCGTAGCCCTGCTGTGCCTGTGTCATCAAGGGAGTTGTTAAGATGATCAGGGGAGCTGCGCGTCGGGAGAGGAGTATTCTGCAGGTGAGTAAATGCTTTTGTTTTTTACAGGTGCGCATTATTTTTGGGTGAAACTCTGCCCACATGACGATTATTTTCTAGTGAAACATTGCTGCATTCCAATTATTTTTTGGTGAAAGATTGACGCATTACGATTATTTTCTGGTGAAAGATTGCCACGTTACGATTATTTTCTGGTGAAAGATTGACGCATTACGATTATTTTCTGGTGAAACATTGCCACGTTACGATTATTTTCTGGTGAAAAATTGCCGCATTACGATTATTTTCTAGTGAAACATAGTTGCATTACGATTATTTTCTGGTGAAATGCTGCCCACATTCCGATTATTTTCTGGTGAAACATTGCTGCATTACAATTATTTTCTGGTGAAACATTGCTGCAATACGATTATTTTCTGATGAAATGCTGCCCACATTCCGATTATTTTCTGGTGAAACATTGCTGCATTACAATTATTTTTTGGTGAAACACTGCTGCATTACGATTATTTTCTGGTGAAATGCTGCCCACATTACGATTATTTTCTGGTGAAAAGCTGCCCACAGTACGATTATTTTCTGGTGAAACCTTGCCGTACTACAACTATTTTATGGTGAAACACTGCTGCATTACGAATATTTTCATGGAAGGTCACAACGGGAGGAAGGCACAGGTTTTCTCGCCTGGAGTGACAAATTGACTAGAGGCATTTTTGTATAGATGTGTTCATTGCTGGTCCAGTCCTGTCCTATCAGTTTTGTATCGTATGTGTGTCAATGCTGCGTTCACACATAAAAGGTGTACATTTCTGGTACAATCAGGTAAAAATGATGCAAAACTGACAGGACAGGACTGCACTGGACTGGAAATGTACAGATTTATGTGTGAACCAGGCCTCAATCTGTTGTTAATGTAAGAAACAAACATGGGGTACATAATAATACAGACAACGGTATACACCAAATATAGACACTAGTACAAAATACAGAACTGGTAGTTACAATGACAAATGTAACACGATGAATACAATGTATAACAAATTCAAAGATACAAAATGTATTTGTATGTGTTTACATGTATTTTAATTGATGTAGTGGTCGTTTACATCATCAGCAAATTGTTGTGTGATCAATAATGCAATTATAGCGGCATACTAATTTTGCTTTTCTGGTAAGATAGTTGGACCCCTGACTTCCTTTCCAAAGCAGCTTCAAGCTCTGAAGTATCTTCACTCTCCCGGTTTCCCCACGGCTCTCCAAACTCCTCAATCAAGCATACATAAACATGCATGTGAGGAGCTCGCAGGGTGGGCTGGGCACGCAAATATGTAACAGCGATAAAAAGAGATCC